>NW_009646952.1:1025633-1029157 GCF_000708025.1 Charadrius vociferus
ATTCCTGCTAATAATTTTCTCTTCATCTGCTCCCAGGCAGCTCAAATAAATGTTTCCAAACGTCTTTTTGGTCCTTTGGAATAAAATACATTTACATACCACATAAACATACATCCAGTGCAAGCCAGGGAGAGATATGCAGAGTTTCCATTAGTGCAGGAACTCCTTGGAGTATAGTTTAAACTGACTCCAGGAAAATGTACTTGGAGATGACATACGAGAGAAAAGAGGATTCCTCTGTTTAGAAAGGGGGTTGAAGCACAGCCTTTGTGGGTTGCATTCCACTATTCTAGCGCTTTCTCGTAGACAATTTCTGGATGAAGGAAAAAGTTGTAAACACGAGTTCAGCAGTGCATGGATACTCTCTAAGTATTTTAGAATGACATGGGGTTTACAGCCACCGTGATGTCTGCAGTCATTGCAAAGCCAGACATGTGAAGTCACACAACACAGCTAACAAGCTGAGAGACCTCCGAGAACATTTAGCAAGTGAGAATCTGACAGCTTCTCAAGGTGAGGCCAAGAACAGGCAGTGTTAGTAGAAACCCATGCTAGTAAAACTGAACCACAGGTTTACATGAAAGGAAATATTCAAGGGTACTTTTATTTTTAATCTTCTATTATTTTCATAAGAATTATTTATTTTTTTTAAAAAAAGTACTCTTTTAGAACCTTATAAATAGAAATTTTACTTTCATGAAAAAGATTTGAGAAAGAATTTCCTGGCTGGTGTGGTGTGAAAGACCTTACCTTACTTGATATGCATAAATGAAATCACTATTAGTTAGGAAATGTTTGATGCTTTTTGTGTGAAAGCATTAAATTTAGATGATGTGTAGGTTTTTGCATACATATTCTGGCATTAACAACCATAACAATATCTTTAACTGTAGTCATGTTTGTTCAACACTGTCAGTTTGAAAACCACATTTCAAGTATTCTTTTTTTTTTTTTTAAATTTTAATAATCCAGGATGAAATATGCCATATTAGAGGTCTGCTTTAGGCTTATTTAATTTATTTTTTAATTTTTTATCATTTTGACAAAATGCTTTAGATAATGTTTTTGAGACCAGGGTAAAGGCAACACATATAGTTGTGTCCATGCTAAGAAATTCTTACAACTTTTTTATTGAGAAGCTGGGTCAACACAATGTTTTGAAGCATGGACCCAAAAATTGGCAATGGATGTGTATGTTGTGTGGATGTCAAAGATGTCATTTCATTCATAGACTTGTTGAGGTTTGCAGCTAAATTCAGTGTATACTGTCTGTACTAAATATGCTGATTTACAGTTAAACTCTTCAGACTTCCTGTGCACCTTGCTTCCAGAGCAAGTGCGCACCCATGTGCCTTTCCAAGCTGCAGGCTTTGGGTGGGCTGACTCCTTTCCCCGCTGCTGGAGTAGGAGCAAAAAAAGGTGTAGAATGTTGTGTCTCCACTGACCTCGACCAAACAACTGCCCAAACTGATGGAATGGGTCAAATGTTCTTTTCCTTGCTTCATTCTTGGAAATCACTCAGCGATTTCAAACTTAAGGAAGGAAAGAAGGAAGTGAGGAGCCTGAGGCTTATTGTTGAACTTTAACCATTTGGGTTAAAAACAACAGAGTTATAAGACCTTTCAAAGGAAGATAAAAGAACTGTTTTGCATAGGGACAAATCTTCACCTTCTGCAAATGTGTAGCATCACCATCCCTTGAGGTGTTTAAAATACAGGTAGATGTGGTGCTTAGGTTTAGTGGTGGTTTTGGCAGCGTTAGGTTGATGGTTGGACTCAATGACCTTGAAGGACCCTTCCAACCTGGACGATTCTATGATTCTATCATCAGTCACATTCAATGACAGATATCTCCTAAAGACGAAGTATCTTGGATTATGTACGTCACATGTTACAATTCATTAGTCTTCCCATCTTGAAAATAAAACCAAATCAGACCCAAAGCACAACTGGAAACAGAATAAACTCGTTTTTAAGCATTGCAGTTTGGAGAAAGTGTCATTTTACTGTGTATTTCATGGCTGAGTAACAGAAACCAAACACTGGAAGGAAAGCTGTTCATGCTGTGCCATATGTCTAACCAAACTGGAAAACATAATAACAGAATATCTCATGAGATCTTGTCCTCATGAGATTTACAAATTTGAGAAAGTGTTAAGACAAGTATATGAAACCATGAGTGCTCGAATCTCAGAATCTCAGAGGATTTGAAGCTTGCCTGTTGTTTCTAACATATGTTTTAGTCTACTTTGTTATGACCTCAAAGTGTTTAAATTTCTTTTAGGTTTCTTTTTAATTCTGTATTTCTGTGAGGCTATTTAGAACTACCTTTCACACGACCACTGAGGCCAGAATGTTTTATAATAGCAGGGAGTATATAATTTCCAGAAAAGACAGAGCATTTTATTTGCTTGCACGTATATGAGCATGTGGTGTATGTGGTACAGAGCTTCTAATCATGCTCTTTAAATAAGCACAGAAGTTTTGATTCAGAACACACTAGTTCTGACAGAAAGAATAGATATTCCTAGAGAACTGAGGATTTACCCACATATCCCGCAGCATTATTAAAGAAAATCTTCCACATTTTGTTCAACCTGCTAACCTTGATTTAAACTAGGAATGAGTCAGTTTTTGGAGCAATCTCAAAATCACTTGCACCTGTAATCATAAAGCACTTTTTTTCCCAAAGCTGGTTGTGATTTCTCAACTTGAGAATAATGTGACTCTACACAAAAGTTTCTCCTGATGTGAGATTAAATGTCTTAGGCCAAATGCCAAGTGCAAAGCTACTATATTGATATAACAACAAAACTCCTGACAGTGGTCCTGGTCAAAGGACCCAATCCCAAAACCACAGGCTACATACAGAGTCAGGTAATATATCTGGACTCTGTAATGTCTTCCTTGACCCTTTCTGATAAGCTCCTGTTCATACCTTTTAACCCTTTTGCTTCCCTATTTAAAATACTTCCTTATTCCTCAGGAGTTTCAAAAAGCTTCTTCTGAAGACCATAAGCCTTGTACCGCTGATGCTGTTTTAGTCACAGGAATAAGTCTTGTGAGGCGCTATTTCTCCAGTGAGTGCTGAGCTGAGCTTCAAGGACAGAGGATTTTTTTTATTTTCACCAAAGCACAGTTGCTAAGAATGATGGCATATAAAACGGGAGGAAGTTAGGTAGATGTATGGGACAAATGCAGGCTGTATAAACCTATTTTTGTTGCTTCCCAACACCTAAAGGTTTTAGGGGACAGTAAGAAAATGACAAGAAAAAACCAATAATCTGTGCAGTGCGGATAATGTCGTGATTAAAGCGTTGCACTGGCACGGGATGCCCCGGCTTCTCTATCCGCTCCACGATGCAGCATCAAAGCTGTCCCTGATTCAGGTATCATCTTCCAAGTTTCGTCAGTTTTGCTGAGTTCAGCTGTAAATTCCATGTCACCTCAACATTCACTGTGCAAATTCAGTGTTTCATACATTTTTGAAGCATCTCCGCATTTCCTTAACCCAGCCAGAAAGAG
>NW_009646952.1:1029175-1060338 GCF_000708025.1 Charadrius vociferus
AGTGTGGACTCTGCTTTAGCTTTCCAAGAAGAAACTCCAGGGTTTTTTTAGCATAAAAATCTTCCCATTTTCAATCCCTACATGAAGTTTCCCCAAAAAAAAAGTTATAAGGGAACTACAAGCCATTTTTCCAAATGTTTCTGCTGCTTTTTTTCTCTACAAGTTTGCTTTTTCAGCCTTTCTCCAGAGCTTTTCTTGCTCCCCTTCTGATCTTGTCCTCCCTCTCATTTCTCTGCTAGACTTTTCCTCATCTGTCTCTGTCCCCTTCCTTACTTCTTTCGGAAGGGATTTGGGTCAGCACTGGTCAGCCATGCTTCCTCCAGGCTGATTGGACACTTCTGTCTCTGTTTGACAGATGAAATTCCCAAAGCTCCTAGTTAATTTTAGGGTGTCTGGGGGAGGAAGGAGCCTGGCACTGAACCAAGCACACATTTAAATGTGCCAGAAAATTACACAGCAGTCAGAAAATTGCAAAATCTGCAATTTTTATGCAGCCCACAATTTTCTAGAGGTCTTGATTATCATCCAGAGTTCAGTGTTTTACAGGAAGTGCAAGAGGTTACATTTCCAGTGATTTTTAAGTGACCCCAAAACTATTACATTGGAAAAAAAATCGTACCAGGATTAACTATTTCAGTCTTGTTTTTACCTATTTCAAGAACAGGCAACATGGAAAAAGGCTTTTTTTTATGAAACAGATTGCAGTTTTGAAGGTGATTATTCTAAGGTTTATATCCACAACAAATTATCCAAGCAATGGTGGATCTAATGCATTTTATCTTTAGGGAGAACCAAATTGAAAATTCTGTTGTAGGAGTGGTTCTTTTGCGCATACCTGCATAACACAATGGAGGTTTGAGACAACACTATCTTACAAGTCAAGAGCAGTATAAGTTATTCATTATATAGAAAATGCTAACAGGGTAAACATATGTAGCTGTTGCCTGTTGGAAAACAGAAAAAATGGAGAGGACGTTACCTTGTGATAGATCTTGTAATTTGCTCCAATATGACCACTTTGCATGCACCCCAAGCTGCAATGCACCAGCTTGTGAGCTTGGGGACAGCCAGCAAAAACCCACTGGAGGTTATTGTGTGGGTGCCTGAACGCACAGGGGTCCGTAACGTGTTTTTCAGCACAAAACCCCCACCCTATTTCATTCAACTTCATCATTAAAAGGAGTGTGAAACCACAGACTTATGCTATGCATTCTCACCACTCAGGACCGTCTAATTTTCTCCTGTGTGCTGCCTTTTGTGCTTAGGCAGAGTCGCCACAAGTGTGTCTCTGCAGCTTTGAGGAAATCCCCACTCTGGGCTACTGTAAAGGCACAGCATGCTTTCTGTCCCGATGTGTTGTGATGCCAGGTGAGGAGCTAAGACGTGTGCTGTTTGCACTCAGGGCAAGAGGAAAAGAAGGGAGATTTTACTGAGCGTTGTTGAGACCCCATGGCCCCTAAGAGCTGCATCTGTATGCAAGAATTCTTTTAAAGTTTCTCTTTAAGCTCTTACATCTCTTAACTTTTTAATTCCTGTCAATGGACAGTAGCAAATGTTGAAACTTGCAGAGACTGTCTTAACTTGCAGAGGCTGCATTATTTGGGGTCCTAGCCTGGAATAAAATGTATATGACTGATTAGTCTCTGCTGTACATCCCACAGCCCTGGCTCCTCCATGCACAGCCCATCCAGGGTCGTTTTGTGCAGGGATGGGAGTTGGGCACACACAGTCACTGCTGAGGGGACTCAGCGAGAAGGGAGTAGGTACCATCCTGCTGGTTCCTCAGTCTGGGCAACTGGGAACAGGGAGCCTGAGGAGCTTCCACACACTGAAGCACAACCATCATGTACAAATCCTTTGATCTGGTATTTAAGATAGTCTTGCCAGTTAACCATAATATCTTTTTTTCTTCCATAAGCTGTAACGCGTTCCAGTTACATGGCAGTTCTGCCCCATTTGGCTCTTTCTGTAGGAAAAACTAGAATTTGCTGACCTTATACATGCCTACAAAGTGAATGATAAGGAGGGACAAGAGCGGGGGAACAATAAGGTTGTATCACACTAGATTTGAAACCCCAGCAGGCGGTTACCCGAGAGCTTCACAGGTAAGTAATGGAGTAAGGATGGAGTGACAAGCACAAATGATCTCAGTATCTTGCTAATGTCCCTGTAGGCACCCACATCCTGAGCATACGAGGTTTGCCATCATAGAATCATAGAATGGTTTGGGTTGGAAGGGACCTTAAAGATCATCTAGTTCCAACGTCCCTGTCATGGACAGGGACACCTTCCACTAGGCCAGGTTGCTCAAAGCCCCATCCAACCTGGCCTTGTCATATACTCACTTGTCTTGTTACTCTGGATCTGAACTGCATCTATGACCTCATTACTGGCACATCCACACAGATTGTTTGGGGTCTTCCACTGAACCCAAGTCCCCTGAGGTGAAGGATGTCCCATGTGCCCCAGTAGGCTGTTAAGTACAGATAACTTTCAGTATAATGATTCCTTGTATGATGGACGCACATGTGCACAGCATGTGTGTGGAGGGTAGCACTTTATATACAAAGGCAGTCTGGTCTTCAGCATGTGAAGTTGCTATGTGGAGAGTCATTTTTGGCCTGCCTATCTTGAGAAAATCTTGCAAAAAATACAGCTTGCTAATTTGTGTTGGTTAAGAGGAATTAATAAGAAATTGATCAAACGATTCTTACAACACTGGGTTCGTCCTTTTAATGAAATGTCATCTCTCTTTTCTATTGACACACTTCCTAAGCTGATATTTAAGAACAGCATCAGAAATATGTGTTTATAAGCTTAATTTCTCCATGCTAGCTCTCCTTATAACCTACAATCATACATCAACTTACAATGTGCTCCTTGACACTGGAGAAATGGTGATGACTGTGAGATTCTTTTCATAAAAAGAAGACTAATAAAATTAAGCAATAATCTATAAGCATGAGAAGGTTACAGCTTTAAATAATGTCTCCTGCTGTGAAATGAATAGCAAGGTAAAGTAAAGGTTTTAGCATTTATAAATGTCAAGGCAACACAGACGTTCATTTTAACAGCATGACATGCGTATTACTTATAAACTTATTGCACTTAAAGATTATTACCACTATACTATACAGATGGTTTCGGGATCCAACTTAAAATTTTAAATGGTTTTGAATTTGAAGGCTTTGTTGAAATAACTGATAATTCTACTAAATGTCTTGTCACTAAAAGCAGGAATAACAGTAACGCTATAAAAAGTGTCACACTCTTACATGGTATTAAACTTTTCAATGAGAAAAGAAAACCCTAAACAACTTGACTACAGCCCTGGATGCTGTCTCAAATATTCTGATTAAAAAACACTATGACTGGAATTGGCCAGAAATGTCATTTAGCCCAAGCTGTATTTTCTGTCTGCTTGCTGTCAAGAGACACAGGAAACGCTAGAATGAAATGGTAGAGATTCAGACTGTCATCAAGACAGTGCACTTTCAAAACAGTGGTGAAATGTATTTACTTAGCCAGAAAGAAATGAGGTTGAAAAAGTGAGACATGTCATGTCAGCACCTCCAACTGGGAAATAAGACGTGGTCTATACGCCAGTTTATTGCTCTGATCAGGGACCCTGACATTTTCCTTCCCTCTCCCTCTCTCCTATCCTCCAACCTGCTCAGCTGAAAAGAGTGATGAAAATGCACCATGGTGGTTTCTTCCAGGATGTCACTGCCATTTGGTGATCTAATTGGCCCCAGAGGGCCACTCAACCATTTCCATCAGAGATAGAAAAGATTTTCTTCCTTCTGCTAGAGACTGATAGGAGGCATTAATTATGCGGACAGCATCCAAGAGAGCAACAGTCATTCTCAACTAAATCAACATGCAAAACAGCCATGGAAATTGTCACATCATAACAGCAAATGGCTATGGCAGGAGGAAAAAAAATCCCAACTTATTATTAAAAAGAACCAGTGCAGAATTGGTTTTGATGTGTAGATTCTACAAAAGTATAAAAGCTTGTGCTTGATACCATCTCTTTCATTAGCAATGTGATTTAAAATAGAGTATTTCTACAGTTTCTCAAGAAAAAGATACTGTAATAAAAGCCAGACAAGGACTCTTGAAGCTTTTATTTGGGCTCCTTAAGCTGTTAGGAAACAAAGATACATTTCAGTCAGCCATAATGGGACATGCTTACTTTATAGCAACCACTCTTTTCCCCACCTTGAAAGACTAAAATTAAAAAATGGGGAAAAAACCCTCAACCTCCAGTCATTTATTTCTTGGAAAACATAAGCCTTTCTTACAGTGTGAATTGAAAATCCTGGGAGAGGAAGAGAAAAAGAAGAGGTTTTGGTCAATGAAGTCTGTTCCTTTTCCTAGAGGTACAAAATTGGACAAAATGTTTCTTCCTTCAGAAAAAAAAAAAAAAAAACAAACAAACCCAAAAAAAACGAAAGGGAAATATAATTTACAAGGAGGGGAAGGGGAGGAATTATTGCAGGAGGAATATTAATAAGAGAAGACAGGGAAAACAGACAGCCCCAGTTCTACAGAGTGCGTACACATTGCAGACAGCTGCATGATTTGCTCAGGAGAGGTGTATCACTTGGAGCTATTGTTAGGAGCAAAGTGAACTCATTTGAAGCTAGCTCTAACCCCCTGACACTGCACTGCCACCCGCATGGAGATACCCCACTACGATTTCTAAGAAAAGAAGTCAATCACTGGAGAAAGCTCTGTGCTGTGCTGTCACCATGACTTACCTTCACCAGGGCCAACAGACTGCACGTGCAGGCAGGCACTTTGTGTGCGTGCTGCAGTATGGTCCGTGCCTCCGGTGGGAAGGCTGTGATCTTAGCCAACATCAGGGAGCACCATCTATTACACGCACCATAGAATGTACATCCGCATGTTGACCAGAAAATGACAAAAATATGCTGGCAAACCCTCCTAGTTTGGAAAGGGTAACTAAAAGCTGTGTGGGTAAGCTCATGCTTTGAGGTGGACTTTGTTTCTCTCCCATGCAGCTGCAGCAAGCCAGAGCACTTCAGCTTCAGTCAGGAATAAGTATTTCAGACCATGGGCAGAGAGTCCCTGCTCTTTCTGTGCCAAAGCACATGCTTAAGTCTCTGAGGAAATTTAGGAAGATCAAGAGGGCTGATCTTTCTTGCTCAGTGCTAGGCTTAAGTGGGGTGCACATAGGTGGAATCCCCCTTCTCCCATCTTTGGAGTAGTACAAAAAATTCTGGTCCAGCATCTGGAAATTGTCTCTGTGAGTCTGATTCCAGCCAAAAAGATTCAAACCAACATTAGACATAACATTACTAGACAACAAGTCTTCGCCTGCAGAGTTGAACTCTTCCCTGTATAGTCTTAGAGTCCTCCAGGAACACTCCTCTTCAGTTCCCAGCAAGAAAATCCCATTATCCCTTGCTGCACAGCCAAGACACATCAATTCCACTGCAAAGCATGTTTTGGAAAAATAGGAGTTTACCAACAGGATATGCCTCACGGGTCTTCCCTGGCAAAGGAGTAACTTTCCCAGTAACTTAGGTATTAAGAGGACCAAGCCAAAACAGTGAAGGGGATAGTACAGTGTCCACTGTCACTGTTTCACTGATTCTAATTAGAAGCATCTCACTTTTTTTGCACAAGTGTCTGTTGTCAATCAGACCTCACTGAAATTGGCATAGGTAACTGTAGGTTAAATCACATCATTTCACAAGTCACAGGATTTTATGATAACATATCAAACACTTTCATGATGCCAACCAATCTGTCAGCATCCCTATGAGAAACAGATTCTTTTTAAATTAAGAAAAGATGGTAAATGTAGTTAAAATGGTAATACAACCAGTGGAGCCAGAACATAATAAAGTCAACATTGTACAGTATATACAGTGTGCTTTCAGCTTGAGAGAATGCCTTATGACAGCTAATGACCAGTAAAATAACCCTCCTGGCTTAGGAAATCTGTTTCATCTTGAAAGGTAAGGGGTTTGGGTGTTTTTTTGCAAACACTTATCTGTGCTACATTTAGGTCCTGTTTAGTCCAAGTTAAGGGACTGTAATCTACATTGACCATTGACTGTAGTCATTGGGACTTCATGCAGAAGCAAGTGTCTGCCTGCACTGTGTGTGGCAAGGCTAACATCCTGGTCTAGTTAAGCACTTAACTAGAAGCACCTGAGTACTGTAACACTAGTTATATAGTGAAAACCGATCATCAGTCAAGAAAGCTGCCA
The DNA here is from genome assembly GCF_000708025.1 of Charadrius vociferus. NCBI lineage: Eukaryota > Metazoa > Chordata > Aves > Charadriiformes > Charadriidae > Charadrius > Charadrius vociferus. The sequence continues at coordinate 1,035,424 of NW_009646952.1, forward strand.
GATCAAAAACCTAATAGATTTCTAAGAACATGATGAAAATATGTTCTACGTAACAAACATTTGTGGGTGCAAATCTGTGCTCCTTCCACTCTAGACGCTGCTTTTCAGGGATAGAGGCAATTGTTTTACAGCTGGAGCTGGTTTGTTTTATTTTGGTTTTTGTTTTTTGTTTTGTTTTTTCTTTAATCCTAAAGTAAATTTTGTTTTAATTGACAGCTAATGGAAAATGGTGTTCCTTATTTTTAAAGAGAGGCAGAAAAATGTAGGGCTGGTTTCAGGCTGCCGTAATTGTAACACAACATTCATTTGTCAGACCTGCAGGGAAGCTGGGGTGAAATGGTAGCATGCAATAGCAGTGTGTATGCCACAGATGCTACCCAGGGATTCAGGTTAATTACATACCAGGCATGCTTAGGGACCACCCATGTAAAACAGCTGGCAGGATGGAGGCTTAAAATTGCTCCCTGCTGGTCCCACCATTGCACACTGCCCTCTTCAATTCAGTACGAATCTCTTCATCTGGGCTAATTTACCTCAGCCGAGATAACTAACTTAGATTCACTCATCTCCTCTCTCTGAGCCTTGCTGGCTTTGGAATTGATCTTCTCCATTCCCTACCTCCTATATTGCTTCAATTGTCTGAAGCTAAAGTGTTTATTGATGTGGATAGATATGTGCTTTACACATCACTGCAAAAGCCAAAGGAACCAGGTATTAATTTAAAAAAAAAATTAGTAACAAAGACCCTCTCTAGTGTGTGAGCTCATCTACTCAAGAAATGATTCACTGCTTTGCTCCATGTTCTGATGTTGTTATACAAAATATTCTTTTCTTATCTTCACCGTAATACTGAATCATCTGAGATGCCACTGAGGTCATCCTGTTACATTTGTCTTAATTCTGCACTTTTAGGGTCTTCTGGCTTTCAAATGAACCACCACAACACTTCAGGATAGGGAGGACTTTGTGCTTTTTTAAAAAAAATGACATATTATGAACACCAGTATGACTATAGGTGATAGAGGGTAATGGAATATATTTGTAGTAATTCTTCTCACCCAGATCATGAATTAGGTTTAGTTTCTTAAGCCACTCCATAATCATAAATTAAAATGGTGATAAAATGTCCTTGGCTTTAGAGATATCAGCTAAAAATGACCATCATTCTAGGTATAATTTTTGTTATTAAATTGTTCTCCTGGTATTGCTCTACAGTAAATATAATATTTCAAGAGGGTGGTTATTACAGACTGTATATTATCAGGCTGCTTTTTCCTAAAAGATTTAGTAAACTGAATGCAACGAGTAGCACTAATGGATACATTGCATTGCTGATGCTCTCATTTTGCTTCATCTACAGAATGGAGATTTGTTTTTAGATACTGCATGACAAACTGTCTGTAAACAATGTGGACAGTTGAACAGCAGTCCCTAATGGTGAAAATATTGTTCAGACTTCCCCTTTCACCCTCCCATTCTCCCACTATAACGTCCTTTAAGCCAAAGTTTGCTCTTTGACTTCAGTTCAATTTTCTACCTCAATTATTCAGCAGGCAGCCTGGGACCTAATTCTGGCCCCAATAACCAACATTCATATTACTAAAGACCCTGCTCCAGCACTTATATGTAACTCGAGTAACTGCTGGCACTTGAAACTCAATCCACAGCCCACTAAAGCCACAGGAGAGACTGTCACTGACTTCGGTAGGCTTTAGAGTAGGCTCTCAAGCAGTGCTGTGTGCATTAGTTCCTTATTCATGGGTATATGTATCTACACTAGCATCAAATTCGATGGTAGATGGAAAGGGTCCTACAAAAAGAAGCTGTCCTGAAGTTTCAGTATTTTTTCACTCATACTAATAACATAATGCCCTTTGACCTGAAAAAGCCTATTAAGAGGCAATGCTAATAATGAATTGTCAGTTAACAGTGGTTGCAAATGGTGATATAAATAAATTTAGAAACTTGACACAGTCAAGCAATATGAGAGACATCCAGTAAATGGGGCTGAGGGAAATTCATCTATGTTCAATGACTAAAAGGAGAGGTTGAATTATGCAAAAACTTCTGAATTTCACCTCTGCCTACAGGACATGGAGCACCATTTGGGAGGATGAGCTGCTACACTCACTGTCGAGAGTAGGTGCATCCACTTGTGTTTAGAAAAGATGTGGCTCATACGTTGGCCCCTATCCACTAGGAGTTACCGCTATAGCTCTATTTCTATCCAACTCTTTTTTTGACCTAACCAGGCAGGGGCCATGCAGGATCAGACAGAGAGTAGTGTTGCCTTGAGCTGCCACGCAGCAGGAAGGGGCAACCTGTGGAAGGAGTGGCTTTGACAGCCAAGATTGCATAGTAGCTCCCATAGTGAAACAGAAATCACTAACCGCATTCAAATATGCTACTGGGAGGAAGAGTAAAGTTTATATCCTTCTTAGCCCACTTCATATACCTGTTATAACTCCCTCTCCCCTCATTCCTGGAATCTAACCACAGCCTGCCTCGTGCTTTTCGTGAATCAGGTATCAAGACACAATAAAACTAATCTATTCCATTTATATGTATAAATATATATGTATATATGTATAAATATGTACGGTATATAAATATATAGGCCACCAGTGAATTATAGTAATAGCAACAGATGGAATTTTAATGGAGTAGAGGCACGACCACCCTGCATTACATTCACAGTTGTACGTAGCCTAGCATCCAGCCTCTTATGGTGGTAAATAACGCATTTTAAGGTACCGGAATCCAGTAATGAGGGATTTCAGCTAATCTGGCCTGAACTCTAGGTTGCACAAGATTTCATTTCCCTTCTGAGAATGCTGTGATAACCAAATTTTGATCTCAAACTCTGTGGTTGGCTACAGATTCCACAGTATAACCCCCATTCTGTGATTTGTTATTACCCCTTCTGAATATCTCACCTTTAAATGCCACTGTTCATTCCCATTTTTCCCTGTCATTCAAAAAGGACAGCCAGTTTCTGACATCTTCCTTAGATGTATTTTAGCTATATATCTAGTCGTGGTTTTATCCTGAATGTCTAACAAGCAATCTTATGCTTTTCAAAGCAAAATAATCCATGGAGCAGGGACTCTTGGGGACACAAAATGAGCATTACTCTAAATGCACCTGAATACACCAGCCGTAAGAGTGAAGCTCATTCTTTGGGGCCATGCATTTTACATTGGTTACTCTGTGGTAGATTAGATCCAACAGTAACAGCATTTTGTTACTCGGTGGCCTCTAGCCAGGTGGGTAGAAAATCTTCCTGAGAGATGAAGTGAAAACTCTGAGACTCTTCAGTCTGAGGGAGAGGGACTGAACCAAGGTCTCCTCCTTCCGCAACATATGCGTCATTGGAATGCAACTACTGAACGTGGGAGGTACCAGGCATTTCAAAATATATGTGATACAGAGTCCTTTCCTGATGCACAGCTCAGCTCCTTGCTGTCTACACAACAGATCTGAGACTCAGCCTCAAGGACTTAGTAAGACCACACTGAAAAACTACCTGAAAGAACACCACCAATTTTTTATTTCTTTATTTGTTTGTTTGTTTGTTTTTTACTTTTTATATTTAAAGAGCCCATCTATCTTTTGTATGGCTTTTAATACCTTCAGTTGCTGACAGGAGTGCTCTGAAAATACGTATCAGATCAGGCCTCATGCTGACTTCAGGTGTAGTTCTGGGCACACCCGAACCAGGAGTTTTAGATGTTTGAAGACCATTCGTGTCAAATGAGAAGCTTCTGTGAAGCATTGGTACCCCCAGGAATGAGGAGGGATCAGGAGGTGGCCAGGTCCTTTTTTCAGAGTTGCATAATTCCAGTTTGTCATAGCCTCATCACTTCAGCACCTTCCGTCACCTACCATAACCTCCAGCGTCATCTTACAGCACCTAAATCTCCACTGCTTTACAAGTTGCTGTCAGGAATTTAGTACCTTAAGGCTGACTTCAACACCTTTCTTTTATGTTTTATGTTTTTTCCAGTTTTATAGCCATTACACAACTGCAGTAAATGGCAACAAATCAAGTGAATGGCTTAAAGCACTGCAGAAAAAAATCCCTTGTCTGCTCATGCTGCTCTCTCAAAAAGAGTTAAGTGCTTATTAGAGTAATAAGTAATATTTTGACCTGCAGAACAGCACGTTTTCTTCTTTTCCTTTTTGACTGTTTAATATAAACAAAATAAATGACTCTCTTGTAAGCTCTTTTTGATGAGGCAATGCTAATAAACAGCACCTGATTTCAGACTCCAGCCATTCCAGGTGCAGCTCACGTTTGGCTCGGTGCTGTCAACAGATCCTTGGGGAGCCCCTTTTCCTGCTCCATGAAAATAATTAACCCCCGTTCAGTTCTGGCTGCTCAGGGTGTGTCGTTATTTGGTTATGCAAAGCCTGGCTACTTCAGTTTTGATGTCAATGGGCTTTAAATCAGGCTTTAAGTTGAGAGGCACCCACAGGCTTGTGATCAAAGAGTTAACTAGGCACGTTTTAATTTTCCCTTGGGTCAGCCAGCGAGCCAATGAACTGTTTCTGTACCTTATATTTTTTCAGCCTCCTTGATATGGCATATATCCACCGGCAATAGGCCCAAGAACTCCAAATGCAAACCCTAACGAGCACCTGAGAACAATCAGATTATTGCAAGCTTTTGTTGTTACAAACATGAGCTCTCTTCAGACAATTGCAATATAGGCAATTTCTAGAAAGTTGAGTTTATCAAAGTGCTAATGTAGTCTTCATTCCCTTCCTGAAAAACTTTTCAATGTTTTGTATATATATTCTCTCTCTCTCACACACACGTACAGCTATACACAATAATTTAAAAAAGATTATACAATGCAAAAAAGATTTATATTATGTCATAAACTCCTACTTTCCCATCAGTAGCACAAATTAATCCTGAATAGAAAACACCAGACCAAGGACAATTATTGCAGCCAAGAAAACAAAAACTTATAGCTGGTACAAAGCATAGATACAGACTGGAAAATATTTCACCTAAGCCTGTCCTAGAACACAGAAAACATTTTTTTAAAAGTCCACTTTCATTCTTCCTTATAGAACCTGAGACTTCATTTCATATTTGTTTATGAGTAATTGGTTTTCACATTTACAAGAGGAACACAACGACCAGCATTGATATCGTGTGAGCCTGCTGGACTGTTTCTAGCCTAAGTGCGTGCCTGTAAAATATAGCTGGGGCCCAAGAGAAGGGGTAATTGTGCTGCTCTTTATAACTTTAGCCAGATGACTATCTGTGCTAGAAAGGTGGGGGCTTCTGTCTGAGGAAAAATCTTACTGCTTCACTTGTGAAGACCAAAATGAGTGGGTGTTGGAAGGTAGCTGAAATGGCAGGCTGGGTAGCCAGAGGCATCCTTCTTAACTTTCTTTTTTACCTGTAAGCCTTTTTCTGATACAGGAAAGACCTTGATTCCTCCTCCCCTCTAGGCAAAAATCAAAGCATTCCACTTAATTTTAATGGATAGTTTATCTGTCTCAAGTTTTCTTGCCAGGACTTTCAAGATGCTTACTATTTGAGAGGGAGAGGTGTACAAGGGAGTGAAACAAAATAGGAAGACAAGAGGTGGGGGTGTAAAAAAAAACAACCTCAAGTGACATTTAAACGGAACAGCTCAGTGTAAGTGCTCCTTTTATCTCCACCATTCTCCCTTGACCCAATCATATTTTCAAAGTCGGGACCAGGGTTTTAGCTGTGCAATTCATATGACCTTTAACTGGATCAGCCTCCCAAGACACTTAGAAGATTTAAACATTATTATTTGCTTTAACTGTGGAAATATCGAGATCTTTATTCTTTAAAAAAATGTTGGTAATTCAGAACTAGCATTTGGTTATCAGATTTGACATTGTGTTCCCTCTTAAGGATAGGTGTCCTTGTCAATTAAAGTCAATAACACATATTCTCCTGACTGTATCTAGTTCATTAGTTTCATCCATTTGCCAAGCAAATTCTAAAAACATTATGTTGAAGAAATGCCATGTCTTTTTGTTATTTTTTTATGATTTCTTTGTTTGTTCACTTGACTGAAAATTGACTATTAGTACAAAAACTTCTTTGTATTTCTTTCAGAGCTCCTTTACATGCCACTGGCTAAACCAATCCTTCAGGAAGGCAGATGTGCACTCTGGGATCAGTGCGCATATTACCTACTCCTGATGGCCTCTGTCTGTTCAGGACAAATGGATACCACAGTTCACATATAAGCATCCTGGTCCCCTGTGCCCAAAGGCAGCGGTACACTGAGGGCAGCCTTCTTCTAGCTTTGCAGTGCTGGGCTGGTACAAGGCAGAGAAGCCTGAACCCAAAATCTGGTTTATGACACACCACCACAAACAGCTGCCAAACTATCACCTCAACTAATACCCTTAGGAATATGTTTTGCTGACTGTACAGAACTGATCAGCAAACTGTCACCTCCAACCAGCGTCTGTGTTGCAGTGTATTGTGTAACATGACTTTGAGTGTGTTTTCATCAAAGCTGGGTTTTGAAAGGGAAAATCTAACATAATAGGGAGTTTATATTTCAAGTGGGTCTTTCCACGTCTCTTTACCTGTGTCTGACAGATGATATGTGGTCACTTGTAAAACATCAGCTTTAAGGCATATTCTGTTTCTTTGTTGCATAGAACAGAGTCACTATGCAGGGGACTGATTTGTCACCATCATTCCCTGTTGTCAAGTGAAGCAGCATCTTAAACTAGGCACAGGTTTGAAAAGTGATAGATGTTGTGAGATAATTAAGCTGAGGCTCATCTATCCCATTCAGCTTAGTGCTTTAGTTCAGCACTGAGCTTTAACAAAGTTAATTATTAAACTGAGCTCTTTTTAAGTTTAATGGCTTTAAGTACTTTCCTGAATTGGGTCCATATTAAAGAATTTAGAAATCTGCAGATGCCTACCTCAAATGTAATGGATATTATAGGAATACTGATAAAATTACTATTTATTGAGTGCTCCTATAATTATCTCTCTCTATTAATTTTTTTCCTGTCCAGATTATTAACATTGTGTTGAAACCCACTGAAAAATTCATATGTCTGGTGATGACAGAGTTACATTCATTCCCCGCTGATGACCAGGCTGCCTATAAACACATCTACCTGCTTAGGTGCAGAGCACTATGAGTTCATGCTGTCTCTGCTCTAAGTCAACAAGAGGTAAATCAATACAGAAGCTGTTTTGACACCTCCTCATGAAATTTTCCTGGAGTTAATATATCCTGCCTCTTTGAATAGACATATCCTGACAAGAGTAGACATAGCCTGTATGTGTGTGGGTGCTAGTCTTGGCAGTAACCCTGAACACCCATATGCTGATGAACTCCAGACACTTGTTCCCTTATACAGGGAATTTATTGAGAATGTTGTGCTTCTTTAAGCACATCAATGGTGCTTTGAACAAGTTCTTCTTACCAGTTACCACTTCATTGATAACCTTCTTAAAAAGAAGGAAAAAAAGCAAACCCAAAGATTAAATAAATATGAAACTAAATAAAAGTATCAAAATTTTCCTGGCTGGATTGCCTCTGGCTGGATTTAAAATTCCATTACTGACATTATCTGTTAATCAGTTAATCTTCGATCTCCTGAGGGAGGCTGAAACCCCAACGTTTTTTCTAGATACATTAAAGAAAAACTAAATTAGACAGTATAAAAGATACTCCAATAACCACATTAACTAAAGAGGAACAGATCATTTTTTAAAGTCTAAAAGATGTCTGAAAGATTAAAACTGGAATTCAGATTAGAATTATCTATGATAAATAAGAACTATTTAGCCAACAAATAGTTTAAAGGAAACTGAACATGATGTTCCATTTACAAGGCAGGACTTTAAAGCACAGTTCTCCTACAGTTCTTGCAGGACAAGAAGATACACATCCCTAAGGAATGCCACATCAAACTCAGCTCCTTGGTTCACTGTGGAGCAGTGGGATGTTTCTGGGACGCTTGTTGAACAATTAATAGAGTTTGAACATTGAATATATCATTGAATGTCTCCTCACTACAGAATCTGTCAGTGGAGAGAAATTTCTCCATTTGTAACCTGGTAGATGGAGGTCTCCATCAGGCATTCACTCTGTAGGTGAGTCACAGCTTAGAAGGAAAGGAATCAGCTTTGGTCCATGCAATCTCTTTAAATATTTTGCTTAGCTGATTCATACCCAGATTCCAGAAAATATGTACCCATTATAATGATTTCACATGGGTGATGATGAAATGCTGACACCAAAACAACGTTGAAAGTCATTGTTTTCTTATGAGAATCACACCTGTGGTTGAAACCAACATGGACGCAGTCATGTGGCAGAAATAAGTTAGATGAGAGGCAGATTTTTTTTCTATAAAAGTTAGAGAGATTTGGAAATTGTTTATGAAACATTGTTATGAAACACTCATCCTACCTGACCTTTAAGGCAGAATGGTGGGCACTCGTCTGAGAGTAAAGGCTGCAGCTCCTGTTGGGAGGTCTGCACCATCTACCCCAGCGGTGGCCAATGCCTCCACCCAGAGGAAGCTGCTGAAGGGAGAGGCTGCAGTGTAGACCTCAGGCTGCAGGAGGTGCCTAGACCTTTCTCCTGGGGTAGGGATAGGCAGCAGATGTGCCTGCAAAACATGTGCCCATGTGGAGGACCTCCTGCAGCAGGTGGTTGAGCTGCGGGAGCAGGTGGGGAGGCTGCATAGCATCAGGGAGACCAAGGAGTTAGACAGCCGGTTCCAACTGCAGTCTGTGGTGGACCCACAGCCCACAGACAAACAGCCAAAAACTCCCCCACCGGCACACACAGAATGGAATGGGGGCCAGTAATAGAGAAGAATGGAAGCTTGTGACTGCAAGGGCCAGCAGGAGGAAGAGACTTCCCCCAAAGCCTGAGGTGCCCTTGCAGAACCTCTTCACCATTCTGCTGAATGAAGAGGAAAGACCAGTCGCATCAGGAGAGATGCTGGACCTGAGTAAGGCAGCCCAATCTGCTCCTCGTATAACAACCAGTGCAACTAAGAAAAGGAGATGAGTGACAGTAGTTGGTGACTTCTGAGAGGTACGGAGGCACCCATTTGCCAACCTGACTCACTCTGTAGAGAGGTGTGCTGCTTACCAGGGGTTCGTGTCAGGGATATCACCAGGAGACTACCAAGCCTTGTACAGTCCTCCGACTATTATCTGCTGCTGTTGTTTCACGTGGGCACCAGTGAAACTGCCAGAAGCAGCCTGAGGAACATCAAGAAGGATTACAGAGCCCTGGGAGTGGTGGTAAGGGACTCTGGAGCACAGGTAGTTTTTTCATCAGTCCTCCTGATCAAAAGGAAGGGGTTTGAAAGAGCCAGTTGAATCTGCCGAGTCAACAAATAGTTACAGCACTGCTGCCACAGCCAGGAATTTGGCTGCTTAGACCATGGGACTTGCTTTGCAAAACAACGTCTGCTGGGGGCTGATGGGGTCCATCTGTCAGAGAAGGGGAAGAGCACCTTCAGTCAGAGGCTTGCCAAGTGCGTGAAGAGGGCTTTAAACTCAAGTTGCCAGGGGAGAGGAATCTCAATCTGTCCCACTCCTACCTGTTTGATGCCAGTGCGAGCAATAGATTCCCAGAGCCTGGAGAATGATCATAGGTCAGCAGATGAGCACCTGGAGTGCAGCACAAAGAAATTCCAGCCACTCCATCCAGTAAGTCAGCTTCATCAGGAACCCATCAGGAACTTAAATACCTGTATGTAAATGCACATAGGATGGGGAATGAACAAGAGAATTTAGAGAGATGTGCACGGCTGCAGGGCTATGATCTCACTGGCATCATGGAGACATGGTAGAATGGCTCCTATGACTGGAGTGTTGGAATGGAAGGATATAGGCTCTTTAGGAAGGGCGGGCAGGCAGGGTAGATGAGGAGGGGGTGTTGCCCTCTATGTCAATGACCAGCTGGAGTGCATGGACCTCTGCCTGGGGATGGATGAGGAGCCGACCAAGAGCTTATGGGTCAGGATTAAAAGGAATGCAGGGACAGGTGACATTACAGTGCAGGTCTGCTATAGGCCACCTGACCACGATGACAGAGCATATGAGGCCCTCTACAAACGGATAGGAGCAGCTTCACATTCACAATCTCTGGTCCTCATGGGGACCACCCCGATATCTGTTGGAGGGATAACACAGAAAGGCATAAGCAATGCAGGAGGTTCCTGGAATGCATTGATGCTAACTTCCTTTTCCAAGTGTCAGAGGGGCCATGCTGGACCTTGTTGTCACCAACAAGGATGGGCTAGTGGGGAATGTGAAGCTCATAGGCAGCCTTTGCTGCAGTGACCATGGAATGGTGGAGTTCAAAATCCTCAGGGAAGTGAGGAGGGCACACAGGAAGCTCACTACCCTGGACTTCAGGAGAACAGGCTTTGGCCTCTTCAGGGGTCTGTTTGGCAGAGTACCATGGGATAAGGCCCTGGACAAAAGAGGGGCCCAGGAAAGCTGATTAATATTCAAGGATGACCTCCCCCAAGCTCAGAAGCAGCGTATCCCAACAAAGATGAAGTCAAGCAAAAATGCCAGGAGACCTGCATGGATGAACAAGGAGATCCTGGACAAACTCAAACACAAAAAGGAAGGCTACAGAGAGTGGAATCAAGGACAGGTATCTTGGGAGGAATACATAGAAATTGTCCAAGCAGCCAGGGATCAGGATAGGAAATCTAAAGCCCAGACAGGATTAAATCTGGTCAAGGGACATCAAGGGCAAAAAGAAAAGCGTCTACAGATATGTCAGTGATAAAAAGAAGACTAGGGAAGATGTGGGCTCTCTCCAGAAGGAAATGGGAGACCTAGTTACACAGGATATGGAGAAGGCTAGCGTACTCTATGACTTTTTGCCTCGATCATCACCAGCAAGTGCTGTAGCCACAGTGCCCAAGCTGCAGAAGGCAAATGCAGGGACTGGGAGAAAGAGGTACTGCCCACTGTAGGAGAATCATAGAATAGTTTGGATTGGAAGGGACCTTAAGAGGTCATCTAGTCCAACCTCCCCTGCAATGAGCAGGGACATCTTCCACTACATCAGGTTGATCAGGGCCCTGTCCAACCTGACTTTGAATGTTTCCAGGGACGGAGCATCTACCACCTCCCTGGGCAACCTGTGCCAGTGTTTCACCACTGTCATTGTAAAAAACCCAAATTCTTCCTTATATCTAGTTTAAATCTACCCTCTTTTAGTTTAAAATTATTACCCCTTGTCCTATTGCAAGAGGGCCTGCTAAAAAGTCTGCCCCATCTTTCCTGTAGGTCCCCTTCAAGTACTGAAAGCCCACTATAAGGTCTCCCTGGAGCCTTCTTTTTTCCAGGCTGAACAACGCCAACTCACAGGAGAGGTGCTCCACCCCTCTGATAATTTTTTTGGCCTTCCTCCGGACCCCCTCCAATAGTTCTGTGTCTTTCTTGTGCTGAGTGCTCCAGAGTTGGACACAGGACTCCAGGTGAGGTCTCACAACAGCAGAGTAAAGTGGCAGAATCGTCTACAGGAAATATGGGGAGAGTGGTGAAAGAACATGGCCTTATATATTTGGGACTTGTCTTTCCTTCCTAAGGACTGCAGTTCTGATGGTAGCTTTTCCCTCAGCTCAGCAGTTTTTAGGAGGTGGGAGTAGATTTATCAGCCACTGTGCCAGGGAAAGGCTTGCTTTCCCTTTATGAAAGCTTCCCTCAACATTCAATCTGTCTTCAGGCAGCTGCCAAGGAGGGTGAGTTTCTTGTTCTGCAAACTGTTCAGCAAAAAGAGCCTCCCCTGATACCAAGAGACAATATTCCAAGTTCTCTCTACATGTCAAAGATTCAAAGCAGAGTGACAATAAAAAGAATTTTAACTGAAATTAAAAAACATTAGAGCTATAAATATGACTTTTAAAATGCATTTTTCTTAAACCAGTGTTTGCACATTTGTATAGCAATCATTTTGGTATTTTTCTTCTATGTCTTGGCTATTTTTAGAAAATTAAATGAAGTGGTTTCAGCAGTTATTGATATCTTATTATACCACTTTTATGGTATTTTTTTGAAAAATAAAGTTTTTTTCATAATCATCCCACTAATGATATATCTTTTTTCTACTCCCAAAGTAAAAAGCAAGGAAAAAATATACTGAAAAACTAGCTCTATTGTGAAAACTTCAAAAGTCAATTTTCTCAATGTTGTTGCTTTAAAATACTGCAGTAAAACATGGGTTAAAAATGAAGAACAAGTGAATATGGAGCCAAATTCAGTGTAGGTTGATGGCAGAAGTATCTGCAAGCTTTGTTGCTGATAAAAGAAAGATAAATGTAGGATTTAGATCTGTATAAAACCAGAAAGAAAACAGGCAGCTCCTAGCACTGATAAGAAATAAAACACCAGTGCCAATAGCAGTAACAAGGCAACAGGCACCACCAAGACAGCAAGAGATAGGTTGGCAGACAGAAGCAAGAAAGAAATTGTACAGACCTGACAATGGTGACAGGACAAGAGTTTGAAGGCTTCCAGCTTTGTGGAACTGGGCAAAGAGCTGCCTGCTCCCTCCTGGGGGAGTACCTGACCCACCAGGGGCTGTGGGGGCCAGCCTCCTTTGCTTGGGTTGACCACCACTGTGCTACTCTACTGTGGCTCAAGAGCCTGTCAGGGAGTCCCCCATGGGCACCCTGACATCAGCATGCACAGGCAGAGAGCCCTCCAGCCTAGGGACACTGGGGACAGACGAGTACCCAACATGGTAGGCCCTCTCTTCCAGATCGTGGGCAACAAATACCACAGGAAGGTATTCAGATTGATGTGAAGGCATCAGGTGATCTGATCAGATGTGCCCTTATCAGTCCAGGTTCCCAGCTTTCTAATACCTCATGATGGAAGCGAGAAAGAAAAGGAAGCTTCCATCAGGGTAGGACAGGTGACACTTTCCTGGAAGAGCTGCAAGACCAACAAGTGACTTTGTGTGACAGATAGATGGGTACAACCTCTGCAGCTGATGAGTTTCCAAAGAGGATGATCACCCATTGCAGCAAAACACATGCAGTGTTGTTCTGGGTTGCAAGAATGACACAGTAAAAGGTACTGCTGGTAGCCCGTTGCTGTTGTAGCAGGTCTGTTTACTAATGACAAGTATCACTTGCCAACCCAGGTTTCCAGGCCAGCTATCACTCTTCTACCTAACAAATGACCTCCAGCTGCCCTTTGAAAAGCCAGCGCTCCCAGGTGTTGCATAGGAACGCAGCTATTTAAAAATTAGTCTAGACCTTGAAAGAATGTGAGAAGCTCTCTAAATAGAGCTTAAGATGCTGGCTGTTCATGTGGGAAACTTTTTATATGTTAAATCTGTCTCTGTCCCTGCAAATCATGAACTAAAAATAAAATTGTAACTTTGTTTTTTTAAATTTTCTCTTTCTTTATCTCAGATCCGTGTAAGAGACAGAAAAATAATGCCACAGCAAATAAGAAGGAAGTTAACAATGTAGGCTCTGCCTCAGTTATCAGGTCAGTACCAATATTATATGTTTGAGAATAGACGACGTACATATCTTTGTTATATGGATTGCTAGTGACACCAGTACCTTGTAACAGCAGTAACTTTCAAATTTTCTCCTGATAGAAAATGCAACAAAACTAGCAGAAGGAGGAGTGATTTGGCTGTCATATAATGTGAGTTAAACTGATAGAAAACCAGGTTTGCTTCTCTTTCCTGATTAGACCTAATTTACAATAGAAGCAGGGAGGTAGAAGAGCATACAGTCTATGCCTATAAGCATCTTAGTGTTAGATGTTGAAAAACCCTAATTTGTACTCCATTTGTTACAGGCAGGTTGAACCTCTTTCCTCTGGAGTTTTCTGGAATACATGACTGTATAGAAAAAGTGAGGAAAGCACTTGTTTCTTCCAGCCTGTCTTAAAAAGGTATTCACAGAGAAAAAATTAATGCTTGCCATCATGGATCATATGACGGAGCTCAGCTTTTATAATGTAAAATGCAGTAATTTCAACCATATATTCTCTGTCTTTCAGAAATATCTGTTTGATGAAAGAAAGAAATAACTCTTCCCCCTCCTTCCCCCCCAGGGTTACAAGTAGGAAGGGATTACTAAAGAAAAAAGTTTCCTAGTTTGATACTGCTCCTGCTCTTCCCCAAAAGGAGTTGTATATGGATCGATGTGTTTTCAAGCAAATAATTAGTAAGTGAACTTTCCTAACAATCCATAGGTTGAGTCTATTTCTAAGATGGTAGTCCAGGCAGCTCAGCGTGCAGAAATCCCACGCAACTCATCAGCTAATACTCACATACATTAAGTCATATATTTTCCAGGCTTTTAGAGTAGGAATGTTCACATAACTTGCTTAAATTGCTCCTGTTCTGTTTGGAGACAGTCAAAAGCCTTCAGGTGTTGGGTTTCCGCATCATCCCTAATGTAAGCTACAGGCTGTAGTGTCATGAAGCCTGTCATAAATTTCTGGCCCTGGCTCCTATCAGCAACTGGAATGGGCTAAAGTACCTGAATCATTTTGTAACCCGGTCCTGGCTATTCCTTTGGTAGAGCACCACACTCCTGTAGCACTGGTGGTATGCCAGAAGAGCAATGCACTATGCAGGGAAGACCTTGTGGAGGGGGTCTTTCATCAGCAGGGTGTGCTAACCTTGGCCATCCCTACAGCCAGCATGCAAAGGCCATAGGTTAACCACAGTTTGAATCTTGAGCTATTGCAAATGCTCCACACCCTCCATTAACGCTAATGGGTATGATGTGCAAAGATACCAAATACTAATGTTTCTGAGATTATGAGCCCACCTAAGCAATTGTACTCTTTCTAGGAAGTTCCTGGAATACGCTGTGAGGGGTGATAAAGGAGCTATGACATGACTGAGCTTAAATAATTATGCATATTTTAAGTATACATTATTTCCTTGTTTCTAAAGATCACACATAAAACTGGCAATTTTGTTCATTATGCATATTAAGTCATAGCATAGGTTATTTCTTGCTCTTCTGACTCTCGAATGTGATTTTTTTCCTTTTTTTTTTTTCCTTCTGCCTGTGCCACTGGGACTACATATTGATTGAAATCCATAACCTGGCAGGGTGTGAGAGACCTCAGGCTGCGGCATTCCCAGGCTCCATCCGCCATGTGTCCAGGCTCCCCGGGAGAGGCGAGGGAAGCCTCACGCCCCTGCAAGTGGGACGCGGCACGCCGACTTCCCAGCTGTCACCGTACGCTCCGATTGTCACAACAGCTTACAACAGATTAGGGGAAGTGACTTTGACTGGCATATTAAGAAAACCGGTTGACATCAGCATACTCAACTAGGTAGGTCTAAACCTGCTAGCTCCCCAGCGGTACCTCCAAGCACAGCTATCCTTTGTTTGATTAATGAATGTTGCTAGCAATTAAAAGCAAAGCACACGATGGGCCTAGTGCATCCTTTGCAATCCAATTTCATCTTTTGCTGAGAGCTAATGAAGAGTAAACAAGAAGCTGAGATAAACTGGGCTGATAAGGAACAGAGCTTGTATATCTCTCTGGCTTCATTTGCACAAGTCCCAGAAATATGTCTGTGGGCAACCACCAGACTGAGATTTATTTGTTTGCTCAACTTGATTAATAATTTTGCACTTTTGACTTGGTTTAGTGTTTTCTTTACATTTGTCCAGATATTTGAACCAGATAACTAGCAAATGACAGCTTAAAAGGCATTAAGTAGGCAAATATACAAACACACCCTGCCATATCTGCCTTGGGTTTTCACGTGAATGACATGTGTCAACCTGATCAAGGCAGAGGGATGCAATGATTTACTCTTTGTGAGATTGTTCACAGCCATGTTTGTGTGAAAGGTTGTTCAAGTAAATTAGTTTCAGTCAATAGCACTGTGGAAAAATGGGTAAAGTGCTAAACAGACAGGTGGATCCAGTCAGCCTTTTGTGTATTTTTACCAAATCTCTGGGAAGGGTCAGGAGATCACATTTCCCCCTGCAGCAGTAAAAGCCACAGAACTCCTCCTGGAGGCTTTGGGAGACCAGTTCTTGTGTCTCCCACGGGGTAGGGTGGGTTCCCACATTGAAATCACTTCTTGGGGGTGCAGCTCGGGCGGTGGGTAGCAGGTAGGATTTAGAAAAAAAGTCCTCAGGGCTTCAGGCTAAGTGGTGTAATTTTGAGTGCCCAAAGGCTTGTCTGCTTTTTCCAGAAACTACCTTTCCCTGAAAAACCTGCCTCTCTTAAAACTATAGATCCACAGTTGTAGTCCTCGTGCTGTGTGGATGACAGGGTTTACCTGCGTAAAAGAGGTGTTCAGCAAAATGGAAACCACGTGAAACCACAGCTTAGGGTTGGATATGATCAAAGAGCAGATGGCTGTAAACATCACGCAGTATCCCCCTTGCACCACTTTTAAGTATGTATTTTAAGGTGAAGTGGTAAAGAAAACTAGAGTCCTTGCTAGCCTTGGTGGATGGGCACCCTGCTTCTCTGCTCCGTGCTCACTCACAGACCCGCAACAGCCTTCAGTTTTGTTGCTTCCACCCACAGAAAAAGTGCTAGCCTTGGTGTCAGCAAAGTTTGTATCCAATAATTGAAGTCTCTGGGGATGTAAAAATCAATTCTGGACTCCAAGTCCAGCAATATTCTGTATCAGCAGAACTGTGTAACTACACTCTGATTACAGTGGTTATAGTACAAGTTAGTTAACTACTACCAACATGAGGAGGTAGAGAGGAAGACAAGCATTTCATCTTTAAAGTCACATTGCACTTTGTTTCTGTCAGCATTTTGCCCTGATGGGAAAAACAAAAAAACAAAAAAAAAAAAAGGAGATGCTGCTGTGCCTGGGCAGGACAAAGAGGAAAGCTGCAAAGATATGCAGCACAACACAGTCTGGATACACATCTTGCTGGTGTTTATCCAAGGACTTGTCTTTTTTATTTTATTTTATTTTAGTTAGTTATTCATTTATTTAATTTCAGTGAAAATACTTTTCCTGATGGAATAAAAGGAAAAGCCAACTGAAAACAATTGGCTTTTCCAGAGGGATATTTGCTGATGTTTCAAGATCTACCTGTCAAGTCCTTCCTAAAGATTTTGTGGTTTTCTAGAAGTTCCTGCACATCTTTCTTCTAAGATCTGAAGGAAATCTGGCTCTCACTAGCATGCCAATACTTTTGCAAGTGCAGTAGTGCAGCTGCAGGTGAACTACAAGCAGGATTTTATCCCAGAGCACGACAAAGGCATTGAGCTGGGGAGGACAAGTAGGTTGCATTGGAGGCAGCAGCACCAAGAGCACTTTGTAACTTAGCTCTCCTAGATGGAGACTAAAAATATTATTGACATCTTTCATATTAAATCATATGAAAGCCCTACAGCCCTCTGATCCCCCACATTTCAGACCTTCAGAGGGATAAGGGATGTTGCCCCAGATCACTGGCAGCTGGAATGGGAGCTGGTAGCAGCCCAACAAGCTGTTATACTGGGGTCTGTGTGCTGATGTCATCTCACTGAACATCTCATATCTGTCTCTGAAAGCAAATAATTATGGTTTCATGCAAGCAGGGTATTTCTCATTTGCTGCACACAACCCTATGAAAGATTTGTCAAGGTGGGATAGCAACATTAATGTGTGAAACATGATCACAATTTTGTAAAGTGAGAACTGCAGTGGTTAATAAAGTAATCTTATCGATAATTAGAAATAAACCCAAAGATTTTAAATTCACTTTAAATTCAGTAGTGTAACATACTATGTGGAAATCCTGAAGAACTCTGTCTTCTATGTTGACACATTTACTCTACACATTTTGTGCTTTAGTTGCAAGATAAGGTATTCAAAGAAAATTGCAGGCATCCATTATTTGAATAGAGCTATTAATCTCCAACTCATCTGAGAAATTAATTTCTGGAATCAAAATAATGACAAAATGTTCTATATGTAATTACAATATATGTAATTTATACACAGAACATACACTAAATTGTCCATTTACATGGTTGGCGTAACATTTTTTTCTCTTGAAACTGTTTTCACATCTTGAGGGAAGTGACTGAGAAATGCACAAGGGCAACCTTCACTGTGACTATTATACACCCATAATATATTCAGAATATATTGCAATCTTCTTTGCTATAACCTATCTAAAAATTATGCAGAGTTCAGGACTGGAGCTGAACCCTCACTAGTCCAGGATAAAGTGTCAAAGCATTGCTGAGGGATTTGACCAAGCAGTTCCAATTAATATCATACTAAATCCCTATGCACAGCTTTAAAAATTGAGCCCTGAAGGACTAACCTGTTTGCCTACATTCTTTATTATTATTGTTATATCTACAGGATTTGTAGACCTAGGTAACATCAGTTCATCACTGCCACCACCTGGTAAAACTCCAAAACCCTGTATTTGTGAGTGCAGGTGTATCAGAAAGGTAGCAAAGGGGTTAAACAAAGAAGAAAAAGCAAATCTTGGGGGTAATCATCTTAAGCCAGTGCTTCAATGTGGAATGGAAATGTGAGGACCCACACAATAGCTTCCAGTCTGCCTAGAGTGGAAAGATAAGACCAAACCTCCAGAGGTGTAGGTGGCTTGGGTTTGTTTGTTTTTTTTTTTTTTAATGTGATTTATTGATCTGGTTGTGGGTGTTTTACAAAGAGCAGGCTGAAAGTGGTTAGTTGAGGCAGACCTGGCTAGGCAAGACAATAATATTATCCTTCAGATCCTTGTTGGTCTGCCGAGCTGTTCAAGATGGTTTCACTGGTACGTGAGTTTTATTCCTCTGTGTGCTGACAACCATTTGCCTTCCCGAGCAAGATATTTAGGATTAAACTGGTGGCTGATGAGCTGCCCCTTATTTCCACTACCATCCTCTTCCCTCGCATCCTGATACCCAGATAAATGGCTCTGGGCCATTTATCTGCCAGGAACACTTTGTACTCCTCCTAAATCTTTAATCCTGCTTTATAACGTTACCTCTTTAATCATGTAATGATTCAGTCCTTATCCCAGGTAGATACCTGCCTGTTAATGAGCCAGTGCCAGGAATTCCTGTGCTCCAGGTGGGATTGCAACGTACCCATGACAGTGGAGGAGCTGGTGGGTGGCACAGTCGCACACACAAGTGTATCCCAGCATCTCAGCGTTTACTCCTTCCATAAACATTGCTGTGTTCTTCAGCTGTGTGGTGTTTTCATGTATTTTTAAGCTGGGAATTTCTGGGGCAAATGGGAAGAATCTTTATTAATGCAGACTGGGAACTGGATATTAGCTTTTGGGCTGAGTTCCCTGAAGGTGGATTCCTTGCTGTAGGCCATTTTTGCTGCTCAAGGACTAACATATTTCATGCAATTATAATAATTGTCGTAATAAATGTACCACACTTTTAGGTCACTGTTTTTTTCTCCGGTAGGAAGCTGCAATGCAAAATTTCCTGCAAGCTACTGGTCAGAATAGAAAGTCAATATAAATGTAATAAATTAGGAAGAATAATCTGGACAGTGGGAAGGTGGTTGCAGTCACTGTTCTGTTGATGCTTTTATTTCCCCCCCCCCGTTTTAGCTTGGCACCTTTTATATAACTTACATTATCACAACTGTCTTTGTGCCAGGAGGAGTGAAGTACTCTCCTGTTCCAAGCTTCTGCTACTTTAGATAAGCCAGCAATAATTATTTCTGAGTGAAACAAAATTAACCCTCACAATGGAGCCTGAGTCCATAGCTGTGTTCCAATTTGGAAGTCATTTGTCTTGGGATACAAAGGCCCCGATTCCCCATAGAACAAAATTGTGTTCTTACAGACTCAGAGTTACGCTGGCAAACCAAAAGTCTTAAAACTGGTATTATAAATCTGTCATCATTGTTTTATTGCAACTCCATGTTGCTATAACTCCACAGAGAGGATTATGCATTGGGAATAAAGCATAGATGAAGCCTGTCTCCCCATTAATTTGCAAACTAGAGACACAGTTGTCTGCTACCATTACAGTCAGAGGGGATACCTCTGCGAGTCAGGATTTCTTGTGTGCCTGTTCTGATCTGTACAGCCCAAAGCTTAAATAAGACACAGCAGAGGATCAGACAAAGAAAATAAAGAAAGAGGTAACAGGTGAAAAAAGAAGGGGTAAAAGGTCGAAGGGAAAAGATGAGCTGAAAGGCATAAAAGGCAAAAGGCAGGGTACTAAATGACCTCTTGAAGTCCCTTTACCCTGTTTCCTATGATTTTGTAACAGAAAATGGAAGGCCTTGTTTTAGCAAACTCCATTTCATGCTACATGTTTTCCTTGCCTGTGTTTTGAGACTGTTAATGCTACTGTACTGATGAAAAAGTACAGCACAGCAGAAATAAGGGAATACCAAGTGTGTTCTCTAGTTTTAGGCCAACACAGGGGAATGCATTTTTACCTAAGTAATACAGAAGTTCTCTTTTAAAAGTATCATTAACTGAATCCCCATAAAATTGTAAAAAACAGGCAAAATAACAGAAAAGAAAAATGACAGACAACTCCGAAGAAAAATAAATAAATGTTTCTCTGCTTTTAAGTATTGTGTGACAGTTACATACGTCAGCAGACAGTGTGATATATTTGTCTTAATCTGTGGAAGAGTAGTATCTGTGGAAGACGTCATGGTACACTTCTTTTCATATTCCGTAATCTGTTAGCAAGTGCAGCTCTTCTGGATGATAAGAAGCATTTCTGCTGATTCCTCCCACTAAGTAATTCAGTAAAACCACAGTGGCAAGCAAAAGCGGACCCTCATGTATTACCACAAAGAGGTTTAGACAGCCAATAATCCTGAACCAGGCATGTCCACCTCTAGCAAGCCAGATATCAGTTGAAAGTGTGTTTGAATACACAGCATAGACATACCTACCTAATCCTTCACACTCCTGCATGGGTCACGTTATACTGCTCCAGTGAAATCGAGTGTACCCCTCTTCCCAGTTATCCACGGGTGCGCAATTAGAAGCGAAGTAGGCAGACAGATGTTGAGCAAGCACTGAGACGTCACCATTCATCATCAGCTAGCAGATACTGAACTTGGCTGACTACCCCAGCTTAGTCAGATAGTTTGGCACACTGTCTCTCAGCACTAGTCTGTTCACTCAGGATCTTAAATTGCACTAAAAGTTCACTCTGTAAATCACGTAAAACTGGGGGATGGGATGGGCTTTGTTTTTCGCCATCAAGCAAAGTTATTAGAAATTCAGGCCTTTTACAAGCCGTTTTGCTTCTCTGTTTAAGTCTCACCTTTCATCTCAAGATAGCATCGCTGCCTATTTAAAAAAGAAAAGGGCATTTGGCCAGCTATTAAATTGAATTCCTTTCCTCCATCCTGCATGTGCTTAGTCTTGCATACGAAGCATAAAAGGCAAAACCAAAGGTCTAATAGATGGGACCATAAGGAGCTTCACATGCCATCTCTGAGTAAAAGAGATCAAACAAAGACTTTCGGGAGCTCAGAAACATGTCATCATATGTGGTATTTCTCTTGTCAGCAGCAAAGCTGTCTCTAATGCACAGCACACTTAGCAAATCAAGAATGCTTCAGGCCAAATTTGGGTAAAAGCTAAAGCTTTGCCTCCCACAGGTTTTATCTGCAGCTGCTGAAGCAAACATTTCTACCTCCCCTCCCTCACTGAATGGGAGATTGTGTTTCAGACCATTGTTTTCTGTAGACACTTATTAACCCTGTTGAATTTAGAGCAGGGGATTGCACTCAATATCTATTGATTAGCAGTCAGTGCTGCAGTAATCCTTAGGCCTTGATCAATTCGGCCTGTTGACTAGGACTTGGTACACAGCAGTGCCCTTTTCAGCAGTCATTGATATGCATGCAAGGATGTGGGAGAGGCAGGAGGGAAGGTTAGCGTGAAGTCAAGTGTTTATATATTACAGGAAATTCCTGGTGAGGTGATGGCAGCTTTTATCATAGCCTGACAGAGTCCAGGGTTTAAATCATGCAAGCGTACATCAAATCAAAACACTTCTTGAGACAACGTCGAAAAACAGAATCCATTATTCAGTGACTGCAAATAATAATAAGCTTTGCCTAGGTAGAAAGAGAATCAGCAAATTCTTCCAAGCTCATCTCCTCCAATTAACAGTAATATGATAAAGCTTCATGGATCATTTGTTTCCTCTTTTTTCTCATCTTTTCTGCTCAGAACTGAATGTGATTTGACATAGCACCTATTTCCAATAGGGAACTGCCTTCTCCAAAACATGTCTCTTGCACTGTAGCCAAACTGCAGACACCTATTTATTCAGAGTATAGCTTGACTTTTTTTTTTTTTTTTTGACATGCTGTTCATTTTGTCCTCCTGCTAGCTTTCATTCAGCATTGGCTTCAGTCTCTGATTTACAAGCAGGGATGGTTTACCTTGGGAAGACCCTAGTGTATCCTTTTTCCAGCTGCCCACCATATTTCCCCTCCAGCTCAGATGCCTGCATAGCAGCCATCAAATTATAACTTCCACAAAATAAATAAGAAGCTGCAATGCCTTTTTTATTTAATATTCCAGTCTGAAAATAAAGCAGTTCAGAACTGCTGACTCAGGAGCTGTCTTTCTGGTATGTGAGCATAGACTTCCAGGAGAGGTATAGGGCAGACAGCTGAGGACAGGATCAACTTTAGCTAATTCTAAGTAAGTTTTGACCCTTCATGAATCAAAACCGTTTGAAAAACAAAATAAAACATCAGAGTGTGTAAAATTCCAGATTTTGATCCTTGCATTTTTAAGGAAAATGCATTTAAGAAACTTCCTCCTAGAGTAGTCTGAAACACTGGAGATATATAGGCTTGTATATTAGTAATATGCAATTGCGTCTGTGTATTTTCCAGTGGGTTTCATAGGGTGAGTCCGGTGGATGGCTGTGGTTAAATGCCAGAGAAAATGAACAGGGTCTTTGATTATGCAATTCATTCCCTGGTGATTGGATGTGACTGGAACAATCTATCTGCTGGGACACCATAATTCTTTTTTATATTGGAGTACTGCTACAATACTGAAACAAGAGTCATTTGAACTTCATTTTTCTGTCATCCATCCCACTCTATATGCTTCACCCTGTGTGTGAAGAGAGCCTTACTACAAGCACCATCTGGAAAGAAAACAGTCTGGGGAAAAAAATGCATCTGAACATCATCATGCTATATATTCATAGAATCACAGAATAGTTGAGGCTTGCAAGGACCTCTTGAGATCATTTAGTCCAACCAGCCTGCTCAAGAAGGGTCAGCTAGACCAAGTTGTCCAAGACCATATCCAGTAGGGGTTTGAGTATCTCCACAGGTCGAGATACTCACAACCTCCCTGGGCAACCTCTTGCCCTGCCAGTGGGCTCTACTGAGAAGGGTACCTCATCTTCATTCTCTTCCATCAGGTACGTATACACATCACTAAGATCCCCCTGAGCCTTCTCTTCTCCAAGATGAACTGTCCCAGCTCTTTCAACCTGTCTTCATATGAACAAAGTTCCAGTCCCTTCATCATCTTCATGGCCCCTTCACTGAACTTACTGCAGTATATTCATCTGTCTTTTGTAGTGGGGAGCCCAGAACTAGTCACAGCGCTCCAGATCTATCTCAACAGTGTTGAGTAGAGGGGAAGGATTACCTTCCTTGACCTGCTGGCAATGCTCTGCCTAATGCAGCCCAGGATGTTGCTAGCCACCTCTGCTGTAAGGGCACATTGCTGGCTCATGGTCAGCTTGTTGTCCAACAGGACGTTAAGGTACTTTTTTCACAGAGAATTTTTACAGCTGTTCGGCCCCCAGTGTTTACAGGTGCTTAGGTTATTCCTCCCCAGGCACAGAACTTTGCACTTCCCCCTATTGAACTTCATCAGATTTCTCTCAGCCCAATTGCCCAGCTTGTCAAGGACCCTCTGAACGGCAACACAACCACCTGGTATAATTGTCACTTCTCCCAGTTTTGTATCATCTGTGAACTTTTTGAGGGTGAAATATGTCCCAGCATTGAGGTCATTAATGAAGAGGTTAAACAGGAGCAGCCCCAGTATTGACCTCTGGTCACCATTACTGATTTGCCTCCAGCTAGACTTTGTGCTGCTGATCGCAGCCCTCTAGACCTGGCTGCTCAGACAGTTTTCAGTCCACCTCACTGTCCACCTACCTAACCCATACTTTGTGAGCTTGTCTATAAGGATGTTACAGAGATGGTGTCAGTGGCCTTGCTAAAGTCAAGGTAAACAGCATCCACTGCTCTCCTGTCATCCACCAAGCTAGGCACCTCATTGCAGAAGGTTATCAAGTTGGTTAAACATGATTTCCTCTTTGTAAAATAGCTCTGGATATAATGACACGACTAAATGACAAACACTAAAACTCTGGGTATAATTTAACCTGCCTTTGCTACATGCTAGCCAGTGTGGGATAATACTTCAAAATCCATGTGAGTTAATAGTAAGAGACTGTGCTAACAGACAAAATGAGTAACAAATGCAGGCACACAAATATCTAAACCCAGCTTATATGTGCATATATATTTAATGTGTACATTTGCTGCAGCTAAATGTGATTATATTTGTTGTGCTCTGGGAGTCAGTCTGGTTAATGTACGTCTTCTGTGAGGTAGTCCATGCCTTACTGGAGCCCTCAGTGACAGCTGATGTGTTTATGGTCTTCATATAATACATAGGGAATAAATAAGCACTTAAAGAGAAAGAAAAAAAAAAGAAAATAAGAACAGAATAAATGTCCTATGAGGTAACACCAATGGCTCATTTTACATAACGTTCATTCAGTGGCTGTAGGACATGAGATTTGAGGACAGCATACGGGCCTGGCCATGTTTTGCACTCTGTTCCTCTCATGGTGCCCCAGCATCTCAAACTGTTTTATTAGGGAAATTAGAGCATACAACACTTCTTAGTTCTTCT
>NW_009646953.1:0-4636 GCF_000708025.1 Charadrius vociferus
TAACATCTCAGGTTAATCCTTGCATCAGCCCGTGCCTGCTTAGCCCAGGACCTCTTGGTTTGTTATCATCCCATCATGCCACCAATTATTTTATACTTAGCGCTGACTGTAGAGGCGGGAGATGTTACTTATGCGGCACAGTTTCTGCTATGGATATTTTTGTTCTGTGAGCATCAAACTGGGTGAAAGCAGGCCTTGATGTCTTTGTTTCGCAGCCGTTCCTTACCCCACGCAGTCTCTCCTCCCCTCCTCAGCCTTTCAAATACAGCCCCTCTACGAACAGGCTTTACAGGGCCAATACTTCATATCCCTCGATAGGTTTGCTCGCTTACAGAAGAGGCTAAT
Source organism: Charadrius vociferus (assembly GCF_000708025.1). Taxonomy (NCBI): domain Eukaryota; kingdom Metazoa; phylum Chordata; class Aves; order Charadriiformes; family Charadriidae; genus Charadrius; species Charadrius vociferus. The sequence goes on from NW_009646953.1 coordinate 346, forward strand.
CTCCATCAGGTTATGAAATCAGCTCACATGCTTCAGTGGCATTACCCACTATTGATATCCCTGTTCGATCCCCGTTGAGCTCTCTTTGTTGGAGGTAACCCCTTCTCTTACTTCTTCTAAGCTGATTTCTTATGCCACATCATTCAAGTCCCACATCCCCCTGGTATTTAGATGTAGTAAAAATGACTGGGGGGGAAATAAATGGCAGCCAGCGAGCCAACTAAACTGTCTGACTATTAATGGTCCCATTAGTCGCAAATTTACTTTACCACAAAGCCCCCAGCATGTAATCCTTAGATGAATGCCTTTGATTGTGAGGGAATATTTACAGCTGACCCTGCCAGCAGTCTGCAAACCTGCAATGGGCCTCCTGTCCCACATTAAATCCGCTGGCATCTGTTCCGGGGTTCTTATCAAGCACATGCTCTGTTGGTGCAGTGTTTGGGCTGTAGCGCTCGCGGATACGGTGGGCCTTGAAGAATAAATCCCCGCATTCCTGTGAAATGCTAATTCTTGTGAACGTTGTCACACAGGGAGGAACGTTACAGTTTGTACCTGCCTCCGGGCATCGCCGTCCGCAGGGAGGTTTCCAGAAGGCTTTGATCCCCACCGGCAGCCCCCTCCCCATGGCAGGTCTGGATCCCAATGCTAACACCGAGTGTTTCCCTTGTGTAGGTGTGAAGGACATCCACAAAGTTAGCATCATCAGGGGAGAGGCGCCTGCTAGGGTCCACTCCTTCAAACATAGGGCCAGCCGGATCCAGGCCTGGGGTTAGAGACAGCATGCAAGATGCCAAGTTAGGAATTGGGTTATTTCATACAGAATATAGCGAGGAGCCTGTTACTAGGAGCTCTCCTAACCAGATGCTACAGAGGGAGAGTCCCTTCCTCATCCCAGACACTGTCTCCCAAGATCTCTTCACCACGGGCTCACTGAGGGAACAAAGGGAGATGTCCCATACTGCTTTTGGTGCAATACAACCCAGTAGTAGCACCAGTTTGCTCTACAGCGATGGCTTCAGACTACCTGTTGGAAGCCATGAGTCTTTGCTAGGTCACAGTGAAGAGATACTTCAAGAGGTAGCAGGTGATTGAACACCAGATGAGGTCTAGCGCCCCATGGAGACTGTTGGTAGCCAAAGCTGCCTTGGCTACACTTAGTCTGGTTTCAGATCGCACATACGGAGGGACTGTTACAAGTTTAAGCAGCAGCTGGGTGACCCCTGGATCTGAGAGCCCATGACAGGTTTGGGAATTTCGGTTAACCTCTGAGCCTCACCCCCAACCTGAAGCTGCGCTCTTCAGCCATTCCCCAACTTGATTGTTAGGTGATTATTTTTTTCCTGCTTGACCGAATAGAGATATTTATTGCGAGGCTCTGAGGAAGCCTTGCTGCCAGTGTCACATTTAAATGCTTAATGTGGCCCCTTCTACCATGCCCAAAGTTGTCCCATGTTGACATCAGCTTCTGTCTGGAGTTCAAGACACTTAGAATAAGGGGCTGGGGGGGGTTTTTTGACCAAACATCCCATGGGACAAACTGCACCCAATAGCTTTCCCTTTCATTAATTTATGAGCTATAATTACAGAAACAATATCACTCAGAGGCTTAATACCTGGATAGTAAAGGCTTGAGCTGGACTTGTTTTGAACACACGTTTAACTTCAGAAATACTCAAGATCAGGTTGTCCTCTGAAAGGTTTTTCATTGAACCTTCCCTACATTCGGGGTTCAAAATTAAGATACTTTCTCATGTGAAGAGACCTGTGCTCCCCGCTGCCACCACAGATAGGAAACTTATCATTTCTGATATCGCAAGCCCAAAACAACATCGCAGCAACACAGGAAACGAGCCTCTTCAGGGAAACCCTCTGCTGCTAAGGAAAGGTAAGAGCCTGCTTAAAAAGCCACTCGCCTGTGATTCTGCCTATTGTCCCATGGACGTGGTTACCAGCAAAGCCGGCGACATGGGCACCCAGGCTGTACCCGATCAGGTGGACATTCTCAAGCTGGAAGAGTGGTTTCTCCTGCGAGGAAGAAAATAAATAAATAAATAAAAAAGAAATCGTAATTTGCCACCTCCCTGTCTTTCAGGGCATCTGGCACAGCTCCCATCTGCAGGACTCAGGTGCAATTTTAAGAAGAGACTGGAGGGAGGGGGCAGACAAGCATGCTTCGTTCTTTATTTTGTCGAGACAAGTAGAAGTTGAAGGGTTTGGATGGCACTTGTGGTTTGCCCCCAACCCCAGTACTGAGCTTTCAACCCAAATTTCAATACTCTTTGTTTAAGCAGCATCTGGAGCAGCCTTCTCCCAGGGAGCTGCCAGCGGACCTCAGGACTGGCCGTGGACTCAACCACCAAGTGTAGCACCATGGACCTTCTCCTTTTCCACCTCTTGCTAAGCCAATGCTGACTTTGAAGGCCCAGCTCCTAAGTTCAGGAGGAAGGACTCCTAAATTTGAAGTCTGCTTCAACATCGCTGCTCTGAGCATGCTGCAAAGCGGCATCTCCCAGGAAAACACCGTAGCACACGTGCTGAGCGCAGCACCTTCACTGTGAGCCATCGCCCCACCAAGCCTTGGGGTTTGGATTGCACCAGTGCCTTCCCCACTGGCAAGCGCTGGAGCCGGTGACTGTTCCCTTGTGCAACAGTCCCTAACGGAGCGTTACAACAGCCACTGGCCTTAACTCGCGTTACCTGTAACCAGTCGAGCAGCCTGGCGATGCTTTTCCCGACGATCTGCGTGTTGTTCACAGCATCGGTGTAGAGCTGGTGGGCAAGTGAAAGCCAATCCACCACCACCACATTGGCATCCTTCTCCCTCTCCTGAAGAGCGGATACCAAGCTGCCCAGCCAGGTTTCGAACATGCCGCTCATCTAGAAAGAAAAGTCAGGTGGTGGTTTCCAGCTCCCAGGCTCAAGATTATACAGTCACAGTTAATTTATTTGCATATCATTTACATATGCTGCTCCAGCTGTGTGCTGCTCCTCTCCAAGCCCCACTACTTCTCATTGCTGCAGTGATGGGGTAAGAAAAACAGGTTTTGAGAGACTCTGGATGTAATTAGCCGCCTTGCCTTTTTAAGGCAGGAGGGGGAAGCATTCGTTACGTGCCACCTTATCGCTCTTTTTCTCGAGAGTTTCAGAAATTTGGATGGATTGCAAAATTATTTTCCAGTCCTGGCACCGCTGTTTGCATAAGCCCTGGTAAGAGTTGATAAGTGCCCTCGTGCCACACACTCAGTCACATCAAATGCAGGTGAAGAAAGCTCGATAAAGCCTGTGTCTGCCCTCTCTTTCTTTATCAAGGAGACCACGTAGCAGAAGTAAAGGCTGCAGACACAGGTCTACGATTACAGAAAGCCTATACGTGTGTTAAGCCAAGTGCCACCTTCACAGTGGTCAGTTAGTTAGATTTTAGGGAAAAATCACAAGGTGCCTTTACCACATTCACGTTATACAGACACAGAACTGTTTAGGGTGGAAAAGATCATCGAGTCCGACCAGTGGGGCCATGAAGGGATCTCAGGCAGTTGCGAATGAGTTGGGTGATTTCACAGAGTTAAGTATGACCCAGTCACACTGCTCCAGAGAACTCAGGTGCAACTACAAAGAGGCTGCAGTACTCAAAACATGAAAAGTTGTCTTAAATCCCATAGAATGGTTTAGGTTGGAAGAGACCTTAAAGACCATCCAGTTCCACCCTCCCTGCCATGAGCAGAGACACCTCCTGCCATGAGCAGGGACACCTCCCACCGGACCAGGTTGCTCCAAGCCCCGTCCAACCTGGCCTTGAACACCTCCAGGGATGGAGCAGCCACAGCTTCTCGGGGCAAAGAGACACTCCAGACATTCTCGAGACCCAGACCATTTACAGAGCATGTTGCACACTCTAAGTTGACAGACTGAACGCTAAACCTCTCCTCCCCACCGCCTCCTCCCCACTTACAGTCCAGCCGTGAATGATGAAGAAGGTTTTAGCTGTCACATTGAACTTGCAGTCCTCCAGACACTTGTGTTGGCCGACGGCGAGCGCGCAACCGTCCTCTTCGGCGTGCGGCGAGGAGCGGAGACTGAACTTCACCTGCAGCTTCGGTGGCGGCACACGCTCCTGCTGCTCCTCCAGCAGCTCGCTGATGGTGGCATCTGCAAACCAGTGAGGAAGGCTCAGCAAAGCGTCTCTGGGCTTCAGCCTCACCTGGGAGAGGGGGACCCGCTCCACGCACCCCCGACCCCGTCCCGCGTGGGTCCGCGCTCACCCACCCACCTCTGCCTCCTCCTCCTCCCA
>NW_009646953.1:6141-23174 GCF_000708025.1 Charadrius vociferus
CTTCCTTTCCTATTCCCATTCCATTCCATTCTCTCATAGCTCTTGTACACACAGCAGGTTGTGGCTGGGGACTACTGCTCTTCTCTTGGGGACCGTTCCCAGCCCCTCTTCGTTTCTGACTCGGCAGAATGAATACATGTTCTGGGAGCAATTCGAGCATCTTGTGTTTCAGGAGGCTGGAGATGATGCTAACTGCTTCTCTCCAGGGAGCGTGGGTTTGAGTGGAGCGTCCTGAGGACGCAGCTTCTCTTGCAGATGTTTGGTCCCCCTCGAGGAGCAGCAGCCTAACAGCAGTGCCTTAAAAAAGAAAGGACAGAGGTTTCTCAGCTGCTGGCCCACTACCGGACTTAGTCTTGCAGGAAATGAATCAACTAAGCCTCATCACAAACCCTTCATCATTTTAAAAATTTCCTGATGCCAACAAAACCCCATTAGACCGTCGGTCACTGCGATGTCTTCCCATTTTTCCTCTCGTGTCTTTGCATCCAGCTGTTGCCTCTTGCCATTGTAATGCTGTGACGATAGGTGGGGACGTGTACTCCTTTTGTCCGTGCAACGCCACGCTCTGGGCAGGATGGGGTCCTGCTCTTCACCGTTGGCTTCCGAGAATGACAGGAGCAGTGAGAATAGCTTCGCAACAGCGAGGAGGAAGCGCATCAAAATAATCCCTGGCTGCTTCGGCCCAAAGGTGACGATCAGCCGGGGAGATGCTCGGGAGCTGTTGTGATGGGCATCATATAGATGGAGGGAGTGTGGCTCCGCACTGACCTCACTGTAACCCTAACGGCCTGGGACGGGGGTGGGGGAAGAAGGCTCCCACCCAGAGCTGCTCGGAAAATAACAGTTCATTAAGGCTAAGAATTTTAAGGAGAAATTCCTAGTTTTGATTAGTTTTTCACTGGGAAATAGTTCATGGCTCCCGGGTGGAATTTCTGGATATTGTACTAAGTAATAAATAACTAAACCAGGGTAAAATGGGTAATAATTCCCCTTAAAAGAGCCAGAAGCTCAATATTTACAGCACTTGTCGAGACGTTGGAGGCTTTAACCCAGCAGCTGGTGTGAGCGGGGCAATGCCTGGGGAGATACTGGCTGTTCTTGGAGGCCTCTTTCTGCCTTTCTTATTCTCTCCATCCCCACTGTGATGTCCTAAAGATCTCAGTTCGGTCCAACAGCAGAACAGGAATGGTTTTGAAATCATTATAGGAAATGGGAAGACATCCCGCTCAGCTGTAGCCACAAGCTCTTTGCAGGTGTGTGCTGGGCGGCTGCGGTCAAGGCTGATGTCTTCTTCAGCACCAAATGTGGTGAGACAGAGAAGAGCCATCAGGTGTGGAGGCAGAAAGGCTGCGAGAGGAGTTAAGCTTCTGTCTTAGTAGCAAAAAGCTAAAATCGGTATGATATGTAAATTAATATGCCCAAACATTTAAAGGTCTTGGAGTCTGCTGGTGATCACAGGGAAGGATTAGAGAGGTTTTTCATTCGCAGCATTTAATTTGAGAGGTTTCCACGTCCGTGCACCCAGCGATGAGACCCTTTCAGTGCCATTTCCATATGAGCAGAACATCTCAGACCCAGGTTACAGTCAGTGTCTTCTGCGGGAGCTCAGCATAAGGAAACTGAAGTCAGGAGTCTATTACAAAACAACCGTATTTAATGTTTTTATTTCCCTGTCTTTAAAAGGACCATACTGACACCTCCTTTCCTTGCAGCAAGAAGTACGAATGAACCGCACCATCAAAGAGCTGAGCGTTAAGGGAAAAGGGAAAATCCTTCAGCATCGCACGACCTCTTTAAAGACCTGCAGAGGTAGAGGAATTCTGGCGGGAGCGGCTCTGGAGATCACAAGGAAAATAAAAAGCATCACGGTACGTGAACGGCAGTGCTGATGTGGCATCCCGCATTCTGCCGGGGATGACCCGCCTTAGGAATAGCAGCAGAGAGAGCGTTTTGCTGCCCAGGGCAGGGTACCACCGCCTCCTCGGTGAGTGGCCACAGGAGGGATTTGCATGGTAGTCCCGTGGCTAAGATTGCATCCCTTCGTAGTCACCTCACTCAGAAGGCATGAGTGCAGCACTTGGCTCGAGTGAACCCTCCTCAAGGGGAAAAATGGTGGTTCTTGGGTTTGTGGGGCGCTTGTTACTGAAAGCAATGGCACAACAAGAGTCAAAGATGCTCCTATTAAGGATTGCGCATTTGCACAAGCCAAAGATTGATTTCGTTGCTTCAGGTCAGCTATTCAGCATCAGGGCGCAATTAGTGCTATTCTGCAAATTTTTAATTCCACATATAGAAACTTGAGAGTGTTTTCCACACCCTCCATTCTTCCTGCCTGCTTTTTCTGCATTTTCATTCCTTTTCTCCAATGAAGGAGGGAGTAGGATTTGCAGGAGAGGAGGCGGGGGGAAAGAGAGGAATTGTTCTCTTTTTTTTTTTTTTTAGTTATAAAACGGTTTTTCTTTTTGATTATAAAACACAGCCCAGACAGTAGAATTTAGTGGGATTGGTGTTAGTTTCCCTCTTAGCTCCTTCTGCCGAATTTGTTTCTGAGATGATGGGGGAGGAGGGGTAGAGACGGGGCTGGAGAACGAACCCAGAGAGGGAAGGGCTCCTCAAGATGGCAGCAACCTCCGGGTGCACCGAACTGGGGCGAAGGCCACAGGAGGACTCGCTTATCAAACGGGCGTGCGGAGCTGACTGCACCCCAAAGGGTCCGCGGTCCTGGAGAGGCAGCTCTGCGGGGAATAACATCTCAGGTTAATCCTTGCATCACCCCGTGCCTGCTTAGCCCAAGACCTCTTGGTTTGTCATCATCCCATCACGCCACCAATTATTTTATACATAGCGCTGACTAGAGGCGGGAGATGTTACTTATACGGCACAGTTTCTGCTATGGATATTTTTGTTCTGTGAGCATCAAACTGGGTGAAAGCAGGCCTTGATGTCTTTGTTTCGCAGCCGTTCCTTACCCCACGCAGTCTCTCCTCCCCTCCTCAGCCTTTCAAATACAGCCCCTCTACGAACAGGCTTTACAGGGCCAATACTTCATATCCCTCGATAGGTTTGCTCGCTTACAGAAGAGGCTAATCTCCATCAGGTTATGAAATCAGCTCACATGCTTCAGTGGCATTACCCACTATTGATATCCCTGTTCGAAGTAATTGTCCCGTTAGTCGCAAATTTACTTTACCAAAAAGCCCCCAGCATGTAATCCTTAGATGAATGCCTTTGATTGTGAGGGAATATTTACAGCTGACCCTGCCAGCAGTCTGCAAACCTGCAATGGGCCTCCTGTCCCACATTAAATCCGCTGGCATCTGTTCCGGGGTTCTTATCAAGCACATGCTCTGTTGGTGCAGTGTTTGGGCTGTAGCGCTCGCGGATACGGTGGGCCTTGAAGAATAAATCCCCGCATTCCTGTGAAATGCTAATTCTTGTGAACGTTGTCACACAGGGAGGAACGTTACAGTTTGTACCTGCCTCCGGGCATCGCCGTCTGCAGGGAGGTTTCCAGAAGGCTTTGATCCCCACCGGCAGCCCCCTCCACATGGCAGGTCCTGCCGCTGGACCACCCTTCACCAAGGACAAACTTCTTCTTGGCCACTCTTTGTTGTGCCATTTTCCCAGATGTGTCTAAGTGACATGAAGTGATTTTTATCTCAATTCACCCCTGCCCATGCCTTGCATTAGTCCCCACGTTGCTCTGATTGAGCGTGTCATTCTTGCAGAGACCCTCAGGTGATCTTACCCCATCTCCAGCCACAGCAGAGCTATGCAGGAGCACAGGCTGAAAGCCAGGGAATACTCAGCGTGTCCTGACATCTATTCCCTGTGTCCAAGCGGACAAGCATAATTCAGTGGCTTGTCATTCCCAGCACATCCCATGGTACGTGAGGTGGATCCAGACCACTTGGCTGCTTTGTGTCGGACAGAAGACCCAGCGGTGGGTGGTGGGCCTGCCCCATCCACGCTGCAGACAAGGATGTCTGTGCCGAGGAATGACGTGTATTTTCTCTCTTCTTACACCTTTACCCAAAGCCCATGCTTTTCCATCCAAGCTGTATGAATGCTGAGCATGTTTGGGCTTGAACATGGATTTGGAGCTCAGCCCACTGGCAGTGGAGAGGTGCCGTGGGTGGCCAGGGGGATGTTTGCTTCTGCTCCCTTCGGAGGTCCTATTTTGGTCTCAGAAGTTGGTGATCACTTGACCCTCAGATGGTGGACGGTGTGTCCCCCAGCAGCGCTTCTGCCTTAGCTCTCCTGCATCCAGCAAAGGGAAAAGATTAAAAAAATAATAAATTACTAACACCGCTCCCCTGCCTTTTTTGTAAGTGGAGCTGCTAGAGAATCAAGAGGGGAGTTTGGGGGACGGTTGTTTGGTTCAGGGATTGCTTTAGAATGCATATCCTTATCCTCATGCTTTTTCTTCAAATCGGCAGGAATAGTTGGCCCAAGTCTGGAGCAGATGTTGAAGCGCTGTTAGTGAGAGGTACTCAGCACTCAGCCACACTGCAGCTCGAGCAGAGACCGTAAGAACCGGCAGAGCGGGCAGCGGCTCTCCTGCCTAGTCCAAGTCTGGAGCAGATGTTGAAGCGATGTCAGTGAGAGGTATTCAGCACTCGGCCAGACTGCAGCTCGAGCGGAGACCGTAAGAACTGGCAGAGCGGGCAGCGGCTCTCCTGCCTGCTCGGAGGGGTCTGTCAGACCGGGGCACAGCTCTGTCTTCGGGCTCATTTCTGGTAATTAGCAGCTAAAAGATCTTGAGAGTTGGCATTTTGGCAAAATAATTAGAAAGCTGACATCTCTTTTTCTGAAAACCTCCCAGACTAAACCCCAAACCAGCCAACTAGAGCTTGATTTTCAACACTCTTAAATCCACTTTAAATTTATCTCGGTGGCACTCAGGCTTTCAAAACTGATCCTGCAAATCTGGACGGACACCACAATGAGGAAACTCTGTGCATGCAACTTCCCAGTGCCTACAGGAAAGGAGTTATTTATTAAAACCAATTAATTTGTTACTGTAGCAAAGCCCTATAAAAATATATGATGTTAGTTCTCACCATTATTGCTAATTTGCACCCAAGCTTTATAGTTGCAAATCTCAGGTGATTCTTTCTTCCTAAGCTGCGTTGGGTCAGACAGCTCATGCGCGTTCTTCTTCTCTTTGTGGTCCTGACTGCTGATTTGGGTGGGTTTTTAGGAGATCCTTTGGCGGTGTTTTACTGTGATTCACATTAAAGAGGAATGGTATTTTAAACCGCAAACAGACTTTATGCAGTATCTTCTGTTTTTTTCAGAAAAAGTGTGACAAATAGTTTGGGGCTTGGAAATAAGCAGCACAAGACGGTGCTGTGTATCATCAAGGTCGGTATAATTTGTTCTCCAGCACCTTGTTTTCATTTACCCTCTCCTTTGAACCTTTTGCCTTCTCAAATGTGAGCAGGGTGTAGCGCTGGGAACTGCCTGAGACAGGGGAAAGCCTTGAGCCATCCTTGGAGATACGTGGAGCCTCCTGCTCGCCTCAGATGTTGGCTTTACTTATACCAACTTTACTTATACCGAAATATTACTTATTTCATTTTTCACCAGCTTGCACGTTTTACTTTGAGAACCCATCAGTTATCCCATCCCTGAATCTGGTCTCACTCCTCGGTGTCTCAATGAAAAGGACATCTATCGCGTGCGTTTGCAGCGCATGTAATAGAAAGATGGGAAAGAATGAGGTGCCCCTGAGGATGCCGGTCCCCCGCTGGGCTCTGCTTCACCCTCTGGCCATTTATTGCTAATTGCCTAACTTCTCTCATTTATTGCGTTTATTGAGTGTGTGGATCTTATTAGAAAGAGTCAGTGGCTCTGTAATTAATTAAGAAAAGCTCAGGGCATTTCTTAGTACTTTGTACTTGTGTTCCTGCCTGTGATGTACAGACATTGCCGATATTCATCCCGGGAACTCTCAGTCCAAGGACAGCCAGGCAGACAGACTGAGGTCAGGGCAGAAGAAAAACAAGAGGGCTTTTCTGCACAGGTCGGTGATACACTTTGCGGCACAAGGGTGATATTTTCTAAGCGGAGCACAATGTGGGAGGTGCGAGCAGAGACCTGCCGGGTGGGCAGGAGTGGGGAGTGGTGGCAGGAGACGTGCCTGGTCTGGGGTATGGGTGCGGGATCCCCGGTTGTAATGCTCCTTCCTTGCATTTGCAATGCTAACTCCACGACCCCCGTCTCCCGCCCCGTGCCCGTGCAGTTGGCGTTGTGTCCCCGCACGCTGCAGGTCCAGCACCTGACTGAGTCACGGGATGGCCGTGGGATGGGGTGGGAGCCGGAGGTGTGCTACCTAAGAGGGCCCCGCGTTCAGCGGATGCCTGCCGCAGCCTTGCCCGGCGCTCCCTACCCATCATATGACCTTCCCGAGCACCGGCATGTGACTGGGCCGTGCACGCTGGAAAAGACCATGCGGAGCGGAGAGGAGAGGTTGAAGAGGGGGAGGGCGGCTCAGCTAGAGAGGATTAGTAAGCGTGGACAGATAGGGAAAGCTTTGAAAGAGGGGGCTTGTGTCAGAGTTGTTGCAATAGCGAATGGAGGGGAGGGTAGCTGGATGATGGGAAGAGGGAGGGAAGGAGCGAGCCAGGAGGGAGGGATGACCTCAGAGGTGACATTTGGGATCAAAGCGGGGAGGTCTGTGTCTTGCAGAGAGGGAGATGCTGCAATTGTTACAACAGCAGAGAGCAGAAACTCGGGGAAAATCTCTGACAATAAGGATAGGAAGGAATGAACACAGGAACCACATGATGGGATGATAAATGAAGCTGCTGGAAGGGTTGCTACGGACATCGAGTTTGGAAGAGGGTAGATGTTCAGGGCTGTAGCTTCTTGCCGTGTCGTGAACAGAAACCTGTCTCCTGGCTGCAACTTCCGCACAGGTTGTGATAACAGGCATCATCCAACCTCATTTCCCAGGGTCCGAGCAGCTCTCTGCTGTGGTTCAGAACAGAGAGGGCTGCAGGGATGACAAAGACGGGCCCTGCCTGCGAGGACCAGTCCTGCCTCGCGTCCCTCCGTACGGTGTCTGTCAGCAGGGAGGTGGAGGTGCAGAAGGCCCTGGAAGAGAAGAACAGTTTTGATTGTGGTTTATCAGCTGATCCAGAGGAGCTCCTCAACAAGGCAGCTGTGGAAACACAAAGCAGATAATAATGGGGGAGACTTCTTTGATCCATTTTGGTTAGCAGATGCAATGCAAGAAATGGATGGAGTTCCAGGCTGTGTTTCGTAGTACAGAACACACTCAGCTTTAGACATGTTGACAGGATGCACAGATCAAGAAAAGTTGAGGTCGGAAGGGGCCAGCGGAGATTGTCTAGAGCAACCCCCCTGCAGCTCAAAGCAGGGTGAGCCAGAGCTGGTTGCCCAAGATACTGCCCAGTCGTATTTTTATTTCAAAGGATGGAGACTCCACAGCCTCTCTGAACCACCTGTTCTGGGGTTCAACCATCCTCACAGTAAAAAAAAAAAAAAAAAAAAAGGGTTTCTCTCATGTTTAAACAGGATTCCCTATATTTTAATTTGTGCCTGAGATGTGGACGCAAACTGTGGGCGATATCCCCGATTCCAGGGATATTTTTGGCTTCATTAACCAAAAGCACATTTTAAAGCAGTACTTCTCAGTTATGAGCCAGACAGGTCAGAGCAAACCTAAGCCCAGGATTTAATTTATCCCAAATAGTGTTTATGATCAGGCACTTACATGATGTCTTTATTTACTGCCTTACTCATCAAGGCGATTGGCTGGTCCGTTTCTGGCAGTGAAAACCATGAACGAGCAGTCATAGACCTGCACAACCTGCGTAAATGGTTTGCTGGCAAGAAATACACTGAATAAACACAAATTTCAGCTACAAGGTTATTTAATCACACAGGAGGTTTGTTTTACAGGTGATTCCCTCCTAGCTGGGCGTGCAGGGGTTGGATGAACCCGTAGCTCTGGGACAATATGCCAAAAAACGTTGAGTATTAAGACAATCTCACCGATTGCTGTGGGGTTTTTTTTGTTGTTTTGACCACGGTCCTGGCTGGCTGGGCACCAGCAGCGTGGGGAAGGTGCCGTGCCTGCTGCGTCACGCTTCAGCAGCGGTGACGGTAAGGACAGATACTCAGCTGTCACGGCGCCGAGCTCCCTTGGCTGTTTCCTCACCCCTGGACTGCGTACAGCATATCCGCAAGAGAAATGAATAGACTGTAGCTAACCTCTGCTTGTAAAGAATTCCCTGTGTTTTAGGAGGACACACGGGGAATCAAAAGCATTCCAGGAATATATAACATAATCGAGCTCTTTAAGTGACCAAGACAGAATTACTGATGCAGAGCAAAACTCCTAGAGTGTCTTGTCCTGGTCAGTCCATCTTCTGGAGATGCATTGCCTCCTTTTCCAAGCCCACAGATCGTGCTCCTGGGACTCACTGCCTGGGTCGAAAGATTTTAGGACATTGGTTGCGGCAAGTGGCTTTAGGTGGCGAACTGACCTACCACGTGTCCAAACGCCGCCGCCTTGCTGACCGTAGGAGGAAAAAGCAAAGAACGGGAGTGAGCTGTCCCTCTGGAGGAGCCACGCACCTGGGAGGTGGAGTGCAGGAGCCCAGAGGCTGGTCAGGAGAGAGGAGTTGAGGGAAAGAAAGCACGGCAGCTGTCTGAAGGCTGGAGAGCTTTCAGTGTTTGCAGCTCCAGCCTTCAAGCTGGTTTCAATTCAAAATGAGTATTGGGTGCCTTTGTCTTCACGATTTTTCTGCTTAACCATTAGGACAAAAGCAACCCATTTGTATGTAATTTTGTGAATGACAGTTAATATCCCCACATAACCCTTGGGCTGCAAAATCTGAGTCTGTAAGATGAATGCCAAGAAATCTAGAGAAAAGTTTAAAGAATTGGCTTCTTTTTTCTGAGCAAAGAACCGCTCAAAACCCCCTCCTGTAGCACAGCGGACATACAGTATGTTTTAGCGAGCCGGAGTTAAGCTTGGCCAGTCGGCCCCAGTGGACCTACCTGTCAGGGGGATTTTAGCACGAATCCTCCTGTTGTTCCACCTGCCCCTCTGTTAGAAGTTACTGTCCCCAAGCAGGGTGGCAAAGGCAGATGTGTGCCTTGAGCTGTGACAGAGTAGGGGCTAAACGGAATGCTTTGGCCTCTGAACTGGCTGGCTGAGGACAGGCACAGGTTGGCTTCTGTCACATCTCCTGTGGCAGCGTTAGAGCTGCTGGAAGGTGAGCAGAGGGGTTCTACGGCTGGAGGTGACCTCTCTTTTTGGTTCCAGACCTGCTGTGAAAACACAGCCCTGGCCAGTCCCTGGAGCTCACCTCTCCCTCTGGCCAGGAGGGATGGTGGCTATCAAGGGCGTTGACTGATTGTCACTTGGGATGACATCTGGCTTGGCAATTCACGTAGGACTGATAAGGCTGCTTGTTTATTCATAGCTAAATCCACAAAAGGACTTATGTGATACAACATTCCTGTACCTGTACGCAACCTGTTGCCTGCCGGGCTCTTCCAGGGCAGGTTGCAGCCCCCTTCAAGCCCCAGGAGCAGGACCAGAGGAGAGGTGTGAAACCACCTCATTGGGGGCTGCTTGGCAGAAAACCCGTAGCAGGAAGGACGGGAACATCTTTGCCACAGAATAACCTCTGGCCGCCTGGTTAGGATGCAACTTTGAAACCTCTCAAGGGAAGAAAAGTGAAAGTGGGTCTCCCACATCCTGGGAGTGCGCTGTGGCCACCGTGCTGCTGGGCTGAGATGGGCACTACCGCTTTCTGCAGCCGCATCGCAGGAGAAGGTAGAAACCATTGCTGTCCTTGCGATCAGCCCTTCCCGGGAGGATGCTACCAGCAGGAGCTTCCAGAGTACAAAGTAGTGGAACAGTACAGGTCTGAACACAGTTGATTCTTTGCTTTCAGTGCCTGCTGGGAGAGTGAGGTCTTCCTGGGCATGCACAGCACAATCACCAGCACTGGGTGGTATGGACAGGGGAGCTGTGAGGGCTGAGGAATTTCAGGTAAAGTCCTATGGAGTTGAGATTCCAGTAAGATTAGGAGGCAGCTGCTTCCTACGCAGGAGCTTTCAGAAACATGATTTTGGACTTACGTGCCTACATGCTCTGCTTAGGACCCAAAAACTCTTTTTGAGTCAGCTCACGCAAGCTAAATATCCAAGGCAGCTGGTGCATTGGGGGAATAATCTGGGTAAACCTCGACAAGGGCACATGCTCAGCTGCCCCAGCCCTGATCTCAGCACCAGATATGTGCTAGGCTGCCTCTGAGAGCAGTTGTTAACCTCCCAACAAAGATGAAAACACGCATCTCATTTCCTGACACCATCCGCAGAAGCTCCTACCTCTACATTTCCACCATTGCAAGCCCTCAGCAGCTGATCATAAACAGTTCCACGTGTCGGGGAAAGAGAAAACGTAAGTAACAGAAAACATCCCCTGTTTGTTTTGGATTCGACTGATGAACACAACGACCATGTGACAATTCCAACCATGTGTCAACTACTTATGTTTCACGTCCCTCTCTCCTGCCTTCTCTGAATGTCTTGTTGCTTTTGTGCTCTGCTGTTAAGAAGAAGCTGTGTGAAAAGGTGCTTCCCATGGAAAGGCCGGTTTCCACCACCAGCACTGGTTTCCTACGTAGAGGCAGGTGTGGAGAGGAGGGCAGAAACGACGAAGGAGTAAAGTTGCATTCATGTGGGCTGTGAGAGGAGATTCCCCCAGTATGGCGGGGAAGGCCATGGAAGTGCTTGAGAACCTCAGCTTTTGCTAGTTTTAATTTATTCCATCTGGAAAGTTAGCACTTTTGGAAATATTACTGTTCTTGTTCCATAGGAAGGAGAACTGAAACACTAAGAAAGTGTTGGAAGTCATTGCTGAGATCTCTTTTTATGTATTTATTGCTTCCTCGAAGACATGAGACCCCAGAGGAGATGCTTTTTCTGGTTTGTTTATTTTTCTCTAGTAATGCTTGGCTTAGAAAGGCTGTCATGTGTCTATTTTGGTGGTGCTGATCCTCCTCTGCATTACCGGTATGCCAAGATGGTTGTGTGTACTAAGGTGCCAAGTGACTTGTAATCCCATGGATGATGATGGAAGTGCTAACTGTTGAAAACACATCTTGAGTATCTCAAAATCATAGACTCATAGAATGGTTTGGGTTGGAAGGGACCTTGAAGACCATCCAGTCCCACCCCCTGCCATGGGCAGGGACACCTCCCACCAGCCCAGGTTGCCCAAGGCCACGTCCAGCCTGGCCTTGAACACCTCCAGGGATGGGGCCTCAACAACCTCTCTGGGCAACCTGTTCCAGTGCCTCACCACCCTTAAAGTGAAAAACTTCTTCCTAATGTTTAATCTAAACCTGCCCTCTTCCAGTGTGTTCTTCTGAGTGTGGGCTGCTAACTCTTTCTTTTCATGGGAACCTTGTATATAAAAAGAAGAAATAATATTTGCCCGCATCCCAGCAGGTTTCCCTGCTTTGAGATCGGTGCTCATAAGTTCCTTGGAGACTTTGCAGAAAGCTCCTCCTTGAAAGCAAAGTAAAAGGCACCTTTTAAGGCAGGTAAATGGAGAACTGCAGTCAGAATCAGAGCTCTACACTTTCCAGCCACATAAATATTTGTGATAGTTCAAATATTTCCCTCTTCTCATCCGGGTGAAATCCTAGCTTCAAAGCTTTGGGGTTTTTTAGCGCTCAACAAGACATCCAAAAATAGCCTGGTGGTCAGAGTATTTACATGGGTGGTAAGTTCTTGCTCTTATTTCTAAACGCAGCGTTGAACCCAGACTCTCTCGTGCCAGGGAGGTGCCAGCACACCAGACCGCTGGCCGCTCGGGAAGATGTTTCGCTTTTTTTCTCCACTCTGCCAAACTTTTCTCGACGAGCCTTTTGCTGGAAGCGGGGTACCACTGTCAGGAAATGTTTTGGTTTTCTTGAACTGCTGCTTTGTCACATTTCCCAAGCAGTTCTAGTGGCAAACGCAGCCTATAATGGAAAAAAAAAAAGAAATATTTTATTTTAATAAGTGTGTCTTTGATTTTTTTTTATAATGGTGCAGTTGCAATTTAAAAACATGAATCTCTTTAGGCTGATCTCTTGGACTACCTCTGTTAAGGGATGTGCTGCTCTCTATTCTCATCCTGAACTGCCATCTAGCTGCGGCCCGTGGGTTTGCTCCTTGGTCCGGTCCCAACTGATTTCTGGGCTGCAAACCACACTGGCCTTGAGCTGAGGGTTAATAAAAGCGTGTCCTGGCTCCAGTGTCAGCCTTTCCTGACCCAAACAGCTCTCCCCATACGCAGCACGGGGCACGGGGCTGAGCCTGGGGCTGCGGGGAGCCCTGCGCAGGCGCCTCGCTGCGCCCACAGTCGCGGAATTGTAGAATCGTCTAGGTGGGAAGGGACCTTGAAGATCGAGTCCCACACTCGTGGAATTGTAGATTCATCTAGGTGGGAAGGGACCTTGAAGACCATCGAGTCCCACACTCGTGGAATTGTAGATTCATCTAGGTGGGAAGGGACCTTGAAGACCATCGAGTCCCACACTCGTGGAATT
The DNA here is from genome assembly GCF_000708025.1 of Charadrius vociferus. Lineage (NCBI taxonomy): Eukaryota > Metazoa > Chordata > Aves > Charadriiformes > Charadriidae > Charadrius > Charadrius vociferus. Next base: position 18,732 of record NW_009646953.1, read on the forward strand.
GTAGATTCATCTAGGTGGGAAGGGGCCTTGAAGACCATCGAGTCCCACACTCGTGGAATTGTAGATTCATCTAGGTGGGAAGGGACCTTGAAGACCATCGAGTCCCACACTCGTGGAATTGTAGATTCATCTAGGTGGGAAGGGACCTTGAAGACCATCGAGTCCCACACTCGTGGAATTGTAGATTCATCTAGGTGGGAAGGGACCTTGAAGACCATCGAGTCCCACACTCGTGGAATTGTAGATTCATCTAGGTGGGAAGGGACCTTGAAGACCATCGAGTCCCACACTCGTGGAATTGTAGATTCATCTAGGTGGGAAGGGACCTTGAAGACCATCGAGTCCCACACTCGTGGAATTGTAGATTCATCTAGGTGGGAAGGGACCTTGAAGACCATCGAGTCCCACACTCGTGGAATTGTAGATTCATCTAGGTGGGAAGGGACCTTGAAGACCATCGAGTCCCACACTCGTGGAATTGTAGATTCATCTAGGTGGGAAGGGACCTTGAAGACCATCGAGTCCCACACTCGTGGAATTGTAGATTCATCTAGGTGGGAAGGGACCTTGAAGACCATCGAGTCCCACACTCGTGGAATTGTAGATTCATCTAGGTGGGAAGGGACCTTGAAGACCATCGAGTCCCACACTCGTGGAATTGTAGATTCATCTAGGTGGGAAGGGACCTTGAAGACCATCGAGTCCCACACTCGTGGAATTGTAGATTCATCTAGGTGGGAAGGGACCTTGAAGACCATCGAGTCCCACACTCGTGGAATTGTAGATTCATCTAGGTGGGAAGGGACCTTGAAGACCATCGAGTCCCACACTCGTGGAATTGTAGATTCATCTAGGTGGGAAGGGACCTTGAAGACCATCGAGTCCCACACTCGTGGAATTGTAGATTCATCTAGGTGGGAAGGGACCTTGAAGACCATCGAGTCCCACACTCGTGGAATTGTAGATTCATCTAGGTGGGAAGGGACCTTGAAGACCATCGAGTCCCACACTCGTGGAATTGTAGATTCATCTAGGTGGGAAGGGACCTTGAAGACCATCGAGTCCCACACTCGTGGAATTGTAGATTCATCTAGGTGGGAAGGGACCTTGAAGACCATCGAGTCCCACACTCGTGGAATTGTAGATTCATCTAGGTGGGAAGGGACCTTGAAGACCATCGAGTCCCACACTCGTGGAATTGTAGATAGGCTTTAATAAAAGTTTGTCTTTTCTCTCCGCAGCATGCAAGTCCCGGGGATCCAACCTGCGAGTGCATTTCAAGGTACGCGGTGTGGGCATAGTAGGAAGTGCAAATTCATTTGTTTGGAGGTTGATTTTTTGGCTTTTTTTTGAAGGAGGTGTCTTTTCCTCTCATGTATTGCTATCATAGTTAAGGGCATTAGTACAGGTTATGGCCGTTTGCTTTAGCTGCTTGTGATGGTTTTTGTCCACAGGATCAAAACCAAGATGATGTGTCCTAAAAAGCTTCCCGTCTAACATAGATAATAAAATACAACAGGAAAGCAGTTGCAGTGAATTTAGCAGGAGGAATTGAGCTAGCGTTAGATAAAGGAATTTGTTTCGTTTGCCTTACTCTGCCTTTTTGGTGGTTTGGAAAGAACGTGGTGTTGGTTTGAGCGTGCTGCCAGTCAAGACGTGTGGCTGGGGAGGCGTGTGGTGTTGGGCGTGAGGACCACGGGGGAGGACGTGGGTTCCTCTGGAGAAGGTTTAGGTGCTGCAGTGAGTTTAGGATTTGAGTTAACCACAAAACTGAGCAGATGCTTTTCTGCTCGGTGTTACATAGTACTGGTGAAAAGAGGGTTCCCTTATTTTGGTTTGCTCTTTCGTTGTGATCGCATGGGATTATAGTTTCTCTGTGTCTTTCGCATTGTCTTAAGCACTAATAGTTTATCCTTGATTTTTCTTTCTGAGCTTTTTCTTCTCTCCCCTCTATAATTCCCTTACGCTGAGCAAATGCTTTTCTGCTCGGTGTTACACAGTGCTGGTGAAAAGAGGTTTCCCTTATTTCGGTTTGCTCTTTCGTTGTGATCACGTGGGATTAGTTTCTCTGTGACTTTCACATTGTCTTAAGCACTAATAGTTTATCCTTGATTTTTCTTTCTGAGCTTTTTCTTCTCTCCCCTCTATAATTCCCTTACAGAGATAATTACATTGTAGCTTGTTTTCTCATTGCTTCCTCTGAGGTGCCATATTTGACATTTCAGTAGGAATTTGTCTTTCAGACTCCTGCTTTTTTTGGAATTAGTGGCTAAAGAGGAACCATGTAAAGTATAAATACTCAAATGTTAATTTTGCTGGTTAGAAAGATCTAGCCGTTAGGTAAAAAAACATAAAGACGTGCCAGAGCTGCAGTCAGTAATGGAAGTCATACCAAGGGTTAGAGCAGTAGGTAACAAAAAAATAAAGCATTGCGAATTATTCTTCACTTTTTAAATTACTGGGGGGGGAGTTGTGGGGGGGGGAGTTCTCGTGAGACCGCGCAGGCCATCAAGGGCATGCACATCCGCAAGGCCACCAAGTACCTGAAGGATGTCACCCTGAAGAAGCAATGTGTTCCCTTCCGTCGCTACAATGGGGGAGTCGGGAGATGCGCCCAGGTGAGGTCCGGGATGGAAACTTTGGCTGAGGCTGGTTAGAGAAGAGGGAAAAGAGGGTGCTGAGACAGTAGTCTGCTGTTGTTCATGATAATTTTATATATAAACTTAAGAGGGGGAAAAGAGTTATTCTTAATTCCAGTATATCAAGCATTGTGTCTACTTGCAGTGTCAGGTAATTCATCAAATTAATTATTTTGCTATGCAGTCTTAATAAAAAGGGAATGTAATGGTGAGTTACTGGTGTGTAAAGGGTAAGTTACGTTGTACCACGATAAAAACGAACTTTCCTCTTCTTCCAGGCCAAGCAGTGGGGCTGGACGCAGGGACGCTGGCCCAAGAAAAGCGCGGAGTTCTTGCTGCACATGCTCAAAAACGCGGAGAGTAATGCTGAGCTCAAGGTAGGCTGTGTAGATGTCATTAAATGTGCGGTGTTTGTGTCACGCTGTGCGTCAGCGCTCCTGAACTCGGTGGTAGGATGAGCCCTGCTTTGTGGGTGAAACCGAATTGTGTAGAGGTGTTGGTGTACTGTTATCAACTGTTTGGCATGAGTGTGGTTTAGATCTCTTAAAACCTACAAAACAAAGCAAAATCTGTGGGCTCTCGGTCGATTTGTGTTTTTGTAATGTACTCGGTGCTTAATTTGGTCACTTTGATGGCAGTGATGACTATCTTAGGACACCTTTGGAATAACCATGAGAAAACAATACTCTTTTTCTGAGCCATCAGCATCATTTTAAATTCATTGTGAAGCGTAGAAAGATGGTCAGGGTTTTCTGACTTCACCTGGTGCTTGCTTGGTAAACACTCTGTTCCGTGGCAGTGCGGAGTTTGGGTGTTTTATTTGCTCGCAGTTACGTGCAGGTTATTTATTTGAAGAGAAGAACAAGTCACGAGTTTTACCTTTCCCTCCCCTCCCCTCCCAGGGTCTTGACGTGGATTCTCTGGTGATTGAGCACATCCAGGTCAACAAGGCTCCCAAAATGCGTCGGCGCACCTACCGAGCGCACGGTCGCATCAACCCCTACATGAGCTCCCCCTGCCACATCGAGATGATCCTCACCGAGAAGGAGCAGATCGTTCCCAAACCAGAGGAAGAAGTCGCTCAAAAGAAAAAGGTACTTGGCAGCAGATCCTTCGTCCTGATCGGTGTGGGCATCACGAAACGCGAGTGTCGGTGCTTGGCAGGCAAAGGGGGTTGCTGTGATGACTATCTTAGGACACCTTTGGAACACCCATGAAAAAAAAATAAGTTGTTATTTCTGAGCAACCTCAATATTTCTCGTAAATGTGATGTTGAGAGCTGAGCGAGGCACTTCTTGGGGGTTGGTACCACACAGAGGGTTTGTTCGTCTTCCCAACAGTTATCAGTTCAAAGGAGGATGGTAAACTTAATTGTATGATGGTTTGGGAAGGTGTAGCCTCGCTGTTTTCTCATTTCTGTGTTTTGTTTTTCAGATTTCCCAGAAGAAGCTGAAGAAGCAAAAGCTGATGGCTCGGGAGTGAATCAGACGCAGCAGATGTACATAAATAAAATGGAAAAGTTAAGATTTATTGTGTGTGTTTCGTTGCTCTTTTAAGGCTGTAGGTGGGGCCCAGCGGCTCCGCTGGCGCGTGCAGAGCACTGCCACCCAAACCATGTTACTCGGCTGCGAGGATGCTGATGACATAAGATATTATTAATCTATAAAACGAGATAATTAGGTGCAGATGCTGGTGTTTGTTTCCCCCACACGCTGTCTGTGCCTGGGCACCGGCCAGCAGCAGCTCTGCGCCCTCAGCCGCGCTGCCGTTCGCTCCGTCGGCGACATAAAACCTTATTTAAGGG
>NW_009646953.1:23533-27266 GCF_000708025.1 Charadrius vociferus
GAGGGGAAGGGGGAATGCCGCCAGTCACCGGGCAGGCTGGCCGGGCGTCTGGGGAGCGAACAGCCTGAACGCCACCCTACAAAATAAAACCAAACACAATTTTTGGTTGTTTTTTTTTGGTGAAACAAAAGCTTGTGCCACAAAGAGATACGCTTGCTGTTAAAACCGGACCATTTGCCTTTTTGCTTTATTTTGTTTGTGGGGGTTTTGTGACGTTTTTTATTTTTTTTTCCTCCTCCAAATTAATTATCTGCTCATCAGCCGACAGAGCATCGCAGATGAAACGCGTGGAGGATATTTAAATGTTTTAGGGCCGGTGTTACGCTCCCAATGACTTGCTTTTGCCTTTGGCAGAGGTACGACCTGGTTTTGGGGTCTGGAACCTTGACAGTGGCTGTCCCTGTCCCCTCAGCCAGGCCGGGGTGTCCCCTCCCTCAGCTGAAGGGACGAATCCACAAGGGCGTCTTGAAAATTCAATTTTGGCAGATTCTTGGCTTTTGGAACGGCTTTGATGGATCACCTCGTTCCTGTTGTCTCAGTTTAAGCTGCCTGTCTGGCTTCAGATCTTGGAAAACGACGTTTGAAGTAGGCGAAGTCAGTCAACTGGGAAATTGGTATTGTGTTGTGGGCCTGGGGCTAAAACAATCTTTAGGATAGCTTAAAAAAAATAAGTGAAACTCTGAAGCGTGCGCATCTGCCTCTTTGTTCTCCATCCTGGAAAGCTTTTGTTTCATTGCTTCGTGTGAGAATTTAGATGGCAGCAGCCTGGAAAGGAGGAGGGTGAAGGGCAAAGCATCGCTGTGCAGCTGAGTGTGGCTAATATATCGATTGTCAGCACTGAAAGCGCCAGCTCTGATCCTAATTAACTGCTTCCTCTCCCAGTTGTACCTTTCTGCCCCTGCGCTTTGGCTTTCTGCTGTTTTCATCACAGGCTGCTGGTTTTGAAGACTTCTTCCTGCTTTTGGGAGAGAGGAAAGGATTTATTTTCTAATAGTTTGGCCAGTTGTACTGGAGGTTGTAGAGAGGTGGGGGGCGGTCTCTTCTCCTGAGTAACAGGTGACAGGATGAGAGGAAACGGCCTTGAGTTGCACCAGGGGAGGTTTAGGATGGATATTAGGAACAATTTCTTCACCAGAAGGGTTGTCAAGCACTGGAGCAGGCTGCCCAGGGCAGTGGTGGAGTAGCCATCCCTGGAGGTGTTTAAAAGACAGGCAGATGTGGTGCTGAGGGACATGGGTTAGTGGTGGGTTTGGCAATGTTAGGCTGATGGTTGGACTCGGTGACCTTAAAAGTCCATTCCAACCTGGATGATTCTATGATTGGTGTGGGATGAAGCGATTCCTCCCATGCCGCGGGAATGAAGTAACCCATATTCTCCTTTTCTCAAATCCTGACTAGGATTTTCTTCCCCTCCTCCCACCGACCTGTCCTTCGGTGGTAGCAAGCCACTAGATGGATCGGAGTCCTGCCGTTTAATTTAACTTTAATTTAAAATTGAATGAGAAAACCAAACCTCTTGGATCCTCTGTTGTAATAGATTAAGAACTGGGCTGATATCTGCAGCTCACTGCTGAAACTGGTTTTGTGTGGTTTAAGCAAAAACTTTTATTTTCCAAATTTGTTTTTCTAAGTTCGGCTGTAGGAATGACGAATTAATGCAAACTCTACTCCTTTTTTGTTAGAATATCAAGAATGTTTCCCTCATTGGTGATGAGGATTTTATAACATTGGAACATACAGCGTTTTTGAAACTTTAACAGTTAATCTACTATTAAAGAATCTTTTATGTCTGAATATCAACTACAATCCTTATTCATTATTTAAGATGGTTTTCTTAGCTCACGGCATACAAACACTGTCATCTTAAATTGTTGGGTTTCTTTTTCCCCTCGCCAGCTTTGTCACAGAACAAGAGGAAGCCATGGTGTGCATTCCTTGTATTGTCATTCCGGTTCTCCTCTGGGTCTACAAGAAGTTCCTCGAACCCTATATTTATCCTGTTATTGCACCTTTCATTAAGCGCGTCTGGCCCAAGAAAGCTGTGGAAGAAACAACGGCCACGAAACAAGGTCAAGGAGGCAGCGCTGGAAATCCACGGGCACCTTCAGCCACGAAAAGAGATCAGGAGGATGAGTCTGGAATTTATAAAGTAAGATTAATGCATTTAGCTAACGAGGGAAACTTGGATAAAGCACTCAGGAATAGTTCGGGGTGGGCACGACAAAAGAGTAAATAGTTGGGTGTTTTTACAGATGTTTTTGTGGCTATTTTCTTATGAAAGGGAGTTACCGGTACTGAGCCAGCTAGAAATAGTTGTTTCAAGACAGCTTCTGGTAGGTCTTGGAAGGATAGGAATTGCACCTGTTTTCTGAAACAGCTTAGTTAATTTTATTTTATTTTTTTTTTTAATGACTGGCTAGTCTTTCAGAGAAGGAAAAAATCAAATAATTGGTACATCACACCGGATGCATGAACCAGAATTAAAAAAAACCACCACTCTTCAGCTAGCTCTGCCACTAATAATGGGGGAAAACGTTATTATTTGTCTCTTCTAACAAAATGCAAAGATTTGTATATGTTGTCTCTGCCCTTATTTCCTCCCTGCCAAGCAATAATTATGTGTAACTCTAAAAGAGACACCACCCCTTTGGTTCTTGCTGCAGATTTTTTTCGTAGATCTTTACTGGCCTTGCTTCTAAAAGCCATTTCCATCGTCAGCTCTTACTCTTCTGGGTGTGGAGTCATTTTTTTTTTTTTTCCACATGCCATTAACGACACTGTCTTTTATTTGCAGTTTGAAAGCAATGGGGTTGCAAATGGAATCGCCGCAAAGAGATCCGCAGAGGTTACTGACAAGAAAACGGATTAAAGGAATTAATTCTTAAGGATTTTATTCCCTTGTGTCCAATATGAACTGGTGATATTTCTCTCACTTTGAGACTTTTTCCTTTGCACATTTTAGCTGAATAAAACCCCCTTATTGCTTACAGGAGAGGGTCTCTTTTGCCACTGAAATGGCAGCTAGCACATTTCTGAATTGAAAATGTTTGAAAACTGATGTTCTTTGTTTTCCTCACTGGAACTACTTTTCATCTATAATCTATTTGGTGTGCTTAGAGTTTAGGTTAAATAACATGAATAAATCTAGCTTTTTGGAAGGTAAATATATCTCAGCATCTTTGTTTCACTGATAGTGCAATACTTCAGGCTTTCACAAATCTAGCTTTTTGAAAGGTAAATATATCTCAGCATCTTCGTTTCACTAACTGATAGTGCAATACTTCAGGCTTTCACCTTAAAAGCTATAGCTATTCTTGACCTTGCTAAAGAACTGTGAATTGCAGTGTGGCAACGTAAGCATCATGGTTAAATTACAAAGAGTTTAGATTTTTTCACATCAAATCTGTGGATGAGCTAAAGTAGTTAACACTACGTGCAAAATTTACTCGGCTTACTAAAAGCAGAAAGTCTTGATTTGATACTGCAATTAATTATTGTCCTTGAAACATTGTGCCTTTCTTTCCTGAAGAGGAGCAGCAGGGGCATGATGCAAGAGAATTGTTGCTTTATATTCTGTTGCGGTGGTTTAAAATGGTGCAGTCATTAAAAAAAAAAATAAATCCAACTAAAATCTCTTTAACGTGCTTGTGTAATTTGAATTATAATAAACCAGGATTTTATTTAAAAATAAGGAATAGAAGTGATAATTCCTGCTTTGTCCTCTCTGCAAAAC
>NW_009646953.1:27325-30214 GCF_000708025.1 Charadrius vociferus
CCTAATTAAGGTATGCCTTTTTAGGCATACCTTTTTATATAGCAGTGCTTGAACCATCTCTGAGGTCCAGTCTTCTTGGGACTGTGTTTTCTCCTACCAGATAATTAATTATTCCAAAGACTTGCTTGATGCCAAATCCCTTTGGTGAGGCGTATTGTTTCCTACCGCTACCTGGTTTTGTCAGGTCTTGAGTGAATTGATCTGCAATTGATCTTGTTGCTACAACCATTACTTCTGTAATGAGTTGAATCACAGAAAACTCTTTTGAAGACATGTCCTAATAATACTGTTTGCTCTCCCTTAATTAACTAGTCTATTAGGAAGTGAATTTGGTATTGCTGTTTAATCAGCTTTTGCATCATAACATGGAACATAATCCCCTGTCTGATCTGTGAATCACAGATACAGTTTTCTCCTAGACTGGTGAAGTACCTACCCATTGTGAAATTAAAACCTGGTTTTATTATTTTTAGCATGCACGCATGGTATATTTCGTACAATAAAAGGTAACAATACTAACTGTGCCCTCCTCTAACTTCTTGCAGATATTGTTGTGTGGATCACGTAGTAAAAAAAAAAACAGAGATTGGGAAGCGGAAGCGAGGGAAAGAGGCTGCATTCATTTCCAATCATTTTTGTCCTCTGTATCTTTGGATATTTTGCCCCTATAGTTGGAACAAATTGTACCCTATCCATCAAAACTTCAGCTGGTAAAAGGTGGATGCATTCTTGGCTGTGGTGGATTGGGTTTTCTAAACTGATCGCCCCCCCACCTCACCCCAAACAATAAATCCCTCTGCTAGAATTAGCGTTGAAGTTCATGCTCTAAATCTGAAAGCTGGGAACTTGTATGGGTCTGTAACCACCCTGTGATGAGAAAGGAGTAAACTCCCTGAGAAAGCCATTCCAGAACTGATGTCATGCACAGTGTCTTTCACATGGCTATAGAAACGAGGATGCGTTGGAGGTGTGCAGCTGAACACGACTATGTGTTCTTCCATTGTAAGCAGTGCCGAAAAGATTGTCCCTTTGGCTGGGCTTCCTGTCCCAGGGCAGGTAACCTTGGCTGCTGGTTTAACCTGCTGGCTATCTCATAAACAGGCCAAAGTTTTGGAGTAATATATTCACCTCCAACAGCTGTGAACAGGACGAAAAAGTAGAGCAAGAGCTGTACTGGGGCTCCTTCAATTCAGTAATGTAAATATATGTAATCAATTTATAAAGTGTACATAATTATTTTGAGATATTTAAGATATTATTATACAAGCAGACATAGAAAAGAAACTATAGTAAATAGTTCATTGGATATTATTATACAAGGAAGTGCAGCAGACATGGAAAAGAAACTATAGTAAATAGTTCATTTCAATGTTTTTAAAAATATTTTTAAATATCGTTTGATTTCTTGATTCTTCCTCAATAGTATTTAAAAAAAACCCAAACCAAACAGGCAGCTTTAATGCTGAAGATCTTAGGACTAGATTTGCAGAAGTACTTTGGTCCCTAATGATGCCTACTCTGAAATTTTCTTTATGAGAAGGTCTACATGTGACATGGTATCTTCCCTGTGTTGGTTTGCACAGGTAGCCGTGTTCCTAATTTTTAAAGGATTTAACATAAACCTAATGGAAACACACCTTTAAAATACTGCAAGTATGTGCAAAAATTTCTTAAAGAAAAATTCAGAAGGTTTTATATTGCCAATTATTTTGACGGGCCGGATTCTGCAAGGAAAGGAAATTCTGGCAGGTTACATTGAACATGATCAGCCTCTAAGGATGTCTAAACTAGCACTGAATTCTGTGCAAAATGATCTTTATTCAGATGTGTTCATAGAACACAGTTAAATTCTATCCACAAAGCTGATCTAATGACAGTAACACAATATGTTGTTACTACCCAAATGTAGCAATCACGCTCCAGCCTTCTGGGAGTTGTTGGGCATGCTGCTAAGGTTCAGTTCTTGGAGTCATTCCTTCTTGATTTCTGCACAATGCAGAACATTATTGCTGAAAGAAGTCTTTTCAGAGGCTGCAGGTAAAAGAAATGAAATTTAATTTACACTTAAGATTAACTAAATCTGCCTTCAATGAGAACTAATTCTGTTTCATTAAACAGACTAATACATGAAAGAAGGGATTATGTTCCTTGTGCAGTTTTCTGATTGTTAGAACATGCTCGATGAACCAAATAATATTTTGGGTTGTGGAGACTGTCATTATTTTTGTAGTGAACCTGACTGCAGTAGTTTAATTAAAATGTTCTGGAGACCATGATTTGCCACAGTGATTCTCTTGCTTGAGAAATGTTTTTTGATCCTAGCGCTGTATCTTTCTTTCATTGCTGTATTTGATACATGAATTATTTGAAATGTTGTTTATAGATGTATTTATATGTGGATAGATGTAGCAATACTTGTATTTTGTATGAGGATTGTTTTTCAATTCCTTTTTTGTCCACACAGTCCCACGTCTTTTACAGCCACTCTGGTGACCATGCCCCATTTTTATGGCTGTAGCGGTCCGATCAAACACTGTGAGAACATAAAGAGGCCAAACCCTATGCCAATATTTTTGCTTTTATGTGGCAATGTATATGAAGTGGTTAGACCTCACCTTTGCACTTGTGCTGTTTGCATATGCCCTATTTGCTCGCGCAGCCCATTTACGAGTACGTGTAAGAGCTCTACGGGCTGCCTATTTAGTGTCACACACCGTGGTAATGAGATTATGCTCTGGATTAATTATATGGGGAAAGGTTTCCCTTTCGAAGGAACCATTGGGTACTTATAGAACCAGCTACGCATGGCACAGAAAGCACCTCAGAGATGGAGCTAGGATGTTAGCAGAGGCAGACACAATGACTTAGAATCACAGAATCGTCTAGGTT
>NW_009646953.1:30549-30774 GCF_000708025.1 Charadrius vociferus
CACCTCAATGTCCTTCTTGTCGTGAGGGGCCCAAAACTGAGCACAGCACTCGAGGTGGGGCCTCACCAGTGCCCAGTACGGGGGGACGATCGCTGCCTTAGTCCTAGTTAAAGCAGCGTGAGGGCAGGACCGTGCCTGGTAAATCCTCCCTCCCTCCCTCCCTCCCTCCTTTCTCGAGTTACCTCACGTCCCACTGACTGAAACGGCGGCCCGCCGCGGGGGGGG
>NW_009646953.1:30997-51523 GCF_000708025.1 Charadrius vociferus
CGGGCGGCGGCCGGTGGCGGGGGGACCCGGCGGCTCTGGGGGGGTGAGGAGCCCGCGGGCCTGCGGTGCCCCTCCAGGCCCTCCTTGTCAGGGGCTGCGGGGGTCCCTCGGGGCAGGGAGTGAGTGGTATCGGCTGTGCCTTTCTGTCAGAACAGGGCGAGGGGGGCTCGTACCTCTGGTTCGTGCTTTGTGCTCTTAATGGCGTTTATTAGGGATGAAAAGTCTGTAAAGCGGCATGTTTTCCCTTCTGCTTTTAGAAAGCGGGGGGGTTTTGGAGCGCTCTGCGGTATAACGGGTCTGCTGGGGCTCCCTCTGCTCCCCGGCCGCTTCGGCCAGTTTGTTTCCGTACTTCTGAAGGACAGTGTTTAGCAAGAGCGGGAAATATTTTAGCTTAAGAGAGACTTTGTATCTTGCCTTAATTGCCATCGGGTTTTGCCTTGTATGCTTTCCCGCCAAACGCTGTTTATTTTTTTTTCTTTAATTTTTATTTTTTAATCTTTTGTGCTGAGCGTAGTGAGTTTGTGAGGCCGTAATCTCATTTCTTTCCCCGCGTGTTCTGAGGGATAATGTGCTGGGCTGCGGTTATAACCGTTCGAGGTATTTGTAGGAGTAAGTAAACTGATAATACTTCCTGCATTGAGCACTTTTTTTTGAGTGCGGGGGAGCGGAAAGAAGCTCCCGGGTGGTTGGGTCCCATTTCCTAACACAGACACAGGGTTGTGTAATCTCTCATTTTGTCAATTCCCAAGTAAAAACCGTTGAAGTTGCTGTAGTTGGGGTGACTTAAAAATTGTCCTTAGACTGCCGGAAGCTCAGGCAGGCCTCATTCTGCGCTCTCCCTGGGCTGTTTTCTCTTTTCACGTTGCTGCTGCATCAGGAGAAGCTCGTGGATGGCCCTGGGGATGTTGGATCCTGCTCACCGCTCTCACCTGGCTGGAGCAACCATCAGCTCCTTCTCTTCCACTCCTGTGCTGATGTTTTACTAACACAGCATCTACTGCTTAGTGTTTTGTGATAAATTCAGTAGAAAAGTATTTATAGCAAAGTAATACTCAACTTGGAAGGCTCTGGTGTTTCCAGTGATTTTTATCAGATGAATAGGGAGATCCCAGGATGGTTTTAACATCAGAAGATATTAAAAGTAAGAAATTCTGTTTAGTGGCTGATGAACTGTTGTCAAAGCGGATGGTGAGAGATGATAACGGTATTTCTTCAAAGTGTATTCTCTAGAGTGGCAAGCCTATTGCGCCTTGTAGTAATCGCACATTTTGGCAAGTATAATTTCATTGGCAGTAGACCCTGGGGATGGGCAATGTAAATCATGATGTGTAGTATAATATAAAATTAGGTGTACGTACAAACCAGATTTGGCCTTCAGTACAACATGCATTTTTGATGTTGTAGATAGATTTCTAGCTGTGGGAAGCATTTAAAGCAGGTACAAATAGCTCTGTTGTAAAAATATGCGTAATGCCCAATTGTGGGAAGAGTACAGATACTAAAATAATTGTATAACCTTTGAAATACAGCAAAATAGACCAACATTTAAAAAACCCCAGACCTTTTAAAGAACATCTAAGCATCTTTGTGAAGCTTATAAGGTAGTCTGATGTTTCAAAAAGAAAAATTCCTGTGGTCATTAGACAAGTTTTATTTACATCTGTGAGTGAAATAGGGAGAAAATCTTAAATAGGTGTGACAGTAATCTTAACATCCCCTCCATAAAGAAATAACTGTACCAAGCTGTTAGCTAGTTCAATTATTAAATCCTGCTAGGTTTAGCATGACTTGTTATATGCAACCCAGTTGCTCATTTTAATTGTGTTAGTAACTGAATGAATTACTAGAAATTGATTTTTAGGTAGGTATACTGAGTATTAAAAAAAAAAAAAAGAGGGACAAATTAATCAGTAATCATAAAGTATTTTCGTATTGAACAAAATCTCCAACACTATAATCCGTCATAGTTTATCAGGTAGTTTGTGTAAAATTGTAGTTCTGAAAACCATTGCTGCATTTGTGGTAATAAAGGTCTCTTTATGGCCAGGGGAAGAAGAAATGGTCAAACCAGTAATACTGGTACTGATGTGTAGTATTTTCTTAAGCGGTAAAGTCAGGTCTTGGTATGGGTTGGGTATATATTTGATTAGTCTTTCATTTTGAAGCTCTGTATTCCATTGATATTCTCGTTTAAAGTTCAATTTGTTCTTCCCATTTTATAGTTCCAGTACAGCTGTCCTGCCAGCAGCAGGAATCTCACTGGTGAGGGCAAACAAAACCTTTAAAGAAATACATACCCACTGCACAGAGCAGAATTAGCATTTGAATTTTTCACTTCTCGAAACTTTTCATCAATATTATATACCTGTAGTAGTTATTTAACAGGTGGAGAAAAGTTGAGCCTTTTCCGCAGAAATGTAAGGTGTGCTTGACACAGCCTTCCTCCCTTCTAATGGTGTTTTGCTAATCTGATTAAAGACATTATTTCTGCATATATTCCAGAAAGCACTCACTGTGTTTGAGTTCTGACTTTTACCTGGGACATAGGAATTTAAGAGTAAGGATAGAGGTAATTTATTTTTTTTAATTGTCCTCATACCACCTCTCCTTCCCTCTGTGATAGGGTGCGTTTTTAAAACTGATGCTGTCATTCCACCCTCAAATTAGTAGTCTTGGTGCAGTAATTATTTAATAAAATGTTGTGACTGGAATTAGGTTAGGAGGTCAGGAAAACGATCTTTATGTTTTTTGTAGCTTTACATTTTGTTACTTCATGACAAATTTGGGAGGCTTTTGAACCTTCAGGGAGATTTGGCCACAAGTATTGTGTTTCAGTGTAGGAATGTAACTGGCAGCATTAAAAATGGACAAAATTAAGGCGTCCCTATGTGTAGGAATGTAACTGGCAAAAAAATGGACAAAATTAAGGCGTCCCTAATGGATCTTGTGGAATTTTATAGTAATGAACTAGAGGCGTGTTTTGTTGCACGTTTATAAATTTGACAAGGAAGTATTTAAATGCTATAAATGCTTATTTACCTGTAAAAGAGAAATGAAAAGTGAGATCAACTTCTTAACAGAAAAGTGTTTGTGGGATTCGCATCCCGTCAGCAGACGACTCCTTCAAGAGCCTTAATACCTACATGCTGTCTTACCTCTGACAGAACATTGTGACTGAGGGGAGAGAAGACAAAAAAGCTTAATATAAATTAGTTGTGTCACTTAGCAGGTTTCTTACCCCACTTAATGGATATGTGCTAATGTAAGGGCAGATACACGGTGGATGGAAACATGATAGTTTTGGCATTTAGGTCTTCAAAACAAGATCATCATTTGCCACAAACATGTATTTGTTTATTGGTGTGCAGTGCCATAATGTAATATCTTCATATTTTTTAGAGCACTGTGTATAAGATGGTTTTGTTCTGAGGCAAAAGGTTGGAACGGTAAGAAGGAATGGCATTTTTATGTCAAGCTTTTTTGGATCTTGTATAATAGAGAAAGGCAGTTTGAGTGAGGGGTTTTTTTTGCCTATGAGTCAGTAGTTCCAGTTCAGGACAAGGCTGTGAAGGTGACTAGTAGTTCATCTGAAATAAGCTATTTTGAGATTAGTAAACAGGCTAGTGATCAAAATTAATGGATTTGATCACCACAACACTAACCTGTTGGTTAGCGATCATAAAAGAAAATGTGTGGCAGGTTCCTGAGGTGGCACTGAGAAAAATACTTAAACAGTACATCTCGGTCTCATTTATAGAATTTAGATTTTCAATTTTCTGTCACTTCCTTTTCAGAACATTTTCTTAACAATCGGCAAACTGTGGGATTACCGTAGGGTGAACTGGCAAAGAAAGGTGATTTATAGCATCTCTTGTTGAGCAGTTTGGTCAACAACCGTAGCGTCTGGGCTTGCTTACATCTGATTTCTTCTGCTTGAAATATCCTACCTAACCAAGAAGGTCTTGAAAAATCCCTCTTCGCTTGTGAGCAGAACAGCTGTCCTGGAGGTGGGATGTGAAGTAAGCAGATTGTGCTCTTCAGAAATAGGCTTTTATTGACGACTGACTCCCACGTAAAATGAGTGTGGAAAAGGAACTGGAGCAGAAAACACGGTATCGTCACTGTTATTTTTTTTTCAGCTGCTGTTTGCCTTCCCTGTGAGGGGCCTTTGCCTGTAGTAAATCTATTGAGATTAATCACTTCTGCTACGTGCAAGACTTTAGGCTTCAGTGGAATCCGTAAGGACCATAATGTCACTGCAGTGCTGCTTTGTTCAGGCTCTTGCTACAGAAGAGGATGGCACTAGAACAAGTTACTGTCCAGATGGCCCAAAAATGATGCTGTTTGCTCATCCAGCAGAGTAAACAGTGGACAAGTCAAATTAAGTTATCTTGAGAGCTACCTAAAGACTTTAAAATGTGGCTTTCTTTATTTTTTTTCTCGTCCTTAAGCGTTGCGTGGACCGTTTCGTAATTTTATTAAGTTTCTTACTGCTGTCCAGAAGTACATCTCTCCCGAGGTATTGAGCTTTAAGGGAACAAACTTTGGTACCTGGTGAATGGTTAGCATGCTGCGATGCTGCAAAAATATATTTAAAGACTCTAGATATAGCGGAGACTTTCATGACCCCGGAGGGTAGCCATCAAAGTTGTTAGAGGCTGAAAAATAGTGGGTAGAGGAGAAATGGAGAATTTAATCAATATTTAGAAAGCTATGAAAGGTGGTATTTGCCCCCAAGGTGCAAAGATAAACCCCTTTATGGCCAACCAGGTTCTCTAAAAGAGTTCCAGTCTTGTATTTTTCACAAAAACAGCTTTCCTATCTCCTGCTTTGCACAAACCTTTTTTTGTGGGTGGTTGTTTGTTTGTTTTTTTTTTTTGGGGGGGTGTTTGTATAACAGAACACTTCCAGTATGGAAAAATAAGAGGCATGGGTAAAGGGAATTGGAGAAAGGAGTGGTCACCAAATATGCAGTAGGAAAGGGGAGAAAAAATACAGATCAGTACAGTGAAAAGGAAAATGAGCAAAAACGGTCTTTCCTGCGTGACTCATTAACTTAAAAACAGTAGGAAAAGTTTTTAATTTGTAGCCATGAGGGATGCACTTATTCCGTTCTGAAATCTCCTGACCCACTTGGTTATGAGTGACTGGTATATAAGAGAAGGTGAATTCTTAGTGGTGGTTTGATTGCATTTGATGATTGCTAGGCGTGAAGTTAAAGCTGAAATGTTTTGACTCGTTAACGTGCTTTAAAAAAAGAGATAGTTTCAGTGCTTTTCTCTGATGAAAAATGGCAAAAATATCCTAAAATCTGAGGATTGTTAAGTTGTTTGGTTTTACTTTAAGGGTCACTTTTATGGCAGGAATTCTCATTGCCATACATTCCTGCATCATTAATTTTGTTTAGCAAAAATTTACCACTTTAATTGGTAAACCCAAAATTCTTACGTTTTGGTACTTCACTTTGGAATATACATGAAGTCGAATGATTTCATGGTGCGAGGGAAGTATTTGCACAACGGCTTTTTATCTTTGCAGAAAGATCAAATTGCATTTCTTGGTTGTTTTGTTGCGGTGTTTTGTTTTTGGTTTTTTTTTTTCAGCCTCACTAACAGAACCAAAACTTCCCAAAATAATTCCTCGAGCATTGCAGGTGAATAAACATTTTATATGCCAGGAAAGCTGCAAAGCCATCCATATTAAGGGAGCTTTGCCCCTTTGCTTTTCAGATTTCCGAGTGCGTGCTTCGGAGAGCTAACTTAACTGTGGTTTGAATGACAAGGTCTGCTTACTGTTTGTTGGCTGCTTTTCTGGGAATGGGCAGAAAGCAAGTAGAGAGTACGTAGATAAGAGAAAGTGTTGTTTAGCTGCTGAAATCAAAGCTTTTGGGGGTTTTACAGCATCAGTGTTCATTTCTACAGTTAAGATCTGTTTGTCCTTTAGTGGTACCTTTGGGCACCCACTTCACTTTCCTCTTGGAAAATTGCTCTGTCGAGACACCATAGGTATTTCTAGCAGCAATTAAAGTTAATCAATACAAAGATTCCGATTTTTAGATAGATTGGGGAACCGGGGGATGATGTTTCTTTAGGCCTGTGTTTTTATTTGGAACATTTATTTCATGTCCCAAAGTGCTACCTGGTTGTTTACCGATGGACAAAAATAAGACGTCTTACCTCATGAAGATTTTGCAGTCTTTGGGGCGTGATGAAATGCAGTACAGGCTTAACGAGGCCGAGGTGAGGATTAAAGCAGTGCATGCGAGCACTTGCTGGGGTCAGCTGGGACCTATTCGCTCTGTCTCTGGTTTGACTACCTCCCTGTCAGTGGGCCTAGAGATGTTTTGAGCTATTTTGTGTGTCGCATGGAAAATAGGGACCTCTGGTGTTTGGGAATAAGCTGGGACAGAGCTTTGAGACTGTGGCAGAAATAGGGTAGTGAGTTGCAGAAGCTGATTTACTGGGAGCAGGAAGGTGAGGATCCTAATAAAGATGGCAAAAGCAGCAGGGCTTCTGGATTACTGCAGCTTTCCCTGCTCTAGCAAAGCAGGCTGAAGCACACAAATATGAAGAAACCTGAGGTCTTCGCAGCTACGTTAGACCACTAACTCTGATCCTGCACATGAATATACATCTACAAGGTGTAACTTAGGTTTTATTAGTCTGTTCTTTATCCGCAGGTGTGATTTCTGGTCATAAGTTGTGTAGGTATGTTATGTATGTTACTTGGTGCACAAAGCATTTTATTCTTAGGTATAAATATTATTGTAATATGAATGAGTAGACAATTCAGATATATTATCTGGACAGTAAAATTTAAATATTGGAGCCGAATAATACCTACTTGTAATATATCTTCTGTGTTTTGTGTTGCATGGAGAATTATAAATATATTGCAGTAGTCTCATAACCGTGTAGGAAGTTTTATGTCAGGCTTTTGTGGGACATTTAGTGTCTCACAGATGAAAGGTGGTCTGAAACCTGCAGTTTTTAGATGCAAATAGGAATCAGTCAAAAACCTCAGTGCAGCAGCTTTGCTAATACTTGAATAAGCAGCATTCCATCTCATATGTTTTCATCTTTACAGTGATACTGGCTGTTTCGCTTGAAAGGAAAACAATTTGTTTTAGTTCATAAAGCCGGAAACTGTAGAGATGACCAAAGTGCTGTTATACATGCAAATGGAATTTTGTTATGTTTTCAAAGCTATAATAGTATCACTTCTTAATTTATTTTCAGATGGTTGTATTAAAGACCCAACCTAGAGAGCAGATCTCAGTTGGCATGCTAAAATCATCTGCGTGACCATCTCAAATTCTTACACTTTAAAGTACTCATTTAAAAAAATATAAAAGAATATAATATGCATTATTCGGGTTGATTGTGGCAAGGATAGTTTTGGAAAGGGGAGCTGGCTATACTGGATGGATTAGCAAAATGTCAGCATTGGCAATTAAGTTATGAGACCAGCAGGAGATTTAATACTTAATAGACCTATAATTACTTGTCTAAAATGATTTAAATAATAGTAGGCTTAGAGACTGTGACAAGTTTTTTCCTAGGTCAATGCTACACATGCTGTATCTTGAGTTACACTTACGAGCTCAGACACAGCGTGTATGTACTGATGAACTCCTAACTTGAAAAGGAAAAATGATGTTCTTGGAAACATTGTTAATAATTGTTATTAAAAGCTTTTAGGAGGGACAGTAAACTCAGGATTTGTATCTACCCCTAACTACTCGAGATTGGAATGAGTCTTGATGTGCAAAACAAACTCCCTTGTGTTCGCTCGGAAGCATCTGGTGCTGCATGGTGGAGCCACGTTCTGGGACGAAGCAGATGTTGGGTGTCGTAGAGCATGACACTTGTAGGGCAGGCTGCGATTCTGGGGGTGTGTTCCCAGCTTATTTAGAAAGCAAGAGTTGTTATTGGGAGAGGTAACAATACCATGTTAAACTAAATGACTTGCTAATAAATAGCGTCTGTGGGGTTTTTGAGCAAATAATTAGATTAATTGCTTTTCAAGAGAATGCTTAACTTTTTTTTTTTTTTAATGAACTATGCATTTATTTTAGTGTATTTCAAGAAAAAAATATATTTCATTGGTAACTTACTGCTGGGGTTAGGATTGACTTTTCTGGAGCGGAAGAGGATTTCCTATTATTTGGTGTTCCTTGTGGCTGTCCCTTTTCAGCAGGTGAGGAAGCAGCATCTGTTTAATCTTGTCTTCTGAAGAGACTCTGGGATCCCCTGGAGCAGCCTTTCTCTGCAGTGGGGGCTGTTATGAAAGTCAAGTTTAGGGAAAATCATGGGTGAGGATTAAAAATTTAAAAAATAGCAATTTAAAGAAATACTGTGGTGTGCTCCCAATGCTGATCAACCTTCTATGTTGTCTAAAGATTTGAAGCCGTAGTGCCTTAACCAGCATACAGTGTCAGAGGCGCAGCAGTAGCGCCTTTTAATCAGAAGCAATTTGTAGATTTTAAGCAGTTACGTGTTTTATTTCAGTGATCTTTCCATCTGAAGGCAGCTGTTTCTAAAAGAAACGTGTCTGCTACTTAATAGCATGTTTGAAAATGATTTAAGGCAGGGAATGGAATTTAGTTTAATATTATTTAGTAGCATTTGTCTTAGAAATGTGTTGGAGATCATGGATAGCATGTAACCATCTAAGTTAAAGCATTGGGGTTAATCTGTTACTGTTGTGAAAATGCCAGGGAATTAAATGTTGATTATTTTTTAATTTTTAATTATTTTTAGACATTTATCCTATAGGATATTCGTGAACTCGGAAGGAAAGACTTGTTTTCTTTGTCACCTGATGACTGGAGTTCATCAGAAATGTCTCACTATTTAAAGCTAGGACTATGGCTGTTCAGGTTGTAGGAGCTGAAGGTGCTCAGGCTGCATCATAAAGTCATCACAGAGCACTTCAGCAAGTTTTGAGGTAACATAAATTCCCGAATGGAAGGATTTAGCTCTGTTACAGTTGTATTTTGTTTCTAACTATGGTCATCTGTAGTAAGTAAGTATCAATAGAAGCTGCTGAGATTTTTACTTTTGCGGAGTATAGTGAATGTAACATTCTTAGGAGAGGAAAAAAAACCTCCTGGAGAAAAAGTCCTTTATTTTATTGCTTTAAGACTTGTTGGCTCACAAATGAGTAGAAGGTAAAGCTCTTAAAGTCTACATATCTACTTCTACAAGCATTTATCTAACAATTAGATTCTTTTGATGGATCTCGGTGGCTTGATGTTTATTTCATTTAGATGAAAAAACCCATAATCAGCTGATGCTTTATTTTTCTGTCACTCTTGGGGGACAAAACCCCAATCTCTGCAGTTTGGAAGGAGCCAGCTGGGTGCTAGGGCACAGTGAGAGTTTACAAGGGATTCCAGCCGGTGTCTTTCCCTGTTGGGCATTGCGAATTTGACACTGACTCTGAAAATAGACAATAAATATTTTGTTAAATCTTGCTTCTAAAGCACTGGTTTTTTTGGAGGTTTTGTTTTAAAGGAATTTAATCTACTGAGATACTGCAGGAAATCTGGAAAGTATGCAGACTCTTTTCAAGAACTGTCTTGCAACCTGTTCCTGTTGCTCTTGTATTTTGGGAAATTGATTAAATGGGGGGTTTTGGGAGCTGCAGCAAGGTGTGAGAACAGCTTGTAGAGAACAAAGAGGAGTGACTTGCCTTAGTAGGATGGGCTAAGGATTTAGGGCATGGTCAGAGCACTGGCATGGGAATTTAAGAGCTACAGTTGAAGGTGGAGGAATTTGAAGGCAGGGCTCCAGCTACCTCTTGTTTGTCTTCTCCCTTGGGTGTTCATCTTGGAGCAAGTGAGCCGCTCCTTAATGTCAGCTGGGAAGCATGAACAGGGAATGGGAACTTGAGGCAGATGCAGACTTGAACTGTCTCTACTCCAAGAAATAAAGGTTTAAACGTATGACCTTTACGTCATTTAAAGGTGCAGGGAGAGGACTGACTTGAGCCAAGATGTGGGTCCAGGGCCAACACTGTCGTTGTTGGCTTCTGCAGTAGTTGGGCCTGTGCAAACCAGGGGCTGCAGAGTGGAGATGTCCATGTACAAGCTGAACCTTGAGTGGGTCCAGAGGAGGGCCCTGAAGATGCTGCGAGGGCTGGAAGACCTCTCCTGTGAGGACAGGCTGAGAGAGTTGGGGGTGTTCAGCCTGGAGAAGAGAAGGCTCTGGGGAGACCTTAGAGCCCCTTCCAGTCCCTAAAGGGGCTACAGGAGAGCTGGGGAGGGACTTTTTCCAAGGGCATGTAGCAATAGGATGAGGGGGAATGGCTTCAAACTGGAAGAGGGGAGATTTAGATGAGATATTGGGAAGAAATTCTTGCCTGTGAGGGTGGTGAGACCCTGGCACAGGTTGCCCCGAGAAGCTGTGGCTGCCCCATCCCTGGAGGTGTTCAAGGCCAGGTTGGACGGGGCTTGGAGCAACCTGGGCTGGTGGGAGGTGTCCCTGCCCATGGCAGGGGGGTTGGAACTGGATGATCTTCAAGGTCCCTTCCAACCTATTCTACTTCTAAGTGAAGACCCAGTATTCTTGTATATTGTGCAAACTGGTTTCTTTTCTACTTTATTCTCTAGCTTTGGTATTTGCTGGCTTTATTTTCAAAGGTAGCTTACACTGAGTCTTGGGCTTTTTTCTTTGAAGCGGCAAAATTTGTATTCAAGTAAGACGCATTCGTTCTGTTCTGAGTAAACATTCAACTAAAGTTCTGGAAATCCTCTTAAACTAATTACGTTTTATAATCCTTTAATGCTTCTCCACCGAATTCCCTGGCACAAGGTTCCATTCTTACTCCTAGATCACTTTCCAATTTCTCTTCCTGCGACAAAAAATAGCTTCTGCAAATGCTGTAGACAGTGTCTTCAGAGCCTTTTGCTAAATAAGATGTACAGAGGTTATGAGGTTATTGTGTATCTCTCCCCTTTGGTCAGATGTGAAGGGAGGTGGTAGAAAACCAAGCTGCCTCATAAAAACAGAGCTCCCTGGGTGCGTGATGGCAGAGCTCCAGCAGTGGAGTTGTTACAAGAGCAGATAGACAGCGTCAGTGTAAAGCTTCGCGTTGCCGAATTCCGTCTTCTAGAGCAGCTGGTAGTGATGGTGGAGGGCGGAGTAGTAGAATGGGAGGGGAAGGAGTGTGGAGTGCTATTTTCACAGCCTATAGTGTCCCCTACAAACAAAATTTAGAACATGATAAACATTTTGTTCATTTATTTTGTAGGATCTCACTTTTGAAAGACCTCTTTATTCCTTAGTAGTATCCTATATTCTACTAGAGCTCTGTCTGTGCTGGCATTTTGTTTCTGAGATATTTGGGTACTGTGCATTCACTCTAAATCTCAAATATAAGTTCTTCAGATAGCCTCTGTGATGTCTGCAAATACTGCAGCTTTTTGTTGCATCTCTTAATTTCTTTTTAGTAAGTTTTTCTTGGTTTTATACTGTTCTTTATTAATAATTACCTGCTACTAGAATGGTCTTTTCTGGAAGTACCTGCTTCTGCAAAGATGATGAGTCTGAGAATTCTGGAAACAGATCCTTTATCTTTGTTGAGACCAAGGGAAGAGTTGCTGCTGAGTAGTATTTTGCATCTTCTAATAGAGCTGTCTCTGTTCTTATCCCTTACGCCAGCTTAGGGGTGAGTATTGAGGTTACACAGAGCTTTTATCTTGATAGGAGTGCTTTTATTTAATAGAAACTTTTAAAGCTATTAGTGACAGTTATTTCTTCTCAAAAGATGGAAGATTATTGAAGCTGATGTCCTGGAAAGATGTCAGATGCTTAGGAGCATCCCTGGCACATAGTTAGTAGCATCGTGGTGTTTTTTTCTTTAATTAAGTTGGTTTTGAAGGTGAGAAGTGCCCATAAGCAGCATGGAGTACTGAAATCTTCTCATTCTTTGTACAGATCAAGTACAACACAGCTAGTAATGAAAAGAGGATGTGGAGTGTCTCTCTTTTGACTTCTGTGGCGTTATTTCAAAAAAGCAGATTATTTTACAAAGACGGGGAGGTTGATGTATGGTACCTTGCCTCACTTGGTGCAGGTTATCTGTGCAGCACTGATAACAGCTGTGCATGCTCTGGCAGGGTGGGGGCTTTCAAGGTGTGGGTCATTGATGGCACGTAGGAATTAGCTGACAATAAAAGTAATTTGCCTGGCTATCTCTGCATAATTCAGTTGGAAAACATATTTTTGTATAGCTTGTCAACTTAACACCTCTGTTTAAATTGTGAATTCCCCGCGGTTTTCCCCACTGGTGGCAGCCTTGATATTGATACAACTGTGACACTGTGTTCTTGCCGAGTGTAATTTATGATAATCCAAGTGAGACGATGATGGAAGTGTATGCACAGTAACATTTAATTTCCTTGGATGAAGATGTTACTGTCCTAAGTTTGTTGAAAGATCTTTTTAATGCCTTCCTATGTGCCTGTTTTCTACCTTACAGTAATTGTTTAAGGTAGCGAAGTAAAGCTTTACTGATAGCTAACGTAGGGTCTGCGGGTTCCTTATTTGTACAAAAGACTTTAATGTTTCTCTCTTCCCTCTTCTTTTTTTCTTTCTTTTTTTTTTTGTTTTTTTTAACTTGAAGTTAAAATCTAGAAAGAGATTTGCCAAATAAAGAAGATGGGAGCAAATAGCAGCAGCATCAATGAGCTTCCAGAAAACGAGTACTTGAAAAAATTATCAGGAGCAGAGCCCATCTCCGAGAATGACCCATTCTGGAATCAGCTGCTGTCCTTTAGCTTTACTACTCCAACAAACAGGTAAGAGGGTGCTTGTTGAAGAACTAAACTTTGATACTATATTTATAGAAGTGACAAGTCTCAAAGCAAATGAGTGGTTATGTTAATTATTCCTGGTTTAGGTAGCAGAGGAATAAATGCCTATGTAAAATGGACTGTTGTTTCTAATTTTGGAAGTTCTTTCCACCACCTCTTCTGTGCCTGTGGGTTCCTTTCTTCATAATAGCTGTAATTGATGTTCATTCTCCTGGTAGCTGGGAAAGATCAGAAGTAGGGTCTGTAGTGTTGGGGGGGAGCTTTCCTATATTTCTTTTGGTTTGGGGTTTTTATTGTTGTTGTTGTTTTGGGGTGCTTTCTTTTTTTTCTTCCTTTGAGAAAGCCTCTGTTGGTTTTGGAGTTGCTGAAGACTCCCAACTCATAATGTTTCCTCTCGGCTTACCTTGAATTGTACATCTTCCATAACTTAATTGTAGGTTAACTGTTGATTTTTGTAGTCTGTATGGCTTTTTCCCCCTCCTCTTTTACACGTTAAAAAGAACCTTGGCATGTTGTTTCCATAAAATTTTTTTCTAAGTATCGAAAATTCAAGTTTTACATGTCTTTTCACCCTAGAAAGTGGTGTAGATATAAACAGGATTAATATTTTTGCGAGGATCTGTAGCACATCTCAGAAACATAGATATAATAGATACAGAAATAGTTCTGTTAATCCAAGTCCATTGCGAAGTTCATTGGCCTGTGTATTGATTAGCAGTCTTCTAAGAAAAGTCTGATATTACTTAATACTTTTTTCTGTCAGATGAATGTCTTATTGTCCCCTTTATTATTAGCAGCATTTCCTTGCGAAGGATCTAGCTTTTTCATAAAGGGTCGTAATGGACTATATCTAACCTCTTGTGTAACACGTTTAAATAGGCCACAATGTGTTACTGCTAAAATTGGAAATGCTTTTAATCTTTAATAAATTGGAAATGTGTTTGAGAGCTGTTCTGGCCAATCTTATTGGCATCTTTCAAATTATTTTTTTTTTTCTTAAAACAGAGCTCCTGTCAAAATAAATGGCAAAGGTGGCTGTTTTATTTTTTTTCAGAAGGTGAAAAACCAGCACAGATTTATGACTACTCTGAGCTCTCGAACCTTGAATATAAATTAGTGATGGAATGAAGAACGGAATACGATTTCTAGTGAGATATAGACTTACCTTTTTGCTGTGGCTTGTGTACAGTAGCTTCTGAAAGGCAGAGACACACTTTTATTTTCATAACAGGAACAGATCTGGTAGATACTGTCTCATACTAGACTGCCTGTGAGTAAGTGACAGGTCACACAACTGGGAGGGAAAATGGTTAATGTAAAAAAAACTGGGAGGCATTTACTAGGTGTTATTTTTGTATAGAGTGAAGAGGAAGAAGGATTTTGGCTTCATATAACGGTGAGAGTTGGAAGGAACTTTAAAGATTCTGCATGGAGAGGATAGCCAGAGGGTAGCAAGAAGATACCGTGTTGTGAAGGGTTGTAAAGCTCGTAAAGAGCGGTACATAATTGGCAGTGGGTGAGGGAGCAGTAGTTTTTTCTCTTAAGATGCAAGGATTACTTAGAGCCTACTGTGGACTAACAAGAAGGACGATATTCTAAGAAGTCATATAATACCGCCTTGTTTGTGGTTTTGGTTTTTTTTTTAGGGGGAAATAGTTATATATAAAACCCCAGCAATTTCTTTCAGTTGTTCTACTGCTCCTCCCTCCACCAACCAAAGTATAGAAGATTTTCCTAGCTTGCTTTGCAGCTTTTTTGTGCCTTTTTCGTAGTCAGATCCAGTACAGGGTAAGTTTGCTTAAAAAAAACCCCACCAAACCACCAAACAAAAAAAAAACCCCAAACAAGAAACATAATTAAAAAAACCAACCAAACAAAAAAACCTGATCCAGAAAGCAGGTTGAAAGTTTAATTAGCTGAACACCAGATGGTGCTCTTGCCTGGCAGCTGGAAGAGAGATATTTTTAGTGGCACCTTTTGTGCAGCTTAATAATTGGAAGGAAACAGAAATTTCCCATTAGGTTGCATCTACCTGAGAGAAGCATTTGACAAACGATGTCAGACGACGTTGGCTGCACGGCACCCTCAGCCATTGTCTAAATCGGATAACCTTGCCTGCAGGAACCGAACAATAGAGGTCAATGTTCATTTCTGAGATTGAAAGCTTGCGAAATATCGAGTTAATTCTGTTTTGTTTTAATGAGGCTTGAGCATAGGTCATACTTTTGACAGGCGCGAGATGCCGGTTTTTGACTGTTGGGGAAAGGAGCCAGTTTTCACCTGTCAAACAGGACACAATTTAAAGTTTTCTTCTCTTTTCAAATTGTACTTTTTCTGATTGTGTGTTGCAAAATCACTGCGTTTGCAGTAGTTGATTGCTAGCAAGTGTTATTGGGAGCCGTATAAGCGCTGTCTGTTGTTTTCGTGGAGGTATTTGGTGATACTTCAGAGTAAAAAAATATATCCTACTTCCTTGAATTTTTGCAAAGATGGGATTGATATGATCCCCAGAGAGAAAAGGGTTATATTCTCTGCATGCTGCCTTAGATGTACTTCTGTTCTATGTACTCTAGGGAGAGAGAAGGAGAAAACCATGAAAAGAGAAGGTAGTAGGAGAAGGCATGGTAGTAGGAAGAGCAAACAAACAACAAAAAACCCACCCAAAACCCAGTGGGAGGTGGTGGGGCTGGGGTAGATTGCTCTGTGATGGACTCCTGACAGACTCACCTTGTTGAAATTCACCTTGAAATTTAAATCTGTGTGTATAAGTACAGTTTGTGGGGTGTTCAATGCTTTTCTGTCTGTTTTCTCTCTGGTGAGGAATATGTGAATAGCGCTTAGCTTTACAGAAGCTGTTCTGAATTAGTCCAGGTGCTGCTGATCACAGCTGCCAAAGGAAGATCTTTTGGGCTGCCAAACCAAGTTGGATCTTCTGCAGAACAATAGTCTTTTAATCCCGAAAATCAGAAGCCCAGGGCTTTGTCTTGCCAGTTGGTGAATTACTGGCTTTCTGCTCTGAGAAAGAGGAAGGCATGATACCGTATCTGGTCTTTTCATGGCACTGCTTTCTTTGCTCTGCTGTCTGTCTTCATTTTCTTATGCTTTGCTTTTCTTGGCGCTTTGTACGCTTTTCCTTGTCACTGTTTTGCGTTTCTCCCGTTCCCCTTTCAGTTTGGTTGATCTCTTCCTTTCTCCATCCGTTTCTCATCTTCCTGGTTTTCTCTTTTTGCTTTCTGTCCCCACCCCTACCCGACTGTATATGTTAATCTCTCCTTGTGTGGTTCTGTGTATAGTTCTTTAGCATTGTTCTTTTACTCAGCCGTGTCGTCTTTACTGGGTTTATTTTTTCAGTCCGGTTAATTTTTACATCTCTTTTTGTGAAGAACACAAGGTAGTTTGCAGGGGGGGAATAAAGTTTGCTAGCTACCAGTGCTGCTGACTCTGAAGTTGCTGTGTCTCTGTCAGCAACACTGATGCAAGACACTCTTGCCCTTTCACTATGCCTTCTCGTGTTTATTTGGGTCTGCT
The DNA here is from genome assembly GCF_000708025.1 of Charadrius vociferus. NCBI lineage: Eukaryota > Metazoa > Chordata > Aves > Charadriiformes > Charadriidae > Charadrius > Charadrius vociferus. The sequence continues at coordinate 47,346 of NW_009646953.1, forward strand.
GTGGGTTTAATCAGGAACTAATCAATCTGAAAAACAACACAGCAAAAAGAAGTGTTTATTTTTTCAGCCAAGTTAATTCCCTGGTGTGATTCATAGCAGGGGACCACAAAACAATTCTGCGATGAGGGATTGATTTTATGGGGGGCGGGGGTCCTTTCATAACATTGATTTTTCTTAATAGTTAAGCGAGTATTAAGAGAGAGTTTTGAGTGGGAGTAATTCTGGTCTGCTCATTCACAAACACCGATTATGAATCGGCCGTCAGTACTCAGAAAGGAGCTGCCCGTGAATCCCTGCTCACTGCCCGTCACTCCCCTGGCGTGAGCAATAATAACAGCCAGAGCAAATCTCGGGTATTTGGCACGATTTGGACCTTACACAATTTAGGAGCGGTAGGAGATAAGTGATCTATGTATTAGTGACAGTAAAAGGAAAAGCTACCAGCAAATTCATTTTAGGTTGCCTCGTGCTTTTTGCTGTAAAAGGTGTATTGTGATCTCCTCTTCCATAAAGCACATCACGGGTGCTAAGCAGGTAAAATCCTCTTGGCTACAGTAGTAGCTGAGAAATTTCTAATTTCAGCCATTAGGAAGTACTTGGTGGTCTAAATTCACACTTTTTTTTTTTTTTTCTTCACAAATCCATATTTGTTGTAAAGAAAGGACTCACAGGAGCTGAATTAAAATCATATAAAACCTCCTAAATGTGTCACTTCCTACATTTCAAGTGGCTGACCTATCAATCTGAGTACTTTTTGGATATTGGAAAAAGAAAATACAGCTTTTCTGGATGACTTCTTGAGTTCTTGTTATGAGCAAGAACTGCGAGGTTGACTTTGGAGTCTTAGCTCTTGGTTCGGCGAGACATTTGTGTTTGTCTGGCTCTCCTATGAGTTGCTACCAAGAATGCAACCTCCTCCTTAGTGGTGGTATGACAAATCTTTCCTGATGGCAAACTTAAACAGAGTTAACGAACACAGAACTTGCTGAAAATCATGTGCTTAATATTTACTGTTCTGCTTTGTTCCTTCCCCGGAGTTTTTAACGAGTCTCTGGTTCGAGAATAGTGTGCGTGAGCCTTTAATGGAAAGACGTAAAAACGAGCAACTTTTTTATGTTGCCTTAATATGGTACATTTTAAAATTGGTACAATAAATTATATGCAGCTTTTTGTTCTTTGACGTCTTTCCTCCAACTAATCCATTAAAGTCAGCATTCCCACAGTATGAATTTACTGAATGGGCTGATTCTCCTGTTTTGTATTCAGTGGCAAAGAAAAAAGCTTTACTTAGAGAGGGGAAAAAACTGTCAGGAAAGCTACTCCCTTCTTTTTTTCCTCCCCCTTTTTTAGAGGGGGCAGTTGTCTGCTGTGGTGTTTTGGCCTTATCATAATAACTGTAGATGTCATGGTATGAGTATGTCTATAATTACAGTTTGTATGCAGAATACTTTCTCTTGCCACGTTGAGATGTTTTAACAGTAGCGACTGCTGCTTTGAAACCTCTCATACTGTGGTGCCTTTAAAATAAAAGCAGATAAAAACATGTTCTTCAAAGATGACTGCTGTCAGGATTTAACTCTTATTAATTACGGTTTTGCTGAAGTCTATGGGACTGATTGTTAGTACATTTAAAATAAGGCAACCGAATTCAACCACTCTAAAATAACTCTACTGATTATTTGCTTCTTTTTTTCTTTTTCCTCTTCTTATTGGAAGTAATGTTTTTTTACAATATATGCCAGAGTAGCTGACCGCAGAATCCAGCTTTCTCGTAGTAGGAAGCCAGAAATAAAAATCTGCAGTCAATGCAAACTATGAAATCTTTTTGAGCAATAGACTGCTTAATTTACTGTTCTTCCCCACCTCTACTGAAAAAGATGCTTTTTACAGAAAACTAACTCGCTGATGAAGAAACTCCTTGTATTATGATCAGTAACTACAAATACAAAGTGATTAAAACCCAACGAAATAATAAAAAAAAAAATCTTGACGTAAGATCATTTATGAAATGATAGAAGAGCAATTTCAGCATGACAAAACAATTTGTATTGTCTGAATATTGTTTCACTATTATGGCCTATGCATATGATAGATAACTCAAAATTTTTGCTCTTTCTTGTGAAATATAGAGTCAATTTTGGCTTGCATGAGTATTCCTGCATGTTTGTGTGGGCACGTGTGCATCGAATTCCCGCATTTATGCGATCGTACAGGTTTGAACTTCTCTATCAGGATAAAGAGGTGACCTCTGCTATCGGAGGGGCAATATTTGAGCTTGCAAGTTTAAATTTAATTTTGATTTCTTCTCTCCCCTTCCTAGTACAGAGTCCTTATGTGGCATAGGTTGTGCTGCCCTCTTTCTTACAGAGGGGGATTACCCTTGATTGCTCTTTACTTCTGCTGCTGATGTGTGATGCCTGGTGTCCCACAGATGCTTCCTGGGTACAGATGGGTTTGTAGTGACAATTTCTATGCAAAATAGTCTTACTGCTTGCCGTATTTAGCTGTTACAAGACAATAATGACTGCCACTGTGAAACCTCTCGTGTTTTGATGCCTTTAAAACAAAACAAGATAAAACCTCTTTATTTTTTTAAAAGAAAAAGTCAGGAAGCAAATTTCACAATTGCTATTAATTATAGTTTTGCTGAAGTCTGTGGACCTACCGTCTATGTTAAAAAAAAAAAAAAACAGAAAATGCTGTCCACTAGATCACAGGATGAGGCAGGAATTCCTGTGAAGCATGAATTTTCTTCCTAGAGTGTGTGGGGAAACAATCCTGCACCTCACACATTTGCTTGGATCTAAATGAGTCAGTCAAATCTGTGTACTTCCCTTTGGATCCTTAGCGTTTCCCTCTGTGCTCACAACCTGTTTGAAATCCCCACACCAGGCAATAACCTTTTGCTCGTGCCTCAGAAAATTGTAGAACTGGCAAATATGATTGGGATATGTGCTATTTTTCCAAAACCAGATGGTTTAGGTCAGGTAGTGCCGGTTGAAATATATGATTACATGTATAGACTCACCCAGGTCACTGTCATCATTATGTTAAAGGTCTGCAGTCTGAAGCTGGTGTATGTTGCCCTGCGTGTGTGAACATCTTCCAAAGTGGTGTCTCCTCCATGGTAGGGCTTACTGGATGTTACTGGGGTGCTTACTGTATGTTACTGGGGTGCCTGGGTTGCTGCTTGGTTATTGCTAGAAAGTGATAATCTTTTTCTTGTTGAGAATGTGCTGATGGTTCTCATAGACAAGGGGATAGTTTGCTCCTCCATCCCTAATGAATATCTCTTCTATTTTTACGCATTCTAGAAAATACTGTCTTTCAGAAGCTGCTTTTCAGCTCTGAAAAAGTGTAATTTTTATTTTCCCAGCTCTGGGTAGATAAAATTGCAGAGTGGAAAACGCGTGGGATGTTTTCCTTTTCTTTTCTGAAAGGTTGTTTTCTCCTGGATCCTCCCATAGGCACTTCATTGCAATTAAGTGTAATATGTTGAAGGGGATCAATTGAAATGCATTTTAGACTTTCTTTGTCCCAAATAGTGAGCTTGTAAAATGAACATCTATATATGTGTATGCGTATACACGTATATTTGGCAACAAGGCTATCTTTATTCCTCAAATGAGGGTTTCTGGGGAGAATTGGAACTTTTATTTGGGATTAGTGCAGTGAAGCAGCTTCATTCTCAGTGCTTGCTCTTGTTGTTAGTGCTGAAAAATAGTCTGAATGCTACCAGTGCTGCTCTGTGGGTGAAGGAAAGGACGGATGTTTTAGCATTAGGTTTCCATTCTTCTATTAATTTATTAACCAAATGTCATCTCCACAGGGATTATAGAGCAAAGTCAATGCCGTAGCTGGTTGTAGCATTTCTTTTGCGCCACCTTATGAGTCTTGGCTCTGGCATTTTCTGTCTTAAGTATTAATGTGATGTATCTTCTGTATTCACAACGCACAAAAAAATATGCAGACAGGTTTTTCCGTGTCTCTTGCTTCCCTTTCCTGCGACGCGAAGGGAAGAAAGCCACTTCTACGCTTTGCCCCAGCTATCTGGGAACGGGCTGCTATTTTTGTATATACTGCTTTTTTTGTATATACTTTTTTTTTTTTTAAATACTCTCTCCACAAACCCATCCTTGGGGATGTAGCAGTAGTGTTAGTTCTGTTGAGTGTGAGAA
>NW_009646953.1:51790-56410 GCF_000708025.1 Charadrius vociferus
GAGTCTTGAAGATGGCAAGATTCAATTCTGTGTTCTTGTTGTATGAGTAAGGGGGAGTGGGATGTAGTTAATTTTTAAGCATTAAAACGTCATTTTGGTAGGAAAAAGAATGACTCAAGTGTTAAAAGCTTTGCTGAAGATCGGAAGGTCTTGCTTGGTTTGCTTCATCCTTGGAAGCTGTAGGAATTGGGCAACTCTGTGGAATTTGTTTGAGGACTTTGTGTTTGTTTTTTTTTAATAACTCAAAGGGAAGAAAAAACAAGCTGTAAGAGTGCTATACTTTAAAATATAACCGCTTAGAAAATAGGGGAGAAATGAACAATAATTAAAAGCTGAATATCTACACGTTCAAATCCTGGAGCAATTACAGTAGTCACTCAGACTGTTATTACGCAAGTCCCCAGCATCTTTGGATAGTGGGAGGTGGGTCACGTTGTGTGGGATTGCAATTATTCAGTACCTAAGAACTCTTTAGTCTGTTGGTGTCCAATATAATATTCACCCTGCCTGTCAGCTCGCAGGAAGGAATACATCCTGATGACAAGCAGCCAGCTGGACAAATTTACAACTTTTTTTTTAAAAAAAAAAAAAAAAATGCAGAAAAGTTCTTGTTTCATATAGACCTAGAAAACTGTGTTGTCTGCAGTTGCTGGAGGGGTCTTGTAGCTTTACACCATTTGTTTTTAATTACTCTGCATGTTTCTAGCACTGAAGCAAGACCACCTTTGAGACTAAGTCTAATGTTTTTAAAGTATACATGAAACTGTAAGTTTGTTCGTTCTGAAACTTATGTTGCAAAGCAATTTATAAGGGAGGAAAGAATGCTGATATTTGATATCAAAAAAAGCCAATCTGCACAATCTAAAGTTGTCTTAGGTTATTCAGCTGTAGGTGAAGAGCTGTCCCTGCTGTCAGCTTTCTACACAGCAAATTATTCTGATATACAGGAAAATTTACAGGCATCTTAAAATTTAATTTCTCTGATGTCTCTATCTTGAAGCATTTCCTATTGAAAAGTTTTGAAATAATTCTTTTGGCTGCTGTTTCTACCAATATCCTTATCTCTTCTTCTAGTGCTCAGGAGTTCGAGCACAGCTCAGACAAACTCAACGCTTCCCACACAGCACCACAGTTAATCTCAGGTTGATGCAACACTTCTAAGGACTGTGCTGCAAACTGGGTGACCATCTAGATTTAAAAAGAGAAAGAAGGGGGACTGTTTCTCCCCCCACTGCCTTTTAGAATGTTGCTGGCAGAGCTGCAGGTAGTTGCCAAGGTGGGATTGAGCAGGTGGGACAGAGGGTATGCAGTACTGTGCCCTTTTTGTCTTCAGCCTCTGCTGGTTTTGTATAAATCAGGTTACTCATCAGAAAATTTAATGCTTAGGAAGCAGCAGTGACTTTGGCAATCTAATTATGGAAGTATTAAGTTTTGCAATATTTTTATGACAAGAGGGCTTGAATGGAGACCATGCCGCTGACTTTTATTACTTAGTCTTACTTACTATCCCGGTTTCGTTATGCTGCTACTTTCCCATTTCTTTTGAGGATGGTGATTTTCACACCTATAATTACAAGGACGTAGCTGTATGAGTGCTGAAATTGTTCAGCCTATGTAACATACCGTGTTATATCTGCCAGCCTTGAACTGTTGGGGTTTTTTTTGACTGACTTTTGATTTGGGGAACTTCAGAAGGACTGCCTTTCGTGTAGGTCAGACTATATGTTAATTGAGCCTGTATAGAGGCTGTACAACCTTCTTGGATATCCTGAGCAGTAGGGTCTGTAGCGTTCGAACAACGGGTTATGGTTTTAAACTAAAAGAGGGTAGATTCAGACTAGATATAAGGAAGAATTTTTTTTGTGATGAGGGTGGTGAAGACACTGGAACAGATTGCCCTTTAGGTGTTAATATTGGGACACCTTCATATTGCTTAATGTGGCATCCGATTATTATTTGTCTTTTTTTCTGCCTATCTATTAAGGAAATACGTCCTTCCCATCTATTCCTCTGTTTTGTTTTCGAGGATCGAGTAGGTTTGTAGTGATAGAAGTATATAAATGTCTTTTTATGTGTTTGATGCAGCTGGTGTTTATTTTTGGTGATTGTTGGCAAGTTCCGCTTTAGCGCTTTATTGTTTTTTTCAGCTGATGGTTTTTGTTGAGGCATACCAACAGGCAGTTAATGAAGTTATGAAAAATTTGGTGTATCTGATGCGATTTCTGCATTAATATAATAACATCAGTTAAAGGAAAGTGATCCTTAGCTAGAGGTTAAATGTCAGGTTGAGGATTCTTTAATTTATGCTTTTTAAAAAGATGTTATTTCATGTGATAGTTCCAGTAAAAAAATCAAGTTCTTTCTGTTCTATGTGTGTTTTCAGTGGCATCAAGCTAAGAATGGTGGCATTGGACCATTAAAGGTTGGACTAGATGGTCCCTGAGGTCCCTTCCAACCTGGTATTCTATGATTCCGTGATTGAAGCCACGAAAGTAGTAGTAAGACAAATGATGTAGTAACATCATTTCACTTTGACAAACAATTCACTTTTGAATAATAGTTTCCTGGTTTATTGTCACTGTACTTCAAATGCACGTTGTGCTGCCTGGTACTAGGATGACTGAGCACTGGAACAGGTTGATCAGGGAGGTTGTGGAGTCTTGTCCTTGGAGATATTCAAAAGCCACCTGGACGTGGTCCTGGGCAACTGACTCTAGGTGGTCCTACCTGAGCGGAGAGGCTGGACAAGATGACCTTCAGAGGTCCTTTCTCACCTCAACCACTCCTTGCTTCTGCGATATCTGTGTAAACCAGCTAACGGATTGGTAAAATTAAGTGCTTCGTAGAAAAATTTAACTACTCTTTTGTAATGAATTTTCAATTTGAGTACAGGAACCCAATTGCTTGTGTAACCATTTCTATTTTCTTTCTCCACTCCCCTAGTGCTGACTTAAAGCTCTTGGAAGAAGCCACAATCTCAGTCTGCAAGTCTTTAGGTGAGAAATTATGACCTCTTAACTTGTTTTCCATGTGGTGTATCTGAAAAATTAAGAAAGAGCATCCATGTTTTTAGTATACTTCACTCTACTTGTAGGTGTTCCACCATTAAGATTAAAGTAGTGTAAAGAGTGTGTTTATATATATCCCAAACTTTTAGCATCTTCCATCGTTAACTGTTTTGTAGAACTTGAGGTGACCGAAAGATTTAGAACAAGTAACTCCATCCGTACTACCTCTTCCCTCTGCCCTCGAAGCTGATCATTAAGGGGAAAGAACGAATCAGAGGATGAAAGGGAGGGGTAATATAGATGTTATCAACGATGTTTCAAGAAAGTAAAAGCTAGTTCTGAAAACCTGCCTAGTTTTCTGACAGAAAACAATTGTGCTGTGGACAAGTCTTGGAAAGGAAGCAGTATGAGCTCTGCCTTTGGGATATTTTAAATCTAGGATGAAAAGTATGGTTAGAGAACAATTATGGAATAGTAAAGCATGTACTGGAGAATCTTAAAAGAAAAACAACAGCTGTACAGAAGAACAGACAGATGTAGAAATAGTTAAGATATTGAAATTTGGTTTCATTCTGTATATTGTTTGAACTAAATAGTGTCAAGTTATGCATGCTATATAATCATATCTTATTTTTCCTCATCTAGTTGAGAAGAATCCTCGAACAGGAAACCTTGGGTCGTTGATTAAAGTTTTTCTTTCTAGAACCAAAGAGTTAAAAATTTCAGCAGAATGTCAAAAGTAAGTACCTGTAAAAAAAGCTGTGTGTGCCATTTCACTTCTAAAATGTTCCTTTTGCCACTGGCTCTTGAGTATTTTTAGTTTGCTAGTTAACATGATCACAGACCAAAACTTAAAATTAGCTGAAATTGTTGGTTGAAGCAGAACAAGTATCTAATACTTGTCCAAACACAGAAGATTAAGTGTACTAGGTAAATAGATTGCTGGGGAAAAAGAAGTCTTAGTGTTCATCCTGTGTGTTACAGAAACATGTTTGTGTACAAGTGGTGTAACTTCTGGTTAACTACTGGTTTAGAGCTGTGTAAACGTCACCTGACCTTTTTAGCTAAATCTTAATGTATGGACCGGTGTTTTGTCTTGGAAATATTTTAAATTGGCTTGGATTGGAACACAGACTTCTATATAAAGACATTGCTTTCAAATCATGCAACTGCTATAGGTTTTGCTTGCCCCTTTCAGCTGTAGGAAGGAACTCCAAGAGGTTACGCGTACAGCATGTGTATAGTTTTTCCAGGAAACTTTCTGTAATTGTTCCCCCACACCCATAGGCAAATGTCCAGCTCTCATCAGATCTGGGGCTTCAGAAAGGAAGACTTTCTTTTTAATGTCCCCTTGCTCCCAGGACTGCCCTTAACCTTTTAGCTTGTATCTGGAGAAAGAAGTTATTCCTGCCTGGATAGCTCCTGCTGCTTTAATCAAAAAATACCTTGAAAATACAGCTTCAAGCAAGAGCTTGACTATGCTGTTGTACGGCATTCCCTGCAGTTGCTTATTGGGACTCAAGAAGACATAACGAAGTTGTATTCCCCTTGCATTCAGAAAGCTTGGGAAATATCCAGGGCATAGAATCCATAGAATCATAGAATGGTTTAG
>NW_009646954.1:0-11931 GCF_000708025.1 Charadrius vociferus
TGAAAGCGCATGCGTCACAGACATTTAGAAATATTAATGAGATCTCAGAAATTGTATGAATATGTTGATTGTTTCTCAGAAATATGATAAATATGTATATTTTGATTGTATATAATTTTTGTAGCAGAGCAACTCAGCACGCACACTCGGTGGAGTGATCCCCTGTGCATCCAGCACCGTAATAAAGAAGTGCCTGCTTTCTAAACTTAAATTAAGTCTTAGAAAGTTTTGTTTCTGCCGATTTACGGTAACAGTGCAGACAATGGAGTAACTTGTGCCAGTGCAGGTGGCGGAGTGGTTTGTGCCAGAACAGGCTGAGGAGTAGCTCATGCCAGCACAGGCGATGGAGTGGCGCGGGGGCCGGTGTAGGTGGTGGAGTACCCCTTGCCAGTGTGGGTGGCAGAGTGTCTGTTGCTGGTACAGACGGTGGGGTAACTTGTGCCGGTACGGGAGGCAGAGAGGCTTTTGCTGGTGTGAGCTGTGGACTTGCTTGTTCTGGTGCAGGCAGTGGTGTGGCTTTTGCCAGTGCAGGTGGCGGAGTGGTTTGTGCCAGAACAGGCTGAGGAGTAGCTCATGCAAGCACAGGCGATGGAGTGGCTCGAGCCGGCAGTGGAGTGGCTTTTGCCAGTGCAGGTGGCGGAGTGGCTGAGGACGGTGCAGGCTGAGAAGTGGCTCGTGGGATCTGAGTAGTAGCAAAGTATGTCATATAATACCAACCCCCGCACCAATTTTTAATAAGAAACCACCCCTGCAACACATTCAGGACAGTCAACAATAGAATCGTGATTTTAAGAAAGTAACATTTCTTTTTGAAACAGTCTACCCCCTAGTCCACCCCCTAGCTCCGTTGGTGTCACTTTGGCATAAGCATTAAAGGGCGAAGTAAACTTTCCCCAGGTAAAATTGAAAGTGTAATTAGTAATAGAATCCATTATGTGATGCCCGAGATATGCAGGTAAAATCATTATCCAAGTAATCATATTATACATCTGTATCCCAAACCACAGCAGAATAGCACATTTAAACCACCGCTTGCAAACACAAAGAACAAATAAACCATGCAACACATTCGGCAGGTTAAGCAGCGTTACATCAATTAACTTTAAACAAAACTCTCTAAATGCATAATATAACATTTCACTTAAGAATGACATGATGTGAGCTGTCTATTTTAAATTCTGAGCAAGCTGGACTCCTAACTATTCAGGCAATCTATCAGAGCCCTGGTCGAGCCCTGCTCGTGCCCCATGTTGGGCACCAATAAATCTGTTGTGGTTTGGGCCGGACTGGACACTCAAATGAATGACAGATGCTCCCCCACCTCTCCCAGAAGGGAGATGGGGGAGAGAAAGACTTATGAGTTTAAAAGAAAACTAAACTACTTTAATGAAATGTTAATAAAATAATAAAAGGAAAATAATGAAAACCTATACAATATATACAAACCCAGTATCAAGCTCCCAGGATGACAGTCACATCACCGGCAGGCAGTGGGAAAGTGTCAGACTGGACTCAGTGATGGATGGGAAATGGATTTTGGGTCTGGATTCAGGAATGCACGGATCAGGATCAAAGGCAGGCAGACAGAGTCCTCCTCAGATGCCGGCCATTGAAGAAAGAGGGCTGACCCTTTGATCCCTCAGCTTTCATACCGAGCATGAGGCAGATGGGATGGAATACCCTGTTGGTCAGGTTTGGGTCACCTGTCCTGTCTGCTCCTCCCTGCAGATGAGACCCCTCTACGCTTTTCTGCTTCCAACCCTCCAACGGGGCATATAACAAAGTCAGCTGACCTTGGTTGTTATAGCAATAAGTATAAGCAAGAGCCTCTCTGCATACTATTGCTTGGAATAAGCTATAAATAATCAGGTCTTATCACTCTAGGAAAGAACAGTGTCTGGACAACATGCTGTTAATTTCAGAGAGTTTATTTAGTTAGAAGAGGCTTAGCTGCAAAGTAAAATTACCGAACAGAAAATTGGTTCTGTTTTACCTCAAACCAGGACACACTGTTTGAAGCAAATCTCCACACTCTAAAATCGTAATCTGTGTTTAAGCTTTAGGGCCAGGGAGGACTATTGCTGTTGTTCATTCTCACATTATATACATATACTGGGTATAAAACTGCACTTTGTAAGGCCTGCAACAAGCCTTGTGATTGTGATATTTATTCAGGTTTTCCTGCAAAGAATCAGCCCTCATCTCAAATATCTATCTAATGTTAAAGAACATATACAGAATTCAAAATGTGCCTATTGAAATATTTTTCCGCTGATTTCTGTTACACGGTCACCCCTCCTAGTTCCCTAAGGGGAACTGATTGTTACCCTTTTATTTTTTCCAAATGTTGTGATTTTCAGACTATATTGAAGATTATGTCTATATTACTGAATTAAACAACATTCAGGAACATCCCTGAACACTAGAACATACTTGTCTGTACAAGCAAATTCTTAAAATATTACCTAAAACAATTTTGTCATGTACCTCTCCCAAAGAATTCATGAGCATGATTTGGGAGGCACAGTGTTCCCAGAACTATTCCTAAAAGGCAGTTTGCATACAACCACCCACTTTTTGGAATCTAAGAGAGTACTAACATAGATGCAGGGCATTATCTGCCAAGTTAGTCCCAGTGCCTGGGAGAGGTTTTAATTTACTAGTATAGACATAACCTTAATTAACCATACTTTTGCTAGGAGATTCTTATATTGGTAGGTAGAGGTAGCAACTGACTTTGTTCATTTGCTGGCCAACATTATTTGAGCAGCTGTTGAAGACATGATTAATGAGTCAGATCCAGTGAGAACCTGAGTGGCTTATGAGGGGTACTGAGGATTCTGAACTCCAACGTACTTCAAGATCAAAATTTTTCCTGCAGCCTCCAGGGAAGGAGGGCACACATGCATAAACGTGGTGATAATATTCACTAAACATTCAAATACAGTGGTAAAAGAGTTCACTTTAGAATGAACCCAGTATCAGTGAATGAAACGTCACAAAAGCACTGGCAGCAAAATACTACTTGCAAACAATCATGCTAGAGAATTGTGTTCAGGAGGAGCCAGAGAGGTTAATGGGAGAAGGAAAGAAACAAGCAGAAAGGCCTCATCACACCTTTATCTGTCTTCCTCCTCCTATTTTGTATCACATATGTGCACTACTTGTAGCAATGATTAGAAGTTTGCATCTACTCATGACATTGCAGGACATACTGTATTTTAAAATTTACCTTGCTATAGAGCTTATATCCCTGCCTTTCAAATTGGATGGATTTAATAGCACATTTTTCACTTCTTCCTACCTTTCAAATTGCAGATGTTCCTGCTACAAAACAGGCATGGTTTTTACCAAAAGCATTTCTTTAGCAAGATATGTCTTTACATAAGAAAACTGCATTTCTTTTGGAAGCCCAAATAGCTGAAATTATTTTTTCATTTACTGTTGTAAGAAAACCATAAAATGCTCTGTTGGGTAAAAATGCTCTGTTGAAAAAAAGAAAACAAAACATAACAGTGAAGACCATAGCACCTTTTTCATCATTCTTTTGTTGAGGAATTGGACTGAAACAATTAAAAAGTACCCAGCAATGGCATCAATTTAGAAGGAAAAAAAACCAGGTCTGAGTCTTGTCACAGCCAGTTGCTGTGCATTCTCACAGTCAGCTGTATGTTGCTGGCTGTTGTCCACAGCCAGTTGCTCCACTGTAGTATATATATCAGCAGAGCTCTGGCTCAGAATTAGAGCAGCTAACAAGAACTAAGAAAAAGATTAGGCTGAACGTCACTGGGCTAGCTAACCTTACTCCTGATGAAAAGCAATAGGATCCCTAAGAATCTTACTGGCTGAGCTCTGGAAGTTATAGTTCCTTCACACAATACTTTAATACTAGCTATTTGTTAAGCTAAAGAGTGTCTATTCTACATGAGTGAAGGAAGGGAATGGCTTGTGATTAGTAAAAATTTCCAAGTATCCAATAACACTAGCTGACAAGCAAGTTCGCATGTACTGTTCAGCTCCACATGTAGTGAACACTTGCAGCTTCTACTGCTTTCAGAAGGACCTGAGAGCACATTTGAAGAAAAACAACATTAAATCCTATCCTCAGTGACCTTTCTATCAAATTCTTTCTTGTTTATCTTGTAGTCAACACATCCAAATGGGCACATTCAAAATTAACAGTTGATTTGAAAACTGTAAGATTGAAATTCACTACATTTCAATTTCTTAGTTTCTTAAAGCTGAACAACAGTACTGATGAATGATATTTAGCTACTTCATAATTAAATAATATTTGAATATAATTATATAAATGCAAACCACAAATAAGACCCATCAGTTGTAGGTATACAAGGCTAACTCAAAACTTCCTCTCAACTGGGCCTGTATTTGTTCCACTGAATCATTTCTTGTGGACACCATCACTTCCCTTCTTCATTCACTTTTCTCCTTTTTCAAAATGTGGGTCAACATGTTTTCTGGAAAAGTTCTTTTTGAAATTTCACATACCTCCCTGAGAAAAGCTTCCTTTCTCCAAAAATATCCCCAAAGTACCCAGAAATCCTAACTACAAAACTGTCCCCAAAAGCCTAAATTGGCTGGTATGCAAGATTATGTGACATGAATTGGTAAACAAATAAATAATTGCACAGGCTATCTCACAAAATAAAAGTTAAAAATTCTAAGCATTTTTCCTCTCAATTCCACATTTTCAGGTGCTTATATATTAGTTATTTTGGGAAAGGAGATAACACAAATCAAACTACACAAACACTCAGAGGATCTGTATTTGTGCAAATATTCTGAAAACCAAAGGAGACTTCACAGTGCTATCAATTTATGCATACAGAGAGGAGCATGACACAGTGCTAAATCTGCAACACAACGTAACTGAAATATTCATGACCAAATCTGAAGAGATCATGATAATAACCATTGTGTAATGGGAAGATACATGAGATCAGATAAAAGCATAAACATAGTTTTCACTTCATATGAATGTTAACATTTATGTAACCTCAAGAAAAAAAATTAAAATAGAATAATCATAATAAGCCTGACAAGTATAACCATCACATTAGTACTGTCTACTGGGAGAAGCCATATCAGAATATTCTGGAGAAGGTCTGGGACTACAGAAGGCTTTCCTAAATGTAAAATTAACTGCTTAAGCACTGATCCATTAAGGTAAGCTACCAGCAGACATTAGTAAAAAAGGAAAAAGTAGCTTTTGGAAGATGTACTGTATCAATCAATCAATCAATTACTCGGTCAAACAAATTATAACCCTGGATCCACTCTAAAGCTTTAGAAACATAGACTTCTATGTGCAGTTATAAAAGAACAGAACAGTTAATGCCTCTCAAAGTCACTAATTAAGAACCCATATACCTTGTAGTTTTCCCAGCCATGAGCACAGTTAGGCATTTGCTTGGTTTCCCAAAGCTGTCCTTTCAAATTTGCCATTTCTCATTCTGTTGAGCTGCAGGTCTCATAGAATGGTGTTCATGACCTAAATGTAGAAGGAGTAAATAAAAAGACAAAGAGATGAAAAAGTACACTGGATCTGATCACTCATTATGAATAATGATTATCTAACAAATAGGGATACTTTGCTGTACATATTAGTGTATTTTCTAGCAAGATTTCAAAGTGCTTATCTCTTTTATTTCCAAGGTTTTAATCAATACTTTCTCTTTGAAAAATCTGTTCATCATAAAATTCTAAAATGCAGCATTTCATATAGAGTCTCACAGGAAATGTTCTTGGTGCATTATTAATTACCATAAGTAATGCTTATTCTACTTCCCTTTTTATTCAGGTCATAATGAATGAACTATGACTATTCTTTCCTGAATTATGATTCTAAATCAAGCTCCTAGTTTTAGAAGGATTTTCCTCTGAATCCCTCAAAAACTACTATAAGTTAACCGATACTAAACTAAGACCCTTATTTGATATTTTCATTGTATCTATAGACAAAATTTTAAAAGTTTCAATGTGTATTGGGTCTGGCTGAGGTGGAGTTAATTTTCCCCACAGCAGCCCTCATAGTGCTGTGCTTTGTATTGATAGCTAGAAAGGTATTAATAACACACTAGTGTTTTGGCTACTGCTGAGCAGTGCTCTCATAGCATCAAGGCTGTCTCTCCAATATGCTTCCCCCCCCCCCCTTGTGCAACTAGGCTGGGGGTGGGCAAGATCTTGGGAGGGGACATAGCCGGGACAGCTGACCCAAACTGACCAAAGGGATATTCCATACCATATGGCATCTGCTCAGCAATAAAAGCTAAAAGAAAGAAAGTAGGAGGAGAGGGGGCATTCGTTATTACGACGTTTGTCTTCCACAGCAACCACTACACATACTGAAGCCCTACTTCCCAGGAAGTGGCTGAACATCGCCTGTTGATGGGAAGTACAGAATAAATCTTTTATTTTCCTTTGCTTCCATGTGTGGTCTTTGCTTTTACTTTATTAAACTGCCTTTATCTTGACCCACAATGGTTTTTCCCTCTTATTTTCTCTCCCCCCACCCACATCCTGCTGAGGAGGGGACTGATAGAGCAGCCTGGTAGGCACCTGGCATCGAGCCAAGGTCAACCCACCACACAATGGTAGGCATTTCAGAGACTGGCTAGATCTCACCATAAGTCAACAACTTATTTATGACCTAGTTATTAACTGTACTATTACTCTAAAGCAAAAAAACTGTCCTTCCTATTTTGTGGTGCTGTACTCCACAGCTGTGCTTACAGCACAGCAGCACTAACAGCATACTGGCCTCAGAGTTCTTCTGCTAAACATGATACATTTTGCAGGTAAAATATTCTCAGTTCACATATTTTATACCAAAATTGGGACTGGAGGAATTCATTAATTTATTTGCAACATGTAATTAACCAGTAATCAGCAAGCTATATATCCAGGATTCAGCAATACAAGTAAACCACAATATTAGATGCATATGAAATGTTTATTATATACACATACAAAACCAACCTCCTATAACAACCCCCGCAAAAGCTCTAATCACACACACACAAACACAGTTACATGTGCACATCTCTCTTCTCACAGGACCTGTGAGTAGTTACAAGCGCTCACCCCTCTTCTGGGAGCGTTGTTTTCCCTCCTTATACACCTCCTGCTAGAGGTATGGGTGCTCTAGCTTTTTGGGTAGCTGTGCGGCTACTTACAACCTGCTTAATCACACACCAGTGTGAAAGTACCCCATGACTTCATACACGCACACCCCAAGTGTGAGTACGTATTGATGCACCCTATACTGACAGCTCACTAGCTAGATGCAGATACCTCCCAGCATCCAACAGGGAGGATGCTGAATCTTGCTTAGGCAGAGGTTTTGATGCCAGCAAAGTATCTTTTCACAGTTCTGACTACTGTTGTTTCCAGTCCAAGATCTCTTCCCCCATGTTACAAATTTTCATGCTTTTTTAATATTTATTTTCAGGCTGACTCCTTTCAAAAGTCAATAAATGCAAGTACAATTCTGTTAAGCTAAAGAAGCTCTAGTGATTGATCTCCCAATGTAACATTCTCGTGAAAACAAGATCATGAATATTATGTCTCCTGAACTTGATTCTGAAAGAGAAGCTTCTTTTCTCCCCACTTGTCCCCCTCTTCCCGCACAACAGCACAGTAAGGGCACCCTTACATTGACACCTCTTACAAACAATGGAATACTTTTCACTTAGCTTTAGATATCAGCATCTGAACTAGTCACTTGAATGCTCTAACAGGTTTTAGATTTCTGTTTTAGGATCAAATAAATCACACTTTAAACACGCATGTTTCTCTCCACTGATGGGAAAGGGAGTTTCAGCTTCTATCTCAGATGTAAGTCTGAGTCACATAACTAAATTTAAGCAAGCGGAATCTCATCCCATATATTTATAATGTCTTCTAAACTGGCATGGAACAGCTACCTTTTTTCTTTTTTTTTTTTTTTTTTTTAAAGGGAGAGGTTGTTTGGTTGCTTCTGTCTTTGTTCAGACTAAAACAGCTATAATTCTTAAGGTTTGTTAGTCCTCTATTGCATTTTCTTCTTCATTTTTTCCTCCTCTGCCCCAAGCCACCATCCTAAATCAACTTATATCCCAAAAAGAGATCAGCACTGACACATACCAATGCTGTACTGGTCAGACACATTACTGAAACTAATTTCTCTATTTTAACACAAGAAGAGTTACTCAACGCAAGAGCTCACCCATTTGAGGCATTCTTTAAAGGTCTCTTTCCTACTACAATCTTTCAGTCACTGATGACTATATGCACACTTTGACAAAGACCCTTTATATGCTATTTTTTTTACAGGTTGCCTGCTGAAAAACTTTTTCAACATAACTTTGATTACTGATTAATTATGTAATGGAAAAGAAAGCTGGGAGAACTTTAATGCCTGCCTACAGATGGGTGGTATGTTTCCATGTACTGCAAAAAGTTCTCACATGGCAGTATCACAGTAGGCTTTAGTGAGTATGAGCTTGATGGTAGAAAAATTTAAAATCTATAAAGGTGTTCTAAATTATTTTCTTCATATTAATAGATATATGTAATTGAATATAAACAGTTCACCTTCAATCAAATTCTAATTTCCATATGATAATTCTGTTTTTCTGTATCATACCAGATACAAAGCTGTAGGGCAGGTAATGCTAACTACTCTTATGCTCACACATTCAAAAAAATTAATATGCCTTTTCCCTCTCAAATCTCCCATACACTGCCACAACACCATCAAAGCAAACAGTTATTTGTTTCCCTTTGCTTTCTTCTTCCAGGTCAGATTTCTTATTAGTATGCTGTTCTTTCCCCACAAGTAGAAGAGCCATCTGTATTCACATAACATGCTAAAAAGTGTATAATCTACAATCCTGAAGCAGGAAAATGTGAGTGATTGCAGCACTTACAACAGATTTGGTACTACTGAGTAGATATGCTCTCCCATAAATGCAAACGAAACACACCGATAACAATGGAAAATAGGAAGTGAATGTTCTTGGTTTTGACACAACTACACTTAACCTTCTAAAGCAAGTGGGAGATAGCAAATTAAACAAAAGCTAGCAAACTAGACCAAAAAGAGCAGCAAAATATATATTTATGAGGAAGAAAACTAGAAAACAGCAGAGTTAAAGGTAACATGTCCCTTCACCATTTATTCTCCTATTTATTGTTTTCACTAGTTTTGCTAACTTTTTCTTAAACATGTCTCTGAAATGACAGTAAGCACCACTGTAATTCACACACAGAATAAAAAGCATTCACTCTACCTTAAAAATGGGACCTGAGAAATTTAGTATATTTACCTGAAAATTATTTCAATATAAATTACATACTTTTGCTGTAAATCCATTTTAACACAATCAGTTAAATCCATTATTATTTAAAATCAGCATTGTTTCTAACAAAACTGTGATTCCAGGTCAGAGCAAAGCCTAGTGGTTCATCAAGCTTAGTATCCTGCCTCAAAAGAGCACCCAAATTAAAAATAGAATAATATGGCACATAGTGGCACTTCACCTGAACGATCTCCTAACCTCCAAAAATACGTAACATTGGGACTGCCTCAGCCAGAGATCATGTCTTTGTATTCAATAGGTATTGGTGGATTTTCCTTCCATGAACTTGTCCACTCTTCTCCTGAATGCATGTAGACTTTGTAAAGTGAAGTTGTGGAGCTTCTTGCAAAAGATGTTACAGATGCTAAAAGAAGATGAAGAACCAAGTCTTCTTGTTTGCTTTGAACAAGGCTTCTGTTACCTTCAATTGATGCTCCCCTGCTTTTTTATTGGAAGAGAGTAAACAAGAAATCCCTAATGCACCACCTTCACACCACTTGTGATTTTTTAGCCCTCTATATTTCCACAGAATAGTCTTTTCTCTAGACTGAAGAACTCTGGTTTGCTTAATTGTTCTTCCTATTGTAGCCACTTCATACTTTAGATAATCCTTTTTGCCTTTCTTTGATTTTTTTTTTCCAGTTTGGCTATATCTTTTTTAAGAGAGAAGGATAACAATTGTTAAGCACCAAACTGATGTTCTTATAAAATCTGTTGTAAACTGAAGACCTTGTTCCTGAGTGAAGACAGGCAGTTCAAAATCCAACATGTGTAAAGTTGGGGGTGTTTTTATATGCATCACAATACATTTATCTACATTTGCCACCTCAACCTCCAATCACTGTCTCAAAGTCTTCTTGTAAAGATAATCATAGATGGTCTGTGAGTGCTAGGCAGTGTTTATTTTACCCTGCACTGCTAGTCTCCTTGAAATAAGAAAACTTTGCTAAGTGGTAGCTTACAGATTCCAAAAAATAATAATTAAAACCCAGTTATTCTTGCAGGATTTCCAGAACAGTAGCCTCTGACTTTGGTAATTAATCAATTAATCAATCAATTAATCAAATTAATCAAATCAATTAATCAATTAATTGTAAAGTAGTCCCATACAAGCTTATATTCCACCCTGTAACAGATTCTGTTTGGCTTCACCCCAATGTCAAAGCTTTTGACATTCTGCTGTAAATGTTGTTGCTTATCTACATGCATATGCCTTTATCTTCCTCTCTCTCCTTCTCCTTTCATTTAAGGGTGCAAAAATTTCCATAAGCACTTTTATTCCCTTAATTTCAGTTCACACTCATTTGGTCTATATAATTTCTTTCATATACCCTTTATCTTCCCATTCTCTTTCATAATACTGTCTTCTGTAAGTGTCTCATTTGTCAATTGACTGGTTATTTGCACTTTAAATACTTCACAAGCTTTTATTTAACCACAGTTACATTTTGCTTCTTACATTTGTTGTACAAACCTCACACTTTAGGAGAACTTAATGCTTCCAAGAGAGGTGGAACTTTGTGACGGTTTACTGACTTGTTTAACTGTGTTTCACAGATGCAAAACATTCTAGAACAAGATAGATGTACTGCTGTAAACATTTATAAAGGGCCAATTATAAATTATAATTTTGTCGATGCTTGGATACTTTATGTATATGCTATCAGACAAAATATTGGTGCAATATAAGGTATATTCACATATTATGGAGCTTGACTGGGAGGTTTGTGGCTCTAGTATACCAGATGGTACAGCTGTAGCCAGAGTTCAGTGCTGTAAATTATTGTGAAAGGATTTTCTATGTCACAGCTTGCATTACAAAAAGAACAATGAAGATGATATCAGGATAAATGAAGACTAGCAAACAGGAGACACTACTCCCTGGTGCCTGATAGAAAATCTTTAAAACTCGGTGTTGAATTTGTGTTCATTATAGCCCAGAGATAACAGCAATGAAAGCAATTCTCTCCAGGAACACATAGAGCAGTTATTGCTCCAACTGTTGACACAGTAGCATTGCCTCACATGGGACATGCTGACACTGATCAATACACACCTCTCTACCACAGGGAAAACCGAATTTAACACCTGAATTACTTTAGCA
This sequence comes from Charadrius vociferus, assembly GCF_000708025.1. Taxonomy (NCBI): domain Eukaryota; kingdom Metazoa; phylum Chordata; class Aves; order Charadriiformes; family Charadriidae; genus Charadrius; species Charadrius vociferus. The sequence goes on from NW_009646954.1 coordinate 11,467, forward strand.
TGTCTACCTCTAAAAGGTTTGATATAAGGGCTGGATTGGAGAGAAATGCTGGAAACCACACTGAGCCCAGAGTTCCTTCTGTAACATCACTGCAAAAATGATTTAAGGCAGCTAGCCAGGGAGCTATCCTAGATTTATAATTAGCATAGGTGGAAACAGAATCACAGAATCACATAATGGTCAGGGTTGGAAGGGACCTCTGGAGATCATCTAGTCCACCCCCCCCGCCAGAGCAGGGTCACCTACAGCAGGTTGCACAGGACGGCGTCCAGGCGGGTTTTGAATGTCTCCAGAGTGGGAGACTCCACCACCTCTCTGGGCAGCCTGTTCCAGTGCTCTGCCACCCTCAAAGGAAAGAAGTTCCTCCTCATGTTAAGATGGAACTTCCTATGTTCAAGTTTGTGCCTGTTATCTCTTGTCCTATCACTGGGCACTACCGAAAAAAGACTGTTCCCATCTACCTGG
>NW_009646955.1:0-2487 GCF_000708025.1 Charadrius vociferus
GAAGCGGGAGGAGTATGCACAGTGATTAACCAGAGCTGTTGTAGCTATATTAACCGAGAAGGACAAATTGAAAACGACTTGCACAAAATATGGGAAAAGACGAAATTATTAAGGACAGTACAGAATGGGGATTTACGGATCTATGGAATAAACTGACTTCTTGGCTTCCTAATTTTAGATGGTTAAAACAACTATTCATCAGATTGATTACTCTGGCAATCTTAGGAATATCTGTTTGCATACTTTTAAATGTTTTTTTTTTGGTGTTGCCAGAATTTGGTTGAAACGTATAGTGATTGGAAGAGAAATAAAAATAGACATCAGGTAGAAACAGGAAAGTATTTTGCTCAGACTCTTGAGAAAGATGGAATATTATAGAATTTGCAATAACAAAGAAAAGGGGGTATTGAAGACAGGGTGTGAAACTATTACAACTATCACCCAAAAAGGGAACAGGATATCTTGAGACCATTGAGACAGGGCCAGAACCAGCTTGGCAGCTTTGGCAACCAGATAAGGACAGTTCACCAAAACAATACAGTGATAAAGAGGAGTTAACGATTACCAGAGGATTCTGAAGGACCACAGAGAGACTATAATGCGCATATGGGAGTGGGTAGTACCCTATGGTAATGAGTTCCCGGAAAAGTAATGAACATAATCGTTTCTCCGAAAGCTTGTGAATATGTATATATGGCATGTATATAAGCTGTATAACTAGCCCTTTAGGGCAAACATTAAGAGGAGCGATCCCCTGTGCGGCCAGTGCTGCAATAAAGAATACCTGCTTAATAGTCACCGAGACTATTGAGTCCTGATTTCACCTTTCCACGGCATCATTTTGGCGACCCATATGGGACCTGCTCTGCTCGGCTGCAGGACCCACTGAGAACAGGACTCCCTGGGGTACCCCCGGGATTTCCCAGAGGGACTCCTCGCCTCAATCGGATCACTGCAGGAGCAGACAAGGACCATCTAACAAGGTATTCTTTTAAGTATTCTTTAAGCTTTCAGTATAAAAGTAAAACACATTTTGGTTTAAGGGACCGGTCAATAGGGGGTTCCCATAAGTTGTAGGAGACGTCTTACGCAGGGCGACATATACCAGGCTACTAGTGTCTGAGGGTATACATTTGGTAATGGTACAAAACTTTGTATAAGTGTTTGTACTTCTGGTTATGTGTATGGTCGCTGTACATACTCTGGTATGTAGTACGTTGGTACGGGCCTGGTGGTAAGCTTTGTACTTCTGTAATAACGTACTCTGTGGTGGTATTGATTTATTGGTATTGAACCCGGATATACTCATAAGGAATTGTTTACTGAAAATTGATTTGGATTTGGTACTTATGTGTGTATGGACTGAGTCGCGACTTGTGTGTGAATGAAATGAGTGACTGAAAAGCAGTATAGCTGTGAAGCAAGTGCGGAGTTCCGATCCGTGGTTCTGTTATGCCGTGAGGGGTGCAGCCGGAGACGAACGAAGCGAGTGTAGGGTCTCAGGACCCTTATAACCTTATTGTTGGCTCTGTTATTAACCAGTATTTTGTTACGCACATATTAACATGCTGTGTGTCATGAAAGTAAATTGAGAGGACAGCAGAGCGGAGGTATTTTGGAAACAGTCCGTTGTGGTAATACTGTCAGTTTGTTTGTTTGTTGAAAGTCTAATAGTTCCATGTTCGTGTTGCTGTAAAGTAGCTGTGAACAGTGTCCAAAGTGCATTTGAATGTGTCCTCCTGAATGGTGTTTGTTGCATCACAATAATTTGTGTAACCCTGTTTTTGTGTTAGAGCGTATAGTCGGAAGAATAGGTAACTTTAGGTACAGTCGGAAACTGTAGGTAACTTTTGGCTGGGACTTTAGTTGTCCTAAGTGTGACGTGTGGACAGACTGGGATAAGGAAGAAAGGGTTGCTTATACAGTATATGTGTTTTGTGGATTAGAAAATCAAATCAGGAATCAGTAAAATGGGAGGACAACAAAGTGGTGGCATTTTAAAGAAAAGCCCCCTAGAATGTATTTTAGCACATTGGAAAGATATAAGGGGACTGCCAGGTGGGAATGTGAACAGGAAAACATTAATCAAGTACCGTAATCAGTGGTGGCCCCTGTACAAACTAGAAGATGGTGACCAGCAGTTCCCTGTCCTTCTTGAACCAGGGAGCCCAGAACTGGACACAATACTCCACATGCAGCCTCACCAGGGCAGAGCAGAGGGGAAAGATGACCTCCCTCGACCTGCTGGCCACACTCTTCTTCATGCACCCCAGGATGCCATTGGTCTTCTGGCCACCAGGGGACATTGCTGGCTCATGGTCATCCTGTTGTCCACCGGGACTCTCAGGTCCCTTTCCACAGAGCTGCTCTCCAGCAGGTCAGCCCCCAACCTGTACTGATGCATGGGGTTATTCCTCCCCAGATGCAGCACCCTACACTTGCCCTTGTTGAATTTCATCAGGTTTCTTTCTGCCCAACTCTCCAGCC
>NW_009646955.1:6266-12985 GCF_000708025.1 Charadrius vociferus
GGTGCCGCCCTGGGTGCCACCAACTGGCTGCCACCCACTGGCTGCCTGTTTGCTCAGTGCACAGCGAGCCGGCTCGCTGCACTCCTTCACAGCTCCTTTAGAACTGCCACGTGTGGTGCTGGCTCTGCCCCTGCCATGTCAGCAGCCCTCTCCCAAGCTGCCGCTTCCGGCACGAGCACGAGGATGAGCTAGTCACTTTCTCCAGCTTTGAAAAGCCCCCCAAAGAGCCCCTTGCCAGCCCTTTTTGCCTCTATCCCCTTCTCTGTTTCATGACATTTTTATACTGTGGTGATCTGTTCCTGGTACTGGAGATTTGAAGTTTCTGAGCTGCAGTCTTCCTGGCTAAAGAGCTAGAGTTCTGCTCTGCCAGGTTGTTGATAGCTGCTGGTAGGTGTATGTTTCACAAACAGCCTGTCTTCCAGCTCTGGAGGATGAATGGTATCTTAAGCACAGACATTATATTGTGTATACTAACTGTCTGGTGTGGATGTCAGAACTGGATATGATGATGAACTGCCCCTGTCTGAACTTAACGGGAGAGACATGTCATTAGAAATGCAGCTTCAGCCATGTCAATCTCCTATCAACATTGGTTACCATAAGAAAAAAATCCTGAAGTCGGTCAGGTAAAAGGTATTTCTCTGTAGAAGTCAGGCTGGTGAGAAGGGCTGTATCTCAGGTGAAAGGCAGATTATTTTTTTTTTCTTTTTTTTCAGGCACTTAAACTAGCCAGGCTACTTACTTGACTGAATTTGGCCCCTGCTTTTGTGGCTATTGCTGAAACATTTGGCTTCAGGCATGTAAGCTTTTGAAGCTATGGTTTTTTGAGTTAAATTTTCCTTGATGACATTTGGCTCATTTGGAAGCAAAGACTGAGATCTCTTAAAAGGAGTCACAAATGGGAAAATGAGTTCATTATTTGTTGAAGCTGGTACTATAATAAATTGACTAGAAATGTGGATTCAGAGAAATAGATGTGCTTTATCCTTCCAAACTAAATGAATTTTCCATCTGCTTCAGCTTCCCAACTATAATGAGGATGTTGGGCTGATTCTGCTATTAGTTCCTCTGTTTTCCTGAACTATTTTGGAAAGTTTAAACATTTCTTGCATGATTAAATACACTTTCAGTAAATCAATCTCATAATAATTGCTGTGCAGGAGAGTTCATTATTCAGTTTAATCTTTTAAATTACTGTTCTTTAAAGGATTCTTCTGACATAATGGCTTCTGCTAAATCCATTTTCCATGCTCTGGCTTGTAATTACTTTATATTTGAAGAGTAAAATGAATGCCTTTATTATTAATAAGTAGCAAATTTGTCTTACTGTTTTTAACCTTACAGTGGCCTTCACTCATGAAATAGTTTTAATGGTCTAGACAGCAAAACACTTCATACCTCTCTTTCAACAGAAATTTAATGAAAGCAATCAGATAGTTTTGTGGTTTTTCTTCCAGTGCTCCCCCATCAAACATTTGTCACAGTGACTGTCATCATGTGTGTGTTTGCTGTTGTATGCTGTTAGCTGCTGGCCCTCTGAAAGCCTAGTTTTGCTACCTGCTTTTACATTGTAAATTTTTCAGGCTGGGGGTAGCCTTTATTTTTGCCTTATGCTGTGGAGAGTACATTGTACTTTAACATAGCATTAATTTAACATTGACTATTAAAGTGGACATTGGCCTGTATGAACTTTGTCACTGTTCATGCATGATAAAAACTTGCACTATTTCTTTCCTCCTTTCTATTGTTATGGGGTTTCATAGTTCTTATTGTCGATGCTTTTGTAGTCAGATCAGTTGCAAGTCTGTGCTGTGACTTTTAGTAGCAGAATTCCATCTTGGACTGAACTTTTACAGCAGCTGAGACTGGACAGATGACTGTCCTATGTAAATCTTCTCAATTTGGCATCAGTTCTTTGTCCGTAGTGTCTTGTAGGTTGTTCAAACTACTTAATTTTAAACTGCCAGTGAGTGCAAACTAATATAAAAGCATTTTCAGCATTGCTAAAATTCTTAGGATCTGGTAGATGTTACATTAATATTTCATTTTCAGAGACTTCTTAGAAAATGAAAGTGGGTTAGTTGTAGAGTTATAGACATTCAATAAATATCAGCTTTTATTTTCTGGAGGAATTCATTGCTGTAACACAACTGTGTTAGTTTTGTTTCCAGCATCAATTTTGATGTTTAACCAAGGCTAAGATTTTTGCAAATAGAATCATGGAATCATTTAGATTGGAAAAGACCTTTAAGATCATCAAGTCCAACTGTTAACCTAACACTGCCATGTCCACCGCTAAACCATGTCCCCAAGTGCCATGTCTATATGTTTTTTAAATGCCTCCAGGGATGGTGCCTCCCCCACTTCCCTGGGCAGCCTGTTCCAATGCTTGACAACCCTTTCTGTGAAGAAATGTTTCCCAATCTCCAATCTAAACCTCCTCTGGTGCAACTTGAGGCCGTTTCCTCTTGTCCTGTCACTTGTCACCAGGGAGAAGAGCTCAGCCCCCACCTCTCTACCCCCTCCTTTCCGGGAGCTGTAGAGAGTGAGAAGGTCTCCCCTCAGCCTCCTCTTCTCCAGGCTGAACACCCCCAGGTCCCTCAGCCGCTCCTCATAAGACTTGTCCTCCACACCCCTCACCAGCAAGTCCCTCAGGCACTCCTCATAAGACTTGTTCTCTAGACCCTTCACCAGCTTTGTTGCCCTTCTTTGGATACGCTCCAGTATCTCAATGTCTTTCTTGTCGTGAGGGGCCCAAAATTGAAGACAGTACTCGAGATGAGGTCTCAGCAGTACTGAGTACAGGAAGGACAATTGCTTCCCTAGTCCTGCTGGCCATACTATTTGTGATGCAGGCCAGGATGCCATTGGCCTTCTTGGCCACCTGGGCACACTGCTGGCTCATGTTCAGCTGGTTGTTTACCAATACTCCCAGGTCCTTTTCTGCCAGGCACCTTTCCAGCCACTCTTCCCTAAGCCTGTAGTGTTGCATGGGGTTGTTGTGACCCAAGTGCAGGACTCGGCCCTTGGCCTTGTTGAACCTCATACCATTGCCCTCGGCCTATCAATCCAGCCTGTCCAGATCTCTGTGGAGTCTTCCTGCCTTCAAGCAGGTCGACACTCCTGCCTAACTTGGTGTCACCTGCAAACTTACTGAGGGTGCACTCGATCCCCTCGTTTGGGTCATTGATAAAGATATTGAAGAGAACCAGCCCCAGTATCAAGCCCTGGGGAACACCACTTGTGATCGGCTGCCAACTGGATTTAACTCCATTTACCACCACTCTCTGGGTAAGGCCAACCAGAAGCAGCCAGTTTCTCCAGGATAATGCTGTGGGAAACGGTGTTGAAGGCTTTACGAAAGTCCAGGTAAACAACATCCACAGCTATTCCCTCATCCACTAAGGGTGTCACCTTGTCATAGAAAGAGATCAGGTTTGTCAAGAAGGACCTGCCTTTCATGAACCCATGATGACTGTGCCTGATCACCTGGTTGTCCTGCATGTGCCATGTAATGGCACTCAGGATGATCTGTTCCATAACCTTCCCTGGCACCGAGGTCAGACTGACAGGCCTGTAGTTCCCCATATCCTTCTTCTGGCCCTTCTTGTGGATGGGCATCACATTTGCCAACCCCCCAGCTAGCCAGGACTGCTGATAAATGGTGGAAAGTGGCCTGGTGAGCACTTCTGTCAGCTCCCTCAGTACCCTCGAGTGAATCACATCCGACCTCATAGACTTCCGTATGTCTAGGTGCTATAGCAGGTCACTCACCATTTCCCTGTGGATTATGGGGGCTTCATTCTGCTCCCCGCCCTTGTCTACTAGCACAGGGTGCTGGGTACTCAGGGAACAACTGGTCTTACTGTTAAAGACTGAGGCAGAGAAGGCTTTAAGTAGCTCAGCCTTTTCCTCATCCTTGGTCATCATGTTTCTGCCCCCGTCTACTAAAGGACAGAGATTATCCTTAGTCCTCCTTTTGTTGTATTTATAGGAACTTTTTTTGTTGTCCTTAACAGCAGTAGCCAGATTAAGTTCTAGTTGGGCTTTGGCCCTTATAATTTTCTCCCTGCATAACCTCACAACATTTTTGTGTTCCCTCCTGAGCTGCCTGCCCCTTCTTCCAAAGGTCATAAACTCTATTTCCTGAGTTCCATCCAAAGCTCTCTGTTCAGCCAGGCTGGTCTTCTTCCCCACCAGCTTGTCTTTCTGCACATGGGGACAGCCTGCTCCTGCACCTTTAAGATTTCCTTCTTGAAGAATGCCCAGCCTTCTTGGACTCCTTTGCCCTTGAGGACTGCCTCACAAGGGACTTTGTCAACCAGGCTCCTGAAAAGCCCAAAGTCCTCCCTCTGGAAATCCAAGGTAGCAGTTCTGCTGACCCCCCTCCTTGTTTCTCCAAAAATCAAAAACTCTATCATGTAATGATCCCTATGCCCAAGACATCCTCCAACCATCACATCCCCCACAAGTCCTCTGTTTGCAAACAACAGGTCCAGCAGGGCACCTTCCCTTGTTGGCTCACTCACCACCTGTGTCAGGAAGTTATCTTCCACACACTCCAGGAACCTCCTAGACTATTTCCTCTCCGCTGTATTGTATTACCAGGAGGCACCTGGTAAGTTGAAGCCCCCCATGAGAACAAGGGCCAGTGATCTTGAGACTTCTCCTAGCTGCTTACAGAATATTTTGTCTGCCTCTTCATCCTGGTTGGGTGGTCTGTAACGACCTCCCACCATGATATTTGCCTTGTTGGCCTTTCCCCTAATTCTTACCCATAAACACTCAACCTTATCATTGCCATCATTTAGTTCTAGACAATCGAAACACTCCCTAATATACAGGGCTACCCCATCGCTTGTCCTTCCTTGCCTATCTCTTCTGAAGAGTTTATAGCCATCCATTTTAGTACTCCAGTTGTGCGACTCGTCCCACCATGTTTCCGTGATGGTGACTATATCATAGTTTTCCTGCTGCACAATGGCTTCAAGCTCCTCCTGATTGTTGCCCATGCTATGTGCATTAGTGTATAAGCACTTCAGTTGGGCTGTTGATCCCGCCATCTTTTTTGGGGGAGAAGCTCTAATTCCTACGTGACCATTCTGAGGTGCTTCTGTGGTTTCTAACACTTCAACAACCCTTGTGTCTTTGCTGCCGCATGGATCTCCAGCCTCTACCTCCACTGAGACGGTAGACCAAAGCACCTTGCTAGCACACTGTCCCTCAAACATTGGTGTGCTGCCCCCAGGCTTATCTCTAGCAAGACTGGTTTTATCCCTTTACCCTTGCAAACCTAGTTTAAAGCTTTTTCAATGAGCCCTGCTAACTCCTGTGCAAAGATCCTTTTCCCCCTTTGAGACAGGTGTACACCATCTGTCACCAGCAGGCCTGGTGTTGTGTAAACTGACCCATGATCAAATAACCTAAAATTCTGCTGGTGACACCAGGCTCAGAGCCAGGTATTAGAGTCATAGAATCATAGAATTGTCTTGGTTGGAAGACACCCTTGGGATCATCGAGTCCAACCATCTACCCTACTCTACAAAGTTCTCCCCTACACCATATCCCCCAACACCACGTCTAAACGGCTCTTAAACACATCCAGGGATGGTGACTCAACCACCACCCTGGGCAGCCTATTCCAATGCCCAACCACTCTTTCTGTGAAAAATTATTTCCTAATGTTCAGTCTAAATCTACCCTGTTGGAGCTTGAAGCCATTCCCTCTTGTTCTGTCATTAATTACCTGTGAGAAGAGACCAGCATCAACCTCTCTACAGTGTCCTTTCAAATAGTTGTAGAGAGTTGTAGAGAGTTGTATTGATCTGCTGGCTCTTCCTGTTTCTTCCCTTATCCTTCCCTGCTACTAAAAGGATAGAGGAGAACACTACTTGTTCTCCTGATCCCTTAACTAGTCATCCCAAGGCTTGAAGTCTCTCTTGATTGCCCTTGGACTTCTTGTTGCAACTTCATTGCTGCCTACCCGAAAAAAAATCAATAATGGATAATAATGAGGGCTGTATCAGGGTAGGAAGCTTTCTTATAATAAATAAATAATGCCAAGGAATGGGAGAAAACATCCAAAGAGGAATGAATCGTGTGACTTAATTCTATGGCTCTCTAGGAGGTTGTCCTGGTTGCAGCAGGGATGGGGTTAATTTTCCCAAGGAGCCAGCAGGGGACACAGGTATTTCATGACATGTGACCCATGCCCAGGTTGAGGGGGGGGGAGCTAGCCGGGGAAGGGGCCAGTAAGTCGTGGCTTGGAGTGGGCTGTGGCTGTCCGGGTCCAGTCGGGGAGCGGCGGCACTGTAATCGTGTTCGTATATTCCTTTGCCGGTGTTATTGTTATTGTTTTCTCTTGCTTTTGCTGTTTTGTTAAACTACTTTTATCTCAACCCACGAGTTTCTGCCTTATTCCTTCTGATTCTGCTCATGGCTGTGGGAGTTGCGCAAGCGGCCGCGTGGTTCTTTGTTCCCGGCTGGGGCCAAACCACGACAGAGGTCATTAAAAGTGTAAGTGTAAAACTGCATGGTATTTATCCAGATATAGGACACCTCTCTTAGGGAAGTCTGCTACTTCCTTGGGGCCTAGGTTAAGGACATCACTAGGAAACTTCCTAGCCTGGTACAGCCCTTGGACTATTACCCATTACTGCTCCTCCATGTGGGTGGCAATGTAGCTGCAACATATAGTCCAAGGGCAATCAAAAGAGACT
>NW_009646956.1:0-1832 GCF_000708025.1 Charadrius vociferus
ACGTGGCAGTAGATGTGCCTTTAGCTAGTGCGTTGTTGTGTGTGTCCCCTCTTCGTGGTGCTTGCTAGAGCAAGGCGATGAGGGCTGTGGGTGGTGCGGAGTGCTGGGGCCTAGGAGGTGTGTTATTGGTGAGGTTGTCGGGGTGTGTGCAATGTGCATGTAAGGAAGGGGTGCAGGTGGCGTGGCTGGCAATGGGGTGTGTTGCGCTGCAGCGCCAGGCGATACGGCAAGCAGAGTGGTGGGTGTGTCATCTGTAGCCGGGCGTGTGTGAGGAAGGTCAGGTCGGAATTCAGCGGTGTCTGGATGCAGATATGTATCTGGAGGGGTGATCTCAATAGGTGTCGCTGCTGCTTCTGAATGGGGAAGATGGTGTGCCATGGTGATGAGGGGTGGTGACTGATGTGGCTGAGGCTGTGGGAGGCTGGTGGCGAGGGCTTGTCACTGAGAGCCCCCTGTGCTAGGAGTGATGGTGGCAGCCTGTGCTGGGAGTAGAGGCTGAGGACTCGCGCCGCTGTTTGAGGGCTATAGGGTGGGGCTGGGCAGTGTTGGCCAGGTCGTAGGGCGGCGTGTGATGGGAGGAGAGCTGTGGGCTTCGCAGAGGGCATTTGGTTCGGGTGAGGTGACCTGGGTGCGTGCAGGTTGAACGAAGGGGGGAAGGATGTGTGGTAGGGACCGGTAGTGTGAGCTTGGAGGGGTGGTGCTGGCCTCGTGTTTGTTTGGAGAGGCAAGGTGGAGGTTCCTGTTGCCTAGATGGATAGGTGCATGCGGCGCTGTAGGTGTGGTGTGGGCTTCTCGGAGGGCATTTGGTTCTGGTGAGGTGACCTGGGTGCGTGCTGAGAGGCAGTCCTGGTGTGTGCAGGTTGAAAAGATGTGTGGTAGGGAGTGGTAGTGTGAGCTCGGAGGGGTGGTGCTGGCCTCGTGTTTGGAGAGGCAAGGTGGAGGTTCCCGTTGCCTAGATGGATAGGTGCATGCGGCCACCTGGAGCGCGTCGGAGAGGTGGCTGGCTGAGGGGAAGGGGGGGTGGGGAGCGTCACGGTCAGGCAAGCAGAAGGGGTCTGTGTGGGATGAGGCCGGATGAGGCCGTGTGCTGAAGAAGGCACGAGGGAGAGAGGTGGTGCTGCCGTCCTGGCTGAGGGACCTAGGTGGGTGTATCGGAGTGTGGGTGGTTGGGTCGGGATGGTGTCTGGAGGGGGCCCTCCCGGTGAGGTTTTGCTGGGCTGTGCGTGCTGGGGCCAGCAGAAGCAGGGTGCCCTGTATGAAGTACTGGTGAGGCCATGTCTTGAGGAGTGTGGGGGGGTTTGGGCACCTCGAGACAAGAGAGCGAGTGCAGAGGAGGGCCTAGTAAAGAAGGTGTATGAAGAGGGGTTGAAGGAGCTGGGATGGTGTAGCGTGAGGAGGCGGTGCGACCTCAGCGCTTTTGTCTATGATGTGAAAGGACACTGTAGAGAGGGCGGTGCCGGTTGCTTCTCACAGGTGGGTAGTTATATGACAGAAGGAGAGGGAACGGCCTGCAGTGTCAACAGGGTAGGTGTAGACTGAACGGTCTGAAAGAATGGGCTGTTCAGGGAGGCGGTGGAGTCGCCTTCTCTGGATGTGGTGTTGGGGGAACTGTGTAGAGTAGGGTCGAGGCTTAGACTTGAGCGCGCCCAGGGTCTCTTCCATCCCAAGCGATGGCGTGGTCCAGTGGGGCTGGGGCAATGCCCCGGCCCCATGTAGGGGGCCTTGTCCTGGTTGGATGGAGGGGTGGGCCGGGCGAGGTCCAGGTGGGTGCTGAGTAGCTCGGGTGCCCATTGGCTCCTGAGGCGCCCGTCTGCCGGGGAGGGGGGTGGCAG
>NW_009646956.1:2845-3458 GCF_000708025.1 Charadrius vociferus
TGCCGTCCCCCCCCCCCCCCCGGGCCCCCCCAGCTCCCTCCAGCAGACACACACCAAGACCATCCCCCAGCCACAGGCTGCCTGCATCAGCGTGACAAAGCTAAGCACTAAAACAGAGCACCACAGTGCCTGAGCTCACAAGCCACCAACCCCCCCACCACCACCACCAAGACCAAACAACAGCCACAACCCCACAGAGTACATTGCCCAGCCCACCACAACACTGAGAGAGCACTATGACAGATGACAGGGAGGAAGACAGAGCACAAGACTCTAAGCTACCAACAGAGGACAGGGAGGCAGCCAGCCAAAAACACTGTCCAATACGCAAGGGGAGAACACAGGGAGCAGACCAAAGGGACCAGCCCAGAGTCTGACACTACCAAGACCCAGACAACAAAGACACACCAAACACCACACACCCACAGACCACCAGGAACCGACAGCACCTACACTTCGTACCAAGAGCAGCACACCCCCCACCCAAGGCACAGACAAACCAGCCACCAAGACACACCACCCAGAAAGAACACCACACACCCACAGACCACCAGGAACCGACGACACCTACACTTCGTACCAAGAGCAGCAGACCCTCCAAACAAGACACAGA
>NW_009646956.1:3922-4220 GCF_000708025.1 Charadrius vociferus
ACCCTACAGGCACCATAACAAGGCAACCAATCCAGAAAGCCACACCACACAGCAAGGCAGCAAAGAGGACTCCCACACAGACCCTTTCACAGCTGAGGGCCAAGCCACACAACTCCCAATAGCAGTGAAATACCACACCAAGTACACACAACCACAGAAAGGGGGACCGGGCCCACCCCAGGAGAGAGAACATACAGGCCCAAAGCCCCAAAGAACAGCACAGGACCCAGGCACACAACCGACAAGCCCTCAGAGCGACCACCAACCAGGAGTAGCCACCACGACCCCAGGACACGCA
>NW_009646956.1:4539-4975 GCF_000708025.1 Charadrius vociferus
ACTACCCAACACCGACCAAGAGCTGCTCATCCAGACCGTCCTCCACAGACACGGCCGCCGTGCCCGGCACTGCCAGCCAGCCCTTCCCACCAGCCACACAGTCCTCGCTACTGCCAAGCGCTACACCCACCCCAGCACAGAAACCCACATGCATTTCCCCCCGCTACCAACACCCACACACCCAGCACAGCCTCGCATCCCAACAAACCACCTCTCCTTCACCCTCCTCACCACTTCCACACCCACCAACAACGCCTCCCGAGCACTCCACCAACCCATCACAGCACGCACACACTCTCTACAACACACCAAGCCCCCCACTCACCCCACAAACCACTCCACACCAGTAGGGACCACCACAGCCAGCAGCAAGGCTGCCCACACCCCAGCCACCTGCATGCCAGCGCCACCGACACAGGCAACAGCAGCCACCGCC
>NW_009646956.1:5233-8078 GCF_000708025.1 Charadrius vociferus
GCCCCCCCCCATCCACTTCAGGCCACACACAACCCCCCTGCCTTACACCTAACACTCCAAGGACCTCGCGCCTCCCCTAACGCAGCCACCGCTCCGCACCACAGACAAGCGACACCCCCCACCGACTCCGACTCCGCCACACACCTCCCCGCCACTACCCACCCCAGACCACCCACCAGACACACCAAAGCCACAACCGCATTCCCTCCTGCCCCACAGCTCCTAGGCAACACCCACCGACACCTTCTCTGACACCCCTCCCAGCCACCTTCCCACCTCACAGAGAAACACCTCGCAGCACCTGTGCTCCTCACCAAACACCACCACCACCCTCCGAGGACAGCATTTCTTCCTGCTCTCCGCTCCAAACCTCCTCCTTGCCGCTTTGCGGCCATTACCCCTCCTCCTATCACGACAGGCCCTCATCTAAAGCCCCTCTCCAGCTCTCCAGTAGGCCTCCCCCAGATGCTGCCAAGCTGGAACAGGGTCTCCCTGGAGCCTTCTCATCTCCAGGCCAAACCGCCACCGCCCCATCTCAGACCCAGCCAAAGGATGAAAGCTGAATGCTAAAGGCCCTTCGCCATAACACCACTTACACACAGGCACAGGGCGACCACCACGTTCTCCACAAAGCCCGTTCCACTCTTTCACCACCACAACACGCTTCCTACTGCCCGGACAACTCCTCCCCTAGGCCACCATGGAGCTCTTCCCACATGTCCTCTTGCTGCATCCCACGGAGAAGAGCTCCGCCCCTCTCTCACCCCTTCCCCAACTTCCAGAAGCTGCAGACAGCCACGAGATCACCCCTCAGACACCTCTTCTCCAAACGAGACCAGCCCGAAGCCCTCAGCCACTCCTCCCTGAACCTGCTTTCCAGCCCTTTCTTCCCCTTCGCTGCACCCCGCTAGACCTTTTCGAGCTCCTTCACACCACCACCAACGGCCAGGCCCAAGACTGCGTGCCATAGTCCTACTCCAGGTGAGGCCACGCCAACATCACCTCCAACAGAACACTCTCCTCTTCTGACCAGCTGCCTACACTGCGATTTCGGCACCCCAGAATCCCGGTCACCCTCTTGCCTGTCGGCATGCACTGCGCCGGCTCCCATCTGCCCCGCTGCCAACCTGCATCCCGGAAACTCCTTCCGCATCACTGTTCTCCGGCTGCTCCTCTCCCCGTTGAGACTTGCGCCCGCCATTAGGCCAACCCGGGAGCACACTCCCGGGCTTCACCGCCTGTTACGTTTCATCCCCTTCTGCACTGCCCCAGACTCCCATCGACCAGGACTCCTCTACGCCTCTTGTCCCTCAAGAGACACAGTGACATCTCCCACACCGCTATCGTCAGCAACCTCCCTACCGGAACCTTCCGCTCCTGCCCGCCCATCACCACCGCGGCATCCTCGCCAGACCTAGCCTCAGCTTGGAACCCCGAGGAACACCGCCCGTGACCGGTCCCCGGCCAGACAAAACCCCCTGTCCTACAACCCTCCCACCGGTTTCTCCCCTGGCCTGCGGCGAAGCCACCGGTCCTACGGTGGGGCAACTAGTACAGACAGATGTCACGCAAGATGGCATCATGATCCTTCCAGCAAACCACCAAAGCTACGTCCACCTCCTTCCCTTCCTCCGCAAGGCAAGAGACCTGACCACCGAGGGAGATATCACTTCCTGGACACAGGCTTTTCCCTTCATGCACCCATGCTGACTCCACCCCATGCTCACGTGACTCCCGAAATGCCTGTCGACAGCAACCACTGTGACCTCGGCCATCATTTCTCACAAACCTGACGTTACGGACCTCTCTACGGGTGCCCACCTTTCCCCTCCTGCCCTTTTTGCCCACCGTGATACCATCAGCTACCTTCCCTTCAGCAATGGGAAGGCTACCTCCCTAGCCTCCCCAGCCCTTCCCGGGGGCACCTGCCCTCAGGTCCCCGAGCTCCTTCCCTTCTCAGGAAAGTGCCCCGTGCACTCGTAACTGCTGAGCTCATACAGCCGCTCCCTAACAATCACGAGATCCAAACTGCTACATCCCCTGTTCCCCTACTCGCTGTCCTCCAACTCGGGCAACCGGCCCGCCCCAGGTCTACACCTGCTCCATTACACGCTGCGCCTACAATACCCCGGTGCTCTGCCTCTGCTGTATCCTCCTCCCTGTGAGTCCGACGACCAGCCTCCCCCAGTATCGACGCCCACAGTCCCTTCAGGCCTCCTCCTGCTACTGACATCCTTGAATCTGCCCTTCTCGTCCTCTGAAACCACACCGCACCTGTCAACGCCCAATTGCGCTGCGGCCTCGCATGCCTTCTCCTTGCATACGCAAAACGCGTCCCCACATTCTTCCACAGGTCCCACCATTCCCGAATCCTCAAAAGCCTCGCACAGAGCGCCCCGTTTGGCCCGGCTGATCGTCTGCCCCGCTCGCTTCACTTCCGACACGCCGTTACGGCCCGCTCGCCTGCTTCTACAGGGTGGCTCTCCAAGACCGACGGGCACTCCTAGACTCCTAGGCCCGCTACAGCCATTTGCCGGGGGACTCCGCTAATAAGGTCCCTTACCGGCATCAAGACTGCGCTCCTGCAGCCCGGCAGAGCAACTCTGCCGTCCCTTTCTCTCTTTACATTGCACATTTTACACTCGTCCCCGTCATGATCGCTGCGGCCCCGGCAGCCGCCTGCCCTCGCCTACCACACCTCTCTTTCCCGACTCACCAACGGCAACACTAACGGGGCATCCTCACTAGGAGCCTCACTGAGTACCTGCTCTCTCCTACAAACCTCCACGGTTCCCGAGACCTGCCGGTCCCTCCAGTATGACGTTGCAACTTCAGGCCTCCAAAG
>NW_009646956.1:8365-8970 GCF_000708025.1 Charadrius vociferus
CCCGGCCCTCGCCTACCACACCTCTATTTCCCTACTCACCAACGGCAACACTAACCGGGGCATCCCCCTAGGAGCCTCACAGAGTACCTGCTCTCTCCTACAAACCTCCACGGTTCCCGAGACCTGCCGGTCCCTCCAGTATGACGTTGCAACTTCAGGCCTCAAAAGTTCCACCTCTGGCTAAGGACAAGGGCTACCGCTCCAGACATGGCTCCCGCTTGCCTCCAGAAGAGCTCCTCGCTGCTGCCACCCCGGCTGGGAACGGAGCAGTACACCCCCACTACAACATCATCTCCTTGGATTTCCAGCCCCTTCATCCTCACCCAGAGGCTCTCACACTCATCGTCCCTGACTCTAAGGGCCGCACCGCCAAACCTCTCCCTTCCATCTAGCAGCACGCCTCTGCCACGCCTGCCCTGCCAAGTGCCCCTGAACTGCCTGAGGCCCTCCCACCCGGCACGCCATTTGTGGCACTCCTTCCACCAAATCGTCCCACAAACAACAACAGCAGCACACAGCATCCAGATCCTCGCCAGCCCTGCCTGCCATCCCCTTGCCCACCCCAGCATCAAGGGTCCTCGCAGCAGATGCCCTCCTCAACATCA
>NW_009646956.1:9722-10597 GCF_000708025.1 Charadrius vociferus
TGCCTCTCGCCCTCAACAACCTCCGCCGCGGCACACCACGCAAACACAGAACGGAGCTCTGCCCCACGTTCCTCCGGCTCGCAGTCCCGCTCGCCACAGAGTACCTCTTCCCAAACATCGGGACCAGCTTCTCCCCACTGCAAGGCGATAACAAGCTTCCCCGACCCTCGAGGCCAAGCTGCGTCCGCAGCCCCACGCCTCGATGACATCTCTGCTCCAGAGAGCCGGGGGAACATCGCGCTCGTGAGCTGTCCTGACACGCAGGAACCGCGGCACGCTGCTCCAGCCCGCGTCCCGTGCCGCGACACCTACCTCTGGGCGAGTCCGTGCGCTCTCCAGACACCGACGGCAACTCCCGAGGACCGTGGAGACCCGCTGCCGGCCGTGCACGGGAACGGCACCCGCTCCCGCCTGCCCCGCGCTACCGACAGGCATGCGGGCTGCCTACAGCGTGCGCTACACAGGAAAGCCTGGGACCAACTGCAAAAAAAACCCGCTCCAGGCCCCCCTCACCGCTGGAAAGCTGCAAAAAAACCCCCACATCCAAGCCAAACACCTGCAAAAAACCCCCTCGAGTTCCACATTGATGCCAGAAAGCTGCAATAAAACCCCATTTCCCGCATCGATGCCGGCAACCGTCCTGCTCTGCCTTGCTGTCGCTGTCGCGGTGCCCGCCACACGCCCCTTTCACGTTCCGGTCCACGTCAGGTCTCTCTCCAGGTTGAGTCCCTCTCTTGCCTCCACGCAGCAGGATGAGTCGGTGGCAGCCTGGCCGCTGCGGGGGTGCTGTCTCCTACCCTACAAAGACTCGGGCTGACACGAGAACAGTACTTGGCTGGGTGGCAGAGCCGCACCTACGAGGTCGGGTCCCGCGG
>NW_009646956.1:11285-13391 GCF_000708025.1 Charadrius vociferus
TGTCCCCCCACCAGCCCGACCCTGGCCACACAAAGCAACGGAGGATGCCCGAGTGACCCTCCCCAACCGCAGGCCCCCGGCTGCCCCAGACCCACGCTCCCCCGCTCACCTCTACAACAACGGGGCCCGCCGGAGCGCGCCCATCGCCTTCCGAGCACCCCCTCCCATCACCCGCAGTGGGGACAACGCTGGGACCCAGCTGGGCTCCCGTCATCCCCCGTGACGCCAAAGCAGCACTCGGTCCTACGCTCAGATTCCTCTGGGGGTCTTTCACAAAGACCACGAGAGCAGCCACCGTACAGGGCCACCTAGCAGGAAACAGAGCGCCCCGCGCCACCCCGGGTTCCTGCCGCCCACCTTGCCGTCAGCCCGTCTCCTCCGCGACACCCACAGGCCCCTAGAAACGCACGTCCCCGAGCGAGGCGGACCCCCGACGTGGCCCACACCTGTGCTGATCTGACTGATGCCGGTGCACCCTCCGCACTCACCGCCAGGCAGCAAGACGCCCCTGCGCGGTCTCTTGCCCTCCCTCCCAATCCCTGCAGAAAGGAACAGCCTCTCCCCACGGGACGTCCACACGCGCGCTCCATCGCCCCAGTCCCCTCCCACCAGGCCCTGCCGGGGCACGGCCCCGCGGCGCACCGCCAGGCACAACCTGTGCGGCCCGCGCAACCCCACAGCCCTCCTCTGGGTCACACGCACTTACGCTTCCTCCTAATAGGCCCCACAGAGAGGATCTGCTCCTTGGACTCCTCCGCAAACACGCTGGCCATCCTCGTGTGCTGGGGGCAGTTCTGGGGGGGGGGCAAACACCGCCTCCGTGACTCTCGACCCCTGCCCGGGCCCCTCTGGCCGGGCTGGCTCCCAAAGGCGCCTCCGACTCCAGTCCCCGCGACCGCTCTCGGAGAGGCCCAGAGGCGACCTGCCCGCCGCGGGGCTCTCCTCCCGGCACCTCCAAGCGCTCACGACCATCCCGGCCTCCCGCACAGGGCTACGTCTCCGGCCGCTTCTCCGGCGCCCGTGCACTGGGGCTCGCCACGCTCCGCCCCAGCCCTGCGAAGCGAGCCGCCCGTCGACGCTGGCCCCACTCACTATTTTGCAGGAGTATTTCTCCGAATCGCAGAGGGAGACGGCGCAGTGGAGGTGGACTTCGTCGTAATCCCCAATGAACTTGAAGACCGTGACGTGGAAACGACACGTCAACGACACTCCGTTCTCCTCTATGCCGATGGTGTTGTCCTTCATGTTTTGGCACCTGCACAAAGCACGCGTGCTCACTCTGCCCTCCCGCGACGGGAACCCTCTCTCCGAGGACGCTCGCCCCTGACCCTGTAAGGCCCCTCGCCCTGGGTCCCGCAGCGCCGCGCTTCCATCCCCCCGTGCCCGCCTCCTCTGGACAAGGACGCCGCGCCCCGCCTCCGTAGAGCGAGCTCTCTTTGCAATATCCAGCTTGGTCGCGCTCCCACTCCCGGAGACACCTCCGCGTCCCCCCCGTCCCCTACAGATGCCCCGCCACGCGCAGCATCAGCGACACGAGGACAGGCGCTTCTTTCCACCGCTGCGACTCCTTCCGGGACGGGGCCTCCGAGTACCTCTACGCTACGCAACCTAACTCCGGCACCGAAGACAAGAGGTCCCCCCGTTCCTCGCCCTTTCGAGATCTCCGTCCGGCGTTTCGCTGAGCAAAGGAGCCCCGCTCCAACTGATCGCGACGCCCGTTCAAGAGCCCTCCCCGACAGGCACCGCGGAAACCGACGGGGTGTGCCGGGCCGCCCGGCCCGCGGTCGCTCACCCTCCCTCGATGATGAAGTAGCGCAGCTTGTCGTTGCTGTCTCGCGAGGGGGTGGCGTAGCACTTGTTCAGCATCAGGATCAGGTGGTTGGAATCGGCCCCGACGACAAAGACCCCCACGTAGAGCACGTCCCGGGTGGTGAGCACCACCTCGCCCTGCCGGTAGGGGTGCTTGTAGGAGGAGTTCTTGTACAGGGCCATCTTGGTCGTGAAGCTCCCTTCCTGCGTCGGCACCGTCAGGTTAATCACGCTACCGACGACAAAAAGATACCCACTCGGAAACGGGAACGGCTACCGCCACCCAACGCGGCACCT
>NW_009646956.1:13448-14618 GCF_000708025.1 Charadrius vociferus
CTCCCCCCGGCTCCCACCTGAGCATCGGCCGCACCACCGAATCCAGGGAGATCTTGATGTCCAGCTCGTAGGCGCAGGAAAACTCCACGTTGATGGTTCGGTCCCGGGTGATGATGTTGCCCGTGTTGTTCGCGCTCTCGATCCACACCGTGTTCTTGTACACTATGTGCGTGCTGTTTGACTGCCAAAGGAGCGCAGGGCGTCTCTCCAGACCGGCCGTCCCTGCTCCCCTGCTCCTAGCAAGCCCTTCAGCGCCTGAGCGCCTCGGCCCCTAAATGAGCCGCGAGAGGCCGAGCGTCCCGGAACCCTTCCGCCGCCTCTGGCCAGAAAGGGTACGGTACGGCGGGGTTACAAACCGCTGGGCAGCATCCTTACTCGACGACACGTGCCTCTCCTTTCCCCAAGCCCTACCCTACGCAAGTACCTCCCAGGCATCGCTCGCACCTACACGCATCCCCGCCCCGACCCCGGCATCAATCGGGGCCGCTGCCGCCAGGCAGGAGGACGTCCCGGCCGGCACGAAGCCCTGCTGCCTCCACGCCCCCGAGCATGGTTCTTTGCTTACACAACGGCTCAGAATACACAACCCGCTCGCCTCAGCCTCCCAACCCCTCCTCTGCCTCCTCCTGCCTCCTCAGGACCGGGACGCGGCTCGGCAGGGCAGCGGTGACCCCGCGTCGAAAGACCCCGCGTGCTACGAAGCCCGCCTGTGACCTACGGCCTGAACGTGAGCCGCCCCGCTTGACGGGCGGAGCTCCGCGTGCATCCCGGGCTCCGGCAGACTCCCGGGTCCCTGTCATTCCGCCGAGCCGACTCACACAGGCACGCTCCCCCGCCTCCTCTGCCCTCAGGTTTGCATGACCGAGAAGACGGCCAAGACGACCGGGCCGACCTTCGCTCCCGGCCAGGCGCGCCCCGGCTCACCTGCACCAGGTTGCCGCAGTTGCCCTTGGTGTTGTTGATCTGGAAGGAAATGAAGTCCTCCCCTTCGATGCCGGGGCACTGGCGGTCGTTGACCCGCACCCCCTCGCGCTCGAAGCCCAGCTGGAGCAGCTTGCACTTTGAGATGGACACCTCCATTTGGGCGGCTTTGCAGGTCACCTCCGCGTCAATGATGTCGTGGGTGGCTAGAGGAGAAGACGCGGCAGCTTGAGATCGCCCCAAATGGCC
>NW_009646956.1:15522-19096 GCF_000708025.1 Charadrius vociferus
GCCCTTCCGGTGGTTGTAGCAGCCGTCCAGAAAGCAGGACTCATAAAAGGGCAGGGGGTCCAGGAGGCCGTAGCAGGGCTGGAAGAAGCCTTTCATGTCCGTCAGCTTCAGGCAGTAGCTGTCACTCTGCAGCTCCTGGATCTGGACATTGTCGCAGGAGGCGGCGTACTGCGAGTACTGCAGCTCGTTGCAGCTGTGGGCAGCGGACACGTCGCGGGGGCTCCCGTCGTGGCCGGTCCCGCTCCCCGTCCCGCCCGGCGGGGAAGGGCCGTCCGACCGCTCACCTCTTCTGCATGCCGTTGGTCTTCCAGCTCTGGGAGAGGACACGAGGCTGACCTCCCGTGCCTCGCATCCCCTCTGCCCGTGCACGCGAGCGTGAGCCACGATATCCCAGCCGTGAAAACGCACCACCTTGTCCTTCGCAGGGGCTGGCGTGCCCTCTCCCTTCTCCTTCCCGGCGGCCGATCGCTCCGAGCAAACCTCCTCCCTTAAACGCCCACACGATGCCACGCCCCAAAGGGAACCCTACTCACGCGCGGAGGCACCGGCTTGAGACTCATCGCTCACAACAAAGGGCCGCAGACAGTGCCCTTCAGGGACCGAGCGACGCTGCAGCATTAACCAGCCCTCCGTAGCCCTCCGCTCCAAACGACGGCTTTGCCCATGTCACCGCGAGGTGGATGGCGACGCGACTACAAGCTCCTCCTGCCTGTCTTTTCGTCACAGCCGGCATCGCTCCCCAAAGCCCGGCACATGACAGCCACATCCCTCAGCCAAGGGCATTAGCTATGGAAGCTCTTATTCTGAACTTGAGAAATCCCATCCCCACAATCTGCAGGGCCTGGGTACCGTCTAGATGAAGATTTATATCTCCGTGTCCCTGCTGCGGCCTTACCTTGACGGTGTTCCTGTCACTGATGAGGATCTGCTCCTCGTTGATGTAGAAATACACGGGGGAGATGACGGTGAGGTTGGGCGAGGACCACTTGTCAAAGTTGATGATGAGCTGGAAGGAGAAGTCGGGCAGCTTCTGGCAGATGGTGGAGAGGACGAAGGCGCAGTTGGCGGGGAAGCGGAGGAAGGCCCCGTCGAAGGTGCGGAAGACGCCGCCGCCCGCCGCGAGGCAGAAGGAGCTCCTGGTGCTGAAGCAGCCGCGGACGCCGTTGCGCAGGGCGCACTCCTCGTCCGATTTGCAGTGCCGCGGGTCGCACTGGATGAGGTTGCGTCGGAAGCAGCGGCACCGGCGGGTCCAGTCCCCGTTCCAGAAGAGCTGCTTGGGCTGAAAGAGGGACCCATCGCTGCTTGGCGGGCCCGGGGACCCCCGCCCTCCCCTCTGCGGATGCTCGGACCGAGGTTTACCCCCCTCCGGCGCACAGGACGCGAGAGCAGGAAACGAGGACAGAGGAAAAGGCTCAAACGACACGCAGGCAGCTGGCCGCATCTCTGCTACCCAAAGGCACGAGGCAACTGCACGTTTCCCATCGCCACCGCAGCATCCCTCCCCTCTCGCACACGCACAAAAACCACTGCCCGCTACGTACCTCCTCGACCTATTTCTTGCGGCCTGCCAGTTGCCAACCTGTCCGCTCGGGTCCCCGCACGACAGTACCCCAATACTGGCTGCTTAGGGGTGCGGGGCTTGGCAAAGACACCTTATACAGAGGACAGCTTCACCGACACAAAACAGGACCCGCTATAATATGAACCGTGCCAGCAGCGCGACACCCCGCTGACGCAAACTCCCCAGTCACATCCGACAGCTACACAACCGCCACTTTCCCGTGAACCAGTAAACCCGTCTCGCCTGGAATACCTGCGACAACGTGGTCGTGCGGTACCGGACTTTGGCGCTCACCTAAGGCAGTCTTCCCAGACATCGCCCTTTCCTCCCTGCCTCTGCCAGTTCCCTCCCCCCCGTGCCTGACACCCGCGTCACCCTCGCTCAACAACCCCGTGACAATTGTAGCAGACTGAAAGACTCGCTGCGCAGCAGGCCGTGGGAGGACGTCCCTCTCCTCTCTCTCTACCCACGGTGCTGCCGCTGCATCATCCCTCGCCGACAAGGCACATTTCCATCCCGAGCATGGTACCGGGCTCTCGCCTTGTGAAGTCCTACTGACTCCGCCTTTCCGCTTCTCTAGGAGATATAATTCCCACGGGCTGCTCAGACTGAGGCTTTCTGGCTCCAAGACGGCCTTCCTTGGACCGGAGCTCCGAAAGAGTGGCCCTGCGATGCTTGGGCTGGAAACGAGACTGGCGCGGGAGAGGCGCTTCTGGCGTGGAAGGGACCTGACCTGAGCGTGTGCTGGTGGTCAGAACAGAGCTGGACCCCGGCCTCAACGCAGCTACTCCTCCAGCAGGAGCAATGGCAATACGCTCTGCTGCTCAGAGAAGGACTTGGGACGCTGCGAGGCAGCTTGGCCCCAGCAAACACCCCACATGCCTCGCTAGGCAGGGCCTCGCTACGCGGCCCGCGTTCCCTCTCTCCGTCTCCGCTCGATGCACATCTGCCCGCTTTGCCCGTTGTTCCCCACCCCGTCTTGCTCGATGCGAACAGACCCGACCTCAGAGCGGCCCCCAAGCCTGACCATGGAGCGGCAGACACGTACGATGCCGCCAACCTGTCCCTCCAGGCTCAGCAGAGCGCTCTCTCTGACTGCGGCTATGACCCTGGCGAACGGACACAGCGCGACACCCGCTACCGGCCCGGCCGGGCCGCTGTCCCCGCTCTGGGCACGAGCCTCTGCCCGCCAATATCGGAAAGAGGGTGGCAGAAAGCCCCGAGAGAAGGACGCGAGCGGCGTACCTCGTAGTATTTGCCATCAGAGTAGCAGCCGCAGTTGTGGGGAAGGATGCAGCTCTTGCCGTTGAGGACGTACCCGGGGTCGCACTGGCATCCCTCCACGCAGTAGTGGCTGGGGGGGCTCTTCAGCCGGATGGCGGCACATCGGGGCTGGCACAGGGACACGCAGCTCTCATAGTGGCTGTTGGGGGGACAGCTGACGGCTGAAACGTTACCGGAGGACAACACGGACACGGATTAGCTCCCCGGACAAAACCCACCTGGTGGCCGGCCACGCGCGGGGCCTTAACGCCCACCGCTAGTGCCCCTGGGCAGCTCGCTCCTCTGCCAAGGTGGTGACCATGGCCCATGCTGCCGAGAGAGGGACTCCGACATCCCGGGCAAGCAACTGAAGGGAAAAGGCAGCCTCCGTCCCGCCAGCCTACTCTGCTTGCCAGCTGCCTAGCCCAAGCTGAACAATACTTCTCCGTTACTGGCCACTGCCTGCGAGTTCCCGCACCCCTGTTCCCCAAGAGCCCGTTTCCCCATGCTCCCTGCTCTCCCGCAAACGAGCCTACGCACTGACACCGGGTTAACCTCCGGGAGGTGGGACCGTGCTGGCCCTGAGACCGGCAAACGGAGCCTCCGTGCTCTCCGTGGGGGAACGCCTTTCGGGGGATGTGTTTTTGCCGGTCTGTCGGAGCGTGACGCCTGCGAGGGCTGCTGCCCGTGCCTGGCCAGGCCGCCTCTCCCCGCGCCCGTTTCGGACCCGGCGTGCAGGGTGCCCGGCGG
>NW_009646956.1:19259-19712 GCF_000708025.1 Charadrius vociferus
CGCCGATTTGCCAGATAGATGGGCTGCCAGAGAGGCTCGCGGCCCCCGTCCTCGGGGAGCCTAATGAACATTGCTTAGTCGTCTTTTTGACAAGAACGCGCAGCTTCGGTAGAGCAAACACGTACTCCTGCCTTCGGAGCCGACTCATGCAATTGCTGCTTAACAACGGAGGGACGGCTGATCCCTGCTGACCTGGAGGCTCCCCCCTTGCCCTCCCTGCTCCCTCTCCCCCTGTTCCCCAAGAGCCCGTTTCCCCATGCTCCCTGCTCTCCCGCAAACGAGCCTACGCACTGACACCGGGTTAACCTCCGGGAGGTGGGACCGTGCTGGCCCTGAGACCGGCAAACGGAGCCTCCGTGCTCTCCGTGGGGGAACGCCTTTCGGGGGATGTGTTTTTGCCGGTCTGTCGGAGCGTGACGCCTGCGAGGGCTGCTGCCCGTGCCTGGCCAGGCC
>NW_009646956.1:20422-22150 GCF_000708025.1 Charadrius vociferus
GGGGACCGGCTGCAGGGCTGTGGGCCTCCCCATCCCTGATCCGCAGGCAGGTCGGTCTGGTGCACGTGGCGGTGACTACGTGCGCACCTACCCCACCGCTTCAGCTCGCCTCTCTGTGGGCTGCAGGGAAGGAGGGGACCCCCGGGTCCATCCCCGGGCACGGGCCGTGGGCACCTGGGACCCGTCTGAGTCGACAGCCTGGAGGAAGCGGGCACCCGCTGGTGCTCCCCAGGCCGCTCCGCGACCGCTCTATGCGATGAGCTCAGGCCAGCGCTACAGCGACGGTGGTCAGCCCCGGGAAGCGCCTCTAGGAAAAGAAGAGCCCGGAGGCAGGGTGGCACTTACAGCACGAGGTGAAGTTCCTCCAGCCGATAATGGCGATGCCCTGCGTTTGGCACGTGCTGGCGTAATTCTGCAGCCAGCTGCAGGCCGTTTGCATGGCTCCCCCGTCGACGCAGGTGTCAAAGAGGCAGTTCTTGTAGAAGAAGCCAGGGCTGAGCTGGCTGTGGCACTTGGCGAAGACGCCGCTTTGGCTCGGGATGAGGCTGCAGAGCTGCTGGGGTTTCCAGAAGCCTTCCACTTTCCCGCAGGCGGGGCATCGCTCACCGCAGCCCACGCGGCAGAACGCGTCCCGCTTCGCCCAGCTCTGGACGAAGTCTACGACGCTGGCGGCCGGCACGCCGCCCGCCGCCGTCAGGTCGTCCTCGGGATTGCCGTTGTAGCGGCCGCAGAGGCCGTAGGTCAGGTTCTGGAAGCTGCGCGGGACCGTGACAGAGAGGAAAGTCTTCCAGTCATACACCACCTTCAGCCCAAAGTCGGTCTCGACCACGATGTGAAAGCCAAAGGCAAAGATGTTCACTTTGCCCTGACCCAGCTTCAGGGGCAGGTAGAGGCGCTCGTCATTGATCTGCGGGGAAGAAAACGAGATGCCCCGTGAGCAGGAACGGTGATCAGAGCTGCCGCAGGAGGGCACAAGCAAGGGCTGCTCGGCGCTCCCAAAGCAAGCTCTCCGCCATCCTTGCCCCTACATCTGACACGAGGCAGCCGAAAGGGCAGCCCTCTTCCAAAGCTGCGCCCGGCGGCACCCTAGGGATAAGCCCGAGCCTACGCCCATCCCGACCCCCGGAACACCTTGCGAGCCGCAAGGCCACACGCCTAGGGAATCGCTCCGTGGTTTGGGAGCCACGGCGGGGAGAAAAATCCCTGACCCTCGTGGCCCTGCACTCACCAGCACGGTGTATTTGTAGGCCCGGTGGATGACGATGTGGTAATTAAAGACCTCCACTTCAACTTGTTTCACCCACAGGGCCAGAGAGGTGTCCCGATCCTCATTCTTGGCCGTGACGGTGAACGCCGGGAAAGTGTCCGAGCGCTCCGCCCTCGGCCGGGCGATCGTGGTGCACAGGACCAACGCGCAGCTGCTCTGAAAGTCAAAGGTGTAGCCGTCAAAAGTCAGGTAGTGTCCGTAGCCAGAGACGATGCAGGAGGCGTCGGTGCGGACGTGGCAGTAGTAGAGGCCGTTCTCCTCCAGGCAGTACTCATCGTCCTTGCAGGAAACATTCTCGCAGTACACGCTGTTGTCGGAGCCGTTGCAGTAGCAGAGGAAGTGGCAGGCGATGTCCATCCAAAAGGTCTGGTTGGTGGCCAGCTGGCGCCCCTCGAAGTTGCAGCCGCACTCGCCGCGGGGAATGCAGCGTGTGCCGCGGAGGGCGAAGGCCTCGTCGCACT
>NW_009646956.1:22349-22842 GCF_000708025.1 Charadrius vociferus
CGCCGGCTCCTCCCATCCCCTTTGCAACCCCTCCTCCTCTCGGCCACCGCCCTCCTCGCATCACAGCCCTGTCCCACCGTGGTCCGAGCGACACCTCCTCCCGCTATTTCAGAGGGTACGACGCCAGAGCTCCCAAGCGGATGCCTCCCTCAAACCGCCGCGGCAGAGACGGGGGCTGCCTCCCCGCCGTGTACTTCCACACTGGGGATTTGTCACGTTCGCTCCTGAATTAGGAATGTTTGCCCATCAACGGCAAGTTTATAGCGACAGCTAAACACAAGCGTTACTCAAATTATCCTCTGGTGGTGGCGTACGGCACCGTCAGACACCATCTGCGGCTCTCGAATGCTCCCATACCGCTTCATAAAACTTCTGACGCCTCCTGAAACGCCACCCGGAAATCGCATCGCTGGGAAACCTGTCCCTGCCGGCCCAAGCGACGCTTCGAAACTACTGTCAGCACATGGGCTGGCACTGCCTTGCTTTTGGGGTG
>NW_009646956.1:22871-24883 GCF_000708025.1 Charadrius vociferus
TTCCCTCCCGTATGTTACGCGGGAGACCGCTTTGTACCTGCCGTCCCCTCTCACGGCAGAAAGCTCTGGCAGGAGCAGCTCTTCGGATGGCAAAGCCCATCTTTGGTTGACCGGTAGAGAAGAGAACAGGAAAATAGCCCCAGATGGACAGCATATAGACACCTCCACCCCTACCCCCTTCGTACGGTTTTGGACATCTAATGCTGTCGTTAGGCCCGTCAGGTCAGGATCTCCCGCACGAGTGGCCCTTCTGCTATTGAGCGTCTTCGAGCTCAGCCACAGAGGAGCACCCTGTGGGCAAGGGGTACCCACCCGAGATGCGAGTGGGGGCGGGGAAAGAAAGCCCGTACTTTTCGGCATCCTGACAGAAAAGCTGCTCTACCTCTGTACAGCCACCAACTCGAGACAAAAAGACACTGCCTGAAGGCAGCGGGGTCTACGTCCTCTGCCGCCCATCCCAGGAACTTAAAAGCTTGGGCGGACTCACGGCAAAAACTGTGGCTCCTCCACTGGCCGACGTCCACCTCGGCGTTCTTGCAGGCGCTGGCGTAGCGCGCCACCGAGTCGCACAGCTCCGACCGGTTGCCCCCGCTCTGGCACAAGCGGAAGAGGCACGTCCTGTAGTAGGCCGAAACGTTGACCACACTGTGGCACTCCAGGAAGGAGCTGTTGGTGGGGTCGTTGATGATGCCGCAGTTGGAGCGGCTCCTGTAGGACTTGAGCAACTCCGAGTCGTTGTTGCAAGCCTTGAGGAGGTCCCCACACTCCCCGTTGCAGATCTCGTCGAACGTGGTCCAGCTCTCTAGGAAGAGCTCCAGGTTGTCCGTGCACTTGCCCTTGGGCGGGCAGAACTCATCGCTGGCATTGCCGTTGAAGAAGCCGCACAGGCCCCCGGTGCAGTTGAAGTAGGCGGTGGAGAGGCGGATCTCCAGGAGGCCCGAATCGTAGTAGCCGATAGTCAGGAGCCCCTCCGACTCCATCACGGTGCTGTTGTCGCTACGGTAGATTTCCAGGCGGCCAGAAGGGTGGAAATAGGGCAGCTCCACATCGTAACCGTTCACCTACAAGTAACAAGCCGATTGAGACGCTTCTGGAAGGCTGACTGTTCTTTGCCAGACTGTTCCCATCTGCTGGCCGCGCCACGCTGGGTACGCGAAACGCTTCCCGACCCAAACGCCACCCTCCGAGGCCCGGAGCCTCCTTCGAGTCGGGCCATAGGGCTACTTCCTCGCATTTCGCCCCAATAACAGAGAATATTTTGCCAGGGAAAAATCAAAGTTGCGGGAGACAACGGCAACGTCGGGAAGGTCTCCGGACCTGACTCAGCAAGCAAATGGCAACACCGGTGCTGTGACAACAACTTCGCGGTCACCTAAAGGGCTTCCACGCAGTGGTAGCCCAGACGGGCTTCCTTCAAGTGCCACCGTCGTGCTCGAGGCACTGACACGGGGGAACGGTCTGGGGCCACAGACCCACAAGCCCTTCTCCAAAGGGACGTCGCATCACAGCGCCAACCACCGCCTCCCGGCCTGGCCCTGGAAGGGGCTGCCCTGACGGCAGCACCTTTACCTTGATCTCCGACAGGCCGGTGCCTCCGATCTTCACCTCTTGGCCGACTGCCTGGATCCGCACAACACGTGGCCCGTTGGGAGCGGCTCCGGGCTTCTTCTGGCTGATGTCCACCTCGATGAAGTCCGGTCTCTCCGGGCAGGTTTTGAGCAGCGTATAGGAGTGCTCCAGTGGATAAGGGAAGGCAACGCCATCAAACGTCTGCAGCACCTGGTTCTGCCCCACCAAACACAGGCTCTCCCGCTTGGGGTAGCAGCCCCGGTAGCCGTGCTCAATGGCGCAGACCTCTCCTTCGGGGCAGGTGGTGTTAAAGCACCTCGCCTCCCCGCCGTCCTCGCACTGGCACTCCACCGTGCAGTCCGCCGCCGCCCAGAAAGACTCCCCGATGGCATAATACCGGCCGTCCACATCGCAGCCGCACTTCTGGACGGGGACGCACAGGG
>NW_009646956.1:24966-25691 GCF_000708025.1 Charadrius vociferus
AGCGGCTGGCGCACACCGAGTAGTGGCTGAGCTCCGGGCACCGCACAGCCATCCCTGTGGGCGCAGAGGGGAGACAAACGACAGGAGGACCACATTATGGCCTAGTTCGGGGCTATTTACCTCTTTCCCGTCGGCACCCAACAGAGACCGCACAGAGTGACCCGGGATCCCCGCTTAATGGTAGAATTGGCCCCTGCAGTTCCCTCCCACGCCTCCCCGGCCATTCCTCTCATGCCAGCAATAGCTTCTCCAAAACAGCCCCCGAGCCCTCAAGCCACCCGCAGCTATTTATTGCTGCAAGGGAGGAGGCTGGGCCGAGAAGCGTGCCGCCCCCCAGTCCCCGTTCCCGTCCAGCCTCCGCCTCTCCTCACGGCAGCCGACTGTCTACAGAGCACTGTGGAGCTGCCGTCGCGTGCCTGACTCCTGCCACCCTTGTGCTGGTGCAAGAGTCTTTTGCCACAGAGAGGAGGGACCGACTGACTCTCGCCCGACTCCCTCCGCGTCAGTCACCACCCTCCCCTGGACTTCTCCCCGTTCCTCTCACGCACTGCTGGGCACACAGGCAGGCCCCTGGCATCACTCCCCCCCTCCGGCAGGGAAGGCTCCCGGCGCGAGCACGCAAACACTCACCGCATCCCGTCTGGGCGCGCCACTCTCCCACCGAGATGCCCAGGGCCTGGCACACCGCGGCGTATGCCTGGATGGCTTGGCACAAGCCGGGGGCG
>NW_009646956.1:25710-48800 GCF_000708025.1 Charadrius vociferus
CGCCGCTCTTGTTGATGAAGCCGCAGTATTCGGAGGTGAAATAGAGAGACTCGGTGGCGGCGTCGCAGAGGCTGCAGTTGTCCAAGCAGCCAGGTGAGCATTTCCGCTCGGGGTGCGGCACTCGCCAGCTCTCGCCCAGGTCCGGGACGGACGTGGCCAGCCTCCCGTCCGAGCGGAGGGTGTCGTCCTCGGGGTCCTTATTGTAATTCCCGCACAGACCGCACGTGGTGTTGATGTACGTGCCCGGCACCGAGATGGAGGCGTAGTGTTGTCCGTCGTAGGTCACCAGCAGGCCAAAGTCGGTCTCCACAGCTGTGGACAAGCCGCTCTGGTAGACTTTTATTGCGCCCAGTTCCAGAGAGATGGGTAGAGACACCATCAAGTCATCCACCTGCAGGAACGACACCAGACAACTGAGCCGGCGCTTGAAATAGCAGAGCCCTCATACCGCAATACAGACAGGAGCCGTACTGCCCCGCTATGGGGTGTTAAGGCTTCGGGACGCGCACAGAGGGACAGCTCCCCTTTCAGCAGGTCGCTTACCTTCGCTTTCCCAAAGCTGCCCTTGGGGAGGACGATCTTGTGCGAGTAGACCTCCACAAAAACATCCCTCAGCCAGGAGACGGAGGAGCCGCCTCGGTTCTCGTTCTTGGCCTCCACGTTGAAGTAGGGCAGCTGGGAGCCTGGCCAGCACTGCCTGGCGAGGAGGTAGGAGCAGGAACCCTGGAAGTGAAAGAGGAAGCCATCGAAGGTGTGGTAATGTGGATCTCCGAACACCACGCAGGTGCTGCTCTCCACCGGCACGCACTGGAAGAACTTGGTCTTTGGCTCGCATGCTTCAAAGGGGCCGCAAGCCATCTCCTGGCAGAAAATCTCGTTGTTGAAGTCCAGGCAGCGGCACTTGGTGGTGCAGTTGGCGTTGTCCCAGAAGATCTCCCCTTGACGGAGAAACTGTCCTAGAAAGACAAAAAGGGAAAACCCACGCTACATCACTTCTCTTAACAGAGGAAGACGCTCTAGCTGCGCCACGTCAGTCCTCGGAGGGGTCTGCCCGCCCTACAATCGAGACCGCCGCCAAAACATCCTGCTGCTGGGCTTCTCGGACGGTTTCTTTGTGCAGACTCCCGGCAGGAGCCGCCCATCAAAGCGCTGGAATCGCAAGCTTCCTTTTCGGTGTACGGTGCGTCACCTTCAAGTCCTACCCACACCGCAAGTCCACCGGATGGTGCGAGCGCCGTCGCGAATCCGGAGTCGGTGCCATGCCATGCAGGCTGGCTAACGTGAAGGCTATTCCTTCCGTTTTGGACACCCACCACCCTCGTTCCGCTTCAGCATCGCGGGACACGAGAGCCATTCCTGCGATTTTCCCACAGGGAAGGTCCACTGGAAAAGCTCGCTCCTTTGGGAGACCATTTCTAGTGCTGTCACTGCACTTGCGCCATCCCTCAGCTTTGTCACCGTCTCCACAATCCCTTTGTTGGCATAACTTTGCCGGTCAAAGAGCAACCCAGAGGCAATTCACTCCCATTCAGAAAGCGCTCATAGTAGTTATGAAACCAAAGAGCTGTTGATAAGTGACTTCCACACCATACACCAGCGGCAACGGGCAACGATGAGTGATCGCACAGCAATAGACTGCACAGACTTGTTACACGGCGGTACTATAAAGGGAGGCAGGTTTGTCTGGTGAGAGACGTGAGAGGCAGAGAGAAGACGAGAGAACAAGGGTGGCAAATACCCGTGAGAGTTTCCCTCTCCTCCATATGGCCGTCTTTCACACTTCTTATGCGCGTGGCTTCCGCCGTGCGCGCAGCCCGAATTTACCTCTCCTAAACTTTTTGTTCTCTTCCCTGCCTCCTACCACAAAAAAGCGATTTTCCGCTTCCCTGCAACAAACCACATCTCCTCTTAGGGAGGCCCGCTCGCCAAGGCACCCGTGCCAACCGTCCCATACGCTGCATCTCCTCTCATGGGGGGTGACCGACTGTCCACCGTAAAATGCAAATCAGGCAGTGGTATCTACCCACGCTGCCCTCGTTATCTGCAAAGCCGAGACTGGCTTTCAGCCCATCGGCAAAGCCCGGCCTTTCCTCCTGGGGTCAGCAGCTGGAAGCGGCTGGAGCAGCTGCACCAAAACCTCTGCTGGGGCTGTGAGAGCCTCGGGGTCTCACGGTCCTTGTTCGCTGCAGTCCGGAACCAGGACATAAAGAAGCCACATGTCTCCGAGTGGTGACATCTCCAGCGTCCGTCGGCAAGTGACAATTCTCTCTTGCTAGGAGCGCAGCGGATGCTCCTGACAGTTTTATTTGTCAAATGGTAGTACAATAATCTCTCTGCAGCAGAGTCTCTGTGCAGTCGCTGTGTGCATTTATTAATCCTTTCATATCCTCACGCTGGCAGTGACACATGCACAGACGCTGTAAGTGGTGCAGGGGCATGGCATTTGTCCCGCCTGGAAAACCTGCTATTCCTCCTGCAGAAACAAGGGAAATGGAACCCCACCATCCGCTTTCCCCCTCCGGGGGCAAGAGGAAATTGCCGTCCGCAGGTCTTCCCATTACCACCATCGGCGTCACAGAAAAGCATCAGGATGATGGCTCAGTGGCATTCAATTCCTATGACACACCCGAGCCCCATCCACCCTTGACTTTGGGTTAGGGTGCTGCTTCTGGGCCACAGGAATAGAGGCTTACAGCAACACCGTGCTACTAAAATCCCAGGACGGACAAAAACCTAGGACAGATGACAATTTTACTCGCTGGTGGTTGAAAGCAACGCTGAGAGCTGAGAAGGCACCTGACTGTTTATGGGCCCCTCTCAGTTTTCTCGGAGCTGCCAAGACAGCACTCGTCCGCACGGACAATTTACTGCAATTACTCCTCGTGAGACGGGTCCGGCCATCCGTGAGCGTGCCAAAATCCCCCTGGGAGAGGCAACACCAGCCGGGACCCGGGGCAAACAACGGCTGATGATGGCTTCTTCGCATACGCTGCCAAGCACGCTCTCCAGCTAAACTAGACGTGCCAAACCTCTCTGTCCACTCTTCAAGGCGTTGGCTTTTTGCAACGGGCAGACTGACAATTATCGCTGGAAGTCGGGTGATGACTTTGAGCGCAAAGCGCGTGCAGCGACTCACAGACGCACAAAGGACCCGAACCCCGCTCGCGTGTGTCTGTCCCCGCAGCTGCAGTTTGAGGGGTTGCCTTGGCAAAACCACAAATCGCACAGCAGCCCAGAGCGGTCAGGCACCTCTCCACCGCCTTCCCAACAGCATAACCCTTTGCTGCCGCTGCACCCCAAGACTTGACGTACAGCAATGCCGCTTCCCCCTTACCTCTCAGGCTGCAGCCATTGGCCGGATCTATCTCTCTGCCATCTATTTTGAAAGCCCAGCGCCCGGGGACGTTAACGTTGGTCGTTTCTTCGATATTGACTATGTCCGGGGTTCTGGAGCCCGGGATGCTGAAGAAGTTGGTGATATTTCCACCATTGAAGCCAGCCTAGAACAGAGAGCGAGCAAATTTCGTCACACTTCTTTGCTATGGGAAAGCAATGCCGCATTTCCGCACGTCTCTCCCCCCCGCCCTCCCCCCCAATAACTCCCGAGCTTATCTTTAGTTTTAAAGTCTCTTTTCAGGGATTTCAGGTACTACAAGCAGTATGGATGTATATTTATGCATTTATGTACATATATATACACGCATATGTCTGTATGTACATACAGATCTATGGGTGTACGTATTGAGTGGCTGAGATAGAGTGACAAAGCGAGGCTCCCCTTAGGCAGGGAACCTCACCCCCCGCCCCGGGCAGATGGACTGGCTGCGACACCACTGCTGACACCAAATTTTGGGGTGCTCAGCCCTCTGTGCCCGGCAGTGGGCTTGCAAGACCGGTGCCGGGGACCTTGAGGGACTGCATGGCATGAACAAGCTACAGGCACCCATCTGAGAGCTCCACAGAGAAGGGAGTACGGGAGCGAGAGCCTCACCTGGGCCATCACCCCGCCGAGACCCGTCAGGGGGTCCCCTCCGCTGGCTGTCCCCGTGGTCCAGCTGATTTCGTGGTAGTTAAATAGGGCAAAAGATGACACTCCGTCTGTGATCAAGACCGCTTGGAAAGTGTTTACCTGTTGAAAACCATAAGCACGTTCACAAGGCGCGACTGCTTGCCTGCCCTTCTGCCACAGTCACCCTGCCAGCTCCCACCCGCCACCTCCACCGGGGAGGACAAGACCGCCTCCGATCCAAGTGAACGCCAATAGATGGCAGCATGAGAATAAGCTCGCGGGGAAAAAAGCAATCGGCAGCATTCGGGTTGTTATGACCTGTTATCTTCCATTACCCTATCTTAGCTTTATTCCTCGCCGCATTATCTTACCCGCTTCCCTTCTGCATTCATATGCTACAATACTGTTAACGGTGGATTACATCCAAGTCAGCCATGTATATCACGCACTCTGCTCGGCTGCCAAATCCCCTCGCTACCTGCTCAACCCGCTACTCGCCTTCTTCCTTTCACTTGAAATGACTCTGCATTTCCAGTCCCCCAAACTCCAGATACACTCACGCCACCGCCAGCCCGGGCCCCACGCAAGAAGGGCGTGCTTCGCCAGCCGGCGAGGGCGGCGTGGCCCCCAGCTCTTCCCTTTTGTGCTTGCACAGGACAGAAAAGGCCTCTTCCCTTGAGATATGCCCTCTGTCCGTGCAGATCCAGCGGCAGAGAACTTCGTTGGGAACTAACAAGTCATGCGTTTCTCTCCGCTGTCTGCATTTTCCTCTCCTTCCCATCCTTGCCCGTCCTAGACCGCTCTGCGCCGGGACCGTGCCGTGATAAACGCCTGCTCCTCCTGCCTCTGAGCGAGCGGGATATCCGTGGAGGACAACGCTTGGGCTGCTCCTCCTTTAATTATTCCAGACCACTACTAGGAGCCCAGCTGCCTGGGTGCTGCACACCATGAAGGAAACTACAGCCACAGAAACAATAACCCGGTGATATGGGAATGCACATCGATCGAATCGTCTCACGCTAGGAAGCGCTAGGTCCTTCCCTGCCAGCGAGGGCTGAGCTGCTCCACGTTACCGACAGTTCGCATCTGCTGCTGGACAAAGGGAAGACTCCAGAGCCCCGAGGGGCTGGGGGTCACTTTGCGCCACTTCGCATTCCCTCACAGCAAAGCCGCTAGTTAGATTATTGGCACTGAGGTGAGCACAAATGCCTGAAGACTAAGGGGACCCCAGGGCGGCACTCACTACTTGCATGCCACGAGGGAAGTCACTCCCAAGGCGCGTTAGGCTCCTGCCACGAGACATCTTGCAAATGGAGGCGAAGCAGCCTGTGCGAGCTGTCAGGGAGAGCGAGAGGTGTGGGCAGAGCTGCTTCACGGCAGCTGCAAATGGCACAGTTCACACCGGGGCAAGCGGGAGAGCAGGCTGACGGGAAGCCACCGGTTCCGCTCCCGCATCCTTTCCTTGGGATTTTGCCTCCGGCGTCTGGTTTCCTCCTCACCTCCTCGGCACGCTTGCTCACCTCTGCCAAGTCTTTTCCCACCACTCGAACATCAGAAGGCACTAACACATAAGGGCAGTGTTGCTTTTTATAATGCAACGACAGCTCTTCGATGCAGCAAAAAACCCGCTCCGGTCAGGTATACCTCTTGGCGAGTGGCGGGAGCTGACCTGGTCCCAGGAGGTGTGGGGCGGCCGTCGCTCCTCGTTAGGAGCGCTTACATGAAGCACAGACACTTCCCCCGTTTGGCACTCGTGGCCAAACATGCATCGAGCGCCATTGCCCTCTAACAAGGCTCTGGGAAACCAACCCCGTTTGCTCGGGCGTCTTCGAGAGACAGTAACCGCAGCATCCCTGAGGCCACATTTGCACAATTGTTTTCTGCAGCTTTTCTGCATTGCGATGAATTTCCTGCTTAAGTTGCATCGTGCTATTCCATGTGCCAAGCCGGAGCCCTGGCCGCTACTGAGCAGGAAGGCTGCTCTATAACAAAATAAATTGCATTGTGTTGCAAATGTAATTCTTCAGGCAATACACGAATCTCTATATTGCTTGCTGTCTGCAAATATATATATATATATATGTATTTTTTCACTGCAAGCGCTGCCAGGACTGGCAAAAAATATGCATTAAATCTCGAGCCTCTCTAACAAATGGAAACGAGCTGAACTGTTTATCAGAGCCAACTCCTCGAGACAGAAGAAGCCAGCTTTTGGCACTCACAGTACACAGGCTAATCCTAAACAACCCTTTCCCCAAACAATAGCAGGGATCCCTCGCTCGCTACCTGCGCCCCAAGCTTCCACGCGGACCCTACCAGCAACGTGCCAGCGGTACCGCACAGACCTCCTGATGTCAGCTGCGGTCGCAGCTCGCCCATTAACCAGGTATTTCAAAGCCATTCATGCCCTAAACAACACCACACCACCATACTCATCCTCTGACATCCAACTCGCACATTTCTGGAAATATAACCGAGCTACCACTGCTGAGACTCTGGTCACTCTGGATCAGTCTCCCCATGCAGACAGGGCAGTTGTTGTTGCAAAAATGCTGTCGGTATTCCCTTTGGCTTTCTCCTTCCTATCTCCGTGTCCGCACAGGATTTCAGAGTGGCCGTTCAACCCTCTTCTACAAGATGCCCTCGCTGCCCTCTCGGAGCAGCGCTGCAGAGAGAGCATTTCAGCATCCGCCACAGAAAAAGCCATCACAATTTGAAAGCAAAAGAGTTTTTTGCCAAATAAATACAAATTACAGCTCCCATTTTCTCATTCCTGTCTCCAGCTCCTCGGAGAGTGGATTACTTCCAAAACTTAATTTACCGCAGACTCCTGAGCTAGACACTTTTCTGCCAGAGCAGCCCTCCCTCCTCGCAGAGGCAGGGAGCAAATAAGGACATTTCAAAGCTGCCGTGGCCTTGCAAGGCAAGCTCAGGGTGCAAAACCAAGCAGACTTGCACTGCACCCCGGGCAGACGTGAGCAGTGGGGAGCTGAGGGTGAGTTACAACATTCGGCCTGAAGAGGACGACGGCGGAGAGGAAGGGAGCGCACAGCAGAAGATTAGGGCTGCCCAGCCAGAAAACGAAGGACTTCCTATCCAGCTCCACCGCTCGTTCTTTCTGTTACCCTGCTAAGTGTGGGACCAGTTTATCCCGGACCCCTGGAGTGGACAGACCCAATCCAGCACGGTCAGCGGGGGGCTGCCCTCCAGTCCCACTTCAGGACGGGATGCAAGCACACCCGGGCTTATTCTCTGCTCCGTCCCTGGGCACCACGCGGCAGTCTTGGGAGCAGCCTGCTCTACGCGCACGCCCCGAGCACACGCACCTCGGCGTGCTCAGACGCCGCGCACCCAGCGAGGCTGCTTTCGGCACCGCCCCGGCTGCTGTTTGCTGCTTCTGGGTCTCACCCAACAGCCTGGCCCCATGACTGCCATGATACCGTGATTGATTCACACTGAATCATTCCTTATCAGCTGGCGGGGCAGGAGCAAGTGGGAACCTCAAGCGGTTTATATCGTGACAGAGCTACTGCTCAATGCCAAAACTTTGGCTCCATTATAAAGGCCTTTCTTCTGAGGTGCCCGTAGCCCCTGCACAAATAGCCCTGTTTTATCACGGCAGAAGCACGAGGAAGTGAAGGTCGCGTATCGCAGCACGGAGGAAAAATGAAATCTGCATTTGTATCTGGCAACACATAACCACGCTGCGATCAAGGCGCGCTGCCTGCAAACACCCAAGAGGCGATGCTTTCCCTGGAGATCTGAGAGCAGGGAGCGAGGCTCGTACGGGCTGCCGCGGGAGAGAACGAAAGGACCGTGGTGCTCCTCTGCCCCAAAGGGAACTGAGGAGCGGGAGCACAAAGCCGCTCACTCAGTTTTACACACAACAGCCAGGACAGCATGCACAGACAGACATACACTCAGCCACCAACCACCACCCGTCCAGAAGCACAGCCGATCACTCTTACCGGAGTCGTGCTGCTTCCTCCGTAGAAAGTGACTTCCTCCCAGGTGACAATGAAGATCCAGACGGCGGAGAAAGAGGACATGTCTTTGAAGTGCTTGCGGATGTCTTTGGAGGCTCTCCTCAGCAGCTCGGGGTCCGTGCTCTCCCTGTAGTAGATTTCTCCCCGGATGCCGTTGTGCACGTCCGCCCAGAACGGCGCGACGAAGGCCCGGCCGTCCGTCAGGGGGAAGGCTTCTGGTGTGAACTGGCTGACGAGCGCATTGAAGGAAATCACACCGTTGTTGTTCACCTGCAGAGAGACCCGCTTTTGTTTGAGCGAGCCTTCGCAGGTAGCAGAAAGCTGCTGGTTTATCAGAAAACGTGGGATGAGTGACTTTTGACAGAAGGTGGCTTATAATACCGACAGCCTGAGATTCTAATACTGACATACAGAGGGTCACCTTCATCCTACCAGTGGTGGCCA
This sequence comes from Charadrius vociferus, assembly GCF_000708025.1. Lineage (NCBI taxonomy): Eukaryota > Metazoa > Chordata > Aves > Charadriiformes > Charadriidae > Charadrius > Charadrius vociferus. The sequence continues at coordinate 34,150 of NW_009646956.1, forward strand.
AAGGCTGAGTGCAGGAAGCCCCAGGCAGGACAAACCCCTGAAAAGTCTGCAAAGCAGGGCTCGTGCGGGCCAGCGCAGGAGAAGCACCCATCAGAGCGGGACGGCACCCGGCCCAGCAGGGACCCTGCCTCGGGGCCCCGGATTTAGCCAGCCTTTGGAGAGCAGCTCTGCAGCACTGAGACACCCGGTCATAGGGCACAGGTGGCCGCAGGACACAAGGGCTCCCGGGAAAAGGAGCCAGAGCGTCGGGCCCGCTGCTGTCAGCTTTGTCCTCTACAACCGATCCTGGGGCTCCCCAAGAGCAGGGAGACACGCGGTGCCACGGGCGGCCTCCCCAGAGTCTGCTGAAGACGCTCTCCAAAACAACCATTATTTCTGCAAAGCGCGGAGAACAAGCGGCCCCGCTGTCCCAAATGCTGCAATCTCCCACCACACAAGGCTTCGAAACCCCCGTGGGATTAGTGCTTTCCCAGTATTGCCGTGTACAGATATAAGCTGGCCAGGCAGGCAGACAAATGAGTCCTTGCCTCTCTTCTGGACCTGTGGGGCTGGCAGGTTTACATCCCGCTTTGGACCGGACACACCCACAGACACTGCCTTGCCACAAAACGTGGACGTGCTTGGGATGTGGCCTACGGTCACGCTGACTTCGGCCCCCGTCTAAGGCAGTGTTTGGATGTGCTCAGGTGAACTCTCTCTCAGCCCAGCCCGGAGGAGCGGGTGTCACCTTTGCCAGGCTTTCGCTGAGCTGCTCTCGGAGAGCGACAGCAGCCTGTCCTCGTCTCGGGCACCCACATATGGGTCCAAACTATTGCCCTCTTTTTTTTCCCCTGCAGGTCTCTGCATGTTCTTGTTTCTTGTCATGTAACAGGAATAATGTTTCTTGTGTCAAGGCCTTAGCTTTGCTGTACCATTTAATCACCTACAAAGAAAATTTATTACCTTTTATATTCCTTCCCCATGAACATTAGCCCATTAAATATACCTTTGACTTTCTTAATCATAAAACCTATCAGTTCATGAAATCTAAGAACTTGTCAGGTAGGTGCTAATAAATCTTCTGACTCCTGACGATGGGGAGAGTGCGTTTAAAATGCAGCTGCTAATGGCAAGGAAAAGAATAAAGGCAAGGACCGCTCTGCTTCTCCACTTACATAAACGCTTCTGTACGGGGCTCCAAAAAAGATGAATGGGACAGAGATCTTAATCTCGGGAGAGCTTCCATCATCAACTTTGGGCGTTTTCGTGTCGTTCTGCCAGAATGGATACAGGCTCGCCATGGCGTGAGCTGGAAGGAAAGGAAGAGAGTCCTTATGGCAATGTCAGGACCGGTCCTGACTTCAGAGAGGCCACGGCAGGGGCCCTCGGGGTGGCCTATCCCCAAACGCTGACCTCCTGTGAAGAACTAAATGGCTGCCTTGCCCTCCCCTCCTTCCCCCGCTGCGGACACGCCGGGGATGCCGAAGGGCTGCTGGCCACCAGCCTGCGCCTAAGCCGGGCAGAGCTCCGGGGCGGCGATGAAACTCTACGCTCTGCACTTGAGGAGGCAGTCTAACGGCGACTGGTCAAACCTGCACTTGGCCACGATGCCGTATTCTGCATCGCAGCTGCCGATGAAAACAGCACCAAAGCCCAGCAGCGGCAGCAGCCTGAAGCAGTCTCAAGTCAGAGCAGAGGTGCTAGCTCTGGCACTGGCTCCGGGACAGGGTCATTGGGGAGAGCATCATTCAAAGGGACCACTAGACATGTGTCTAGCTTGCAGCTGCCCATTTTACTTTCCATATGACTGTGATCAAGTCATAACGCCAATATCTCGGCAACAAGGACAACAGCTCCATCCCCTCCCGTTCCAGGCTGGGGGGGTTGCTGTTTCAGACAGTGAGGTGCTCAGGTGCCCGGGGACCAAACGGCACCCGAACCGACCCCCACAGCCACACTCCTGGCAGCGGCTGCTCTCCTCCTGCCTGCATGGCAGAGCCCTGCCGGGCACCAGGGCCAGCCCGCCCCACCAGACCCCCGAGTGCTCCTGGCTCTGGGTTACAGCGCGAGGCGTCACAACTGCACCGACATTTCCCGGCAATATTAGTTTTCCCGCTACAAGGCCCTGCCAGTGAACGTCATTGTCTCTCCTGAAAATATTTCAGAAGGCAGTTTTGACGTGTTTTAAAACAAGCCTGCCACTTCCTACCAGACTAAACTCCATCGGCTTGAGTCGCAAGCGGGCACTTCTGCCCCGAGGGCACACGTCCTTTCCCGTTCCAGCTCCCGCCAGAAGTCTGCTGTCTTCTCATCCCCTGTTTCTTGCAGTTAGCTACTGGTGTGGCTCCTCACAGACCAAATAGGGATTTTGCTGGGTATTTTTCCCCCTCCTCCCCTCTTTGACGTAGAGAAGCGGCGCCCTGTCCTCACGACATTCAATCTCAGCCGACATGAGCCACCGGGCTCTGAACAATCCCAGCTCTGTTCACCTGGGTTCGGGACATGCTTTTATTTCCCAGCCCCTACCCTGAGCTGTTCAGGGGCCTCCAGCTGAGGACAGCCTGCTCTGTGCCCCGCCGTTACGGACGCAGGAGGGAGTGTTGGCGTTGCCCCAGCTGGGGGATGCTCTCTCCTAGCATCTCCTGACTGCTTCAGGACGCTCTCTGCTCAGAACCACCTGGGAGTGCGGACAGTCACCATCTGACCCTTCTTCACAGGCTCAACCGATCTGACTTTCTCTGGGGAAAAGGAGACCGGGGAAGCCTGGCCTAACCCCATGGGCATCCCGACCTCCTAAGTGACATGCACGTGGCCCAGGCGCCCCGCCGGACATAAAGGGAGGTGGCTTGTGACGGTGTCTGAGCCGCGAGCCTGGTTTCACAGATATATCCGAAGGGCCGCAGCAAAAGTCCTGGCTGTCAGGTAGTAAAACAAGTCGTTTCACAGCTGTTACGCACCTGACCAGTTATCACAGCTAAGGCATAGCTATGAGACACGGATTTTACTTCTTTTTTAAATAGAAAACTCAGCAAAAACTTCTCAATGCCAGCTTCTTTAGCACTACTAGTGCGACACTACCATACCTTCGCACGCATCACCTCTGCCAGCCAAGCAGCCCAGCGGGACCGCTGATCGTGATTTCTGCCCCAGTGGCATTTCCCACGGGAGAACCGGTGCCCTCATGTCCCACATAAGGAAGGAGAGCCACAGGTTTTGCCTGAGCTGTCCTCAGCCCGACGTCAACTCAGCAGCTCACTGAGGGAAAGGGCTTCCCGGTTTCCCAGCTGCCCAGCTCTACGTTCCCTTGCTAGAGGTCCTCAAGCCAGCCGCACATCTACCCCAGCCACGCAGTGCGTATCTGCCACGTTACCGAATTACAGAGGCTTCCTCTGCCCGCACCAGCTGTGCTTGCCCTTCCTCAAATTGAAACACGGCAACGGTTAATTTCTCCCCCAGACTAGCGAGCTGCTCCTGTGCTTTTCAACATCACAGAAAGCCGCAGCTCGGAAGGGGCGCCCGGCTGCCGGCTGGTCTCACCTCCTGCCCAAAGCAGGGCCGACCCCCCACGGTCAGAGCAGGTCGCTTGTGGCCTCATCCAGCCCAGATGTGAACACCACATCTACACAAAACAAACCACCCCACGAGGAACGGGGTGCGAGCGCGGGGCGAGGCTCCCCGCGGCAGGCTGCAGCCCCGCGGCCCCGCCACAGCCACCCCCACGTCTGCTCTCGGCTGTCCTCCGCAAACACCCCAGGGGAACCTCGCTACCCGCACACCGCGGCCTTTTGCTATCGCTCACCCAATTTGCCCTTTACCGGACACAGGCCATCAGCCTGCTCAGCAGTCCTCACGCCAGAAATGTTCCAAGCTCCTATTTCTTAGTGACCGGCGGGACCACCGCAACCTCTGCAACGCCCCGTGTGCACACACGGCCGTACGGATGGTACATGCACACGTACATAAAACGCTCACCGAGCTCAACGACTTCTGTGCCCTGTATGCCCCGCCGGCTTCGCCAGCTTCACACTCAGCACGGCGTGCCAGCTCCTCATTCCATGTAAACTATCGTCGCTTCATTGCTCTCAGTGAAGCGAGGGCCATGTGCGCAGGCTGCCGATCCGTCTCCGGCGACGCAAGCTGTCTCTCGTGCAACACTAACACCTGGGCTTACCCACGAAGGCGCCCCAATCTTCCCGCTTAGCGCTCACCCTTGAAACCAGTGGTCCGTCCCTCCCCACAGGAAATAAGAAGTCCAACCCTGGTTGCTGTCCTTGCTCCAGCCAAGGGGCTGGGGGTGTTTCCCAGGCCCTCCGTACTTCTGGGGTCTCCGGGCACAGCACAGCTGACGAGTGTCGGCCTCCCAGCGCCCGAGAGGGAGGTACTCACCTCGCTGCCGCGCAGTGATCACCAGAAGGGCCACCCAGGTTCCAACAAACAATCGCTTGTTCATCCTACAGGAAAGAAACAAACCCGGACACACATCACATTGGTAGGAAACCGCATCCTCGAGCAAACCTCGCCGTCGCGTCCCAAAGCCGCTGCTGACATGCGGATGATTCAGAGATGGAGGTCCCTCTGTTGCCCGGCAGACCCGAAACACCTGCTCCGTGTCCACTGCAAATCGCCCTGCAGGTACTGTCAAAGTAAGCCCATACCCACGTGGAAGAGCTGCTGCTAATTTCACACAGCGTTTGGGAGCTGTAAATCGCCCCTGCTAACCGTGGGCCATCTATTCTCCCACTAGTTCGAAAGCAATTCCTCCCCGATCCGCTTAACGCGGGGCAGACGCTTCTGCCTGACTCCACGGGGAACGGCTTCTCCCTGCTCCAAACGCAGAGCTGCGGCGTGCTCTCCTGGTTCAGGGGCCTCAGACACCGCTTCGACTAATCCTTCGCACTGGCTGCTAACACAATCACTTACGGTTTCTGACGAGCGCAGAAGAAGCACAAACATTTACACAGCTGGGCAACTCCTTGCTGCACAGGAATCAATGGGAGAGAGAGAGAGGCAGATACGGGGCTGGGAAAATGAAAGGGAAATCCTGTGCCAGCTTTAATTCCTTCTGTGCCTAATGCAATTTGTTACTCAGTATTAATCCAATAGACAATATCGCTAAAACACCTGCTTTGATTTCTTCGCCCGTCGCTTCCATGCATTAGACACCGGCACGGCTCACGTAGAGCTCCCAGGAAGGTATCTCCTGTGCTCCCAGCGTGCCTGCGCCTACCGGAAAAGTACACGACCGGCTTCAGACACAAACTATATCTATCCATCACTTATAGGCTCAGCTTCACTACCAGCCTCTCTGCTTTCTCAGCCTCATACATCCCATGCGCTTCAGATGCGTGCACACAGCTCCTACAAAACCCAGCGTCTCCTCATGCTCTCCCTAGACATCTGTTTCTATAATGTACAGGGACCAACAGATCCACTTCCTCCAAAATATATCCACACACATACAAAACGCATACAGCGCAGGACTACAGCAGGGAACAGGCCACCCTCTGTCCCACACCGCTCGGAAAAGCGCAAAACAGGGCGGAAGGAAAGTTCCTCCCTGCTTCACTGCTCCTCAGCGTGCCGCTCGCATCGATGCTGGCCGCGGTCTGCTTCCAGCAACCGTGTTCTGCATTGAGAAAAATTAATTCCACCGACAAACACTTTTACTGCATCCCCTATCTTGGAAAGACGAAAAGAGGATGACAGAATTGTAAATAGGTGGTAAATCTGAGTCCCTGTGGATTCGTTTGCAGAGACCAAGCAGGCAATGCTTAGCGGAGACTATGGCAGACCGAGAAGAAGGGTGAGACCAGCGCCGCTTGGGAAACATGACAGACGATAAAGAATACATTACTTAACGTATCACATTAAAAAATCGAATTTTTGAGATATGGAAAGAAAATTACCAACCTGTTCTGTAGACCAGAGGAGCTATCAGGTCTGAAATTTTAGACTGATCTTGGTAGACCAGGGAGAAGTCCTATGTCAATGGAGAATACATGCCGGTCCTCCTTTGCCAATTATTGCTGATGACTGCAACGATGCCTCAGTCCCCGTGCTCTGGCAATTGAAAAGCCCGTTTTCTTCAATGCTGTTCCAGGGCCGGAGGAGTGTTGAGTTGCAATCGCAACTGTTGCCTCTATTGATAACCAGCAAGCTAATCTGGAGATCAGATTCTGGCCCAGAGAGGGAGAGAAGCCTCTTTCTTCCCCAAAAGCTCACCCCCTTCAGGTGGATTCAGATGGAAATGTCAGCGAGCCGGAGCTGGGCTCGCGGCTGTGCTGCCCAGCATCGCTTTTCGCTGAAGGGGAAAAAAAGAACAAACAAACACACCCTCAGAAGAACTGAGCCCCCTCCTCCTTTGTGTAAGTGAAAAAAGGCCCCATCTATATAATGTTACAGGATTAGCATTAAACAGCCCTAGGCTTAAAGCACCGCTCAAAGGCAGTGCCCCAAAGTTTCCATGGAGTTACCTTTCCATCCAAGTCTTCTGTAACGCAACTTACTGCTGCTTTTACAGGTGGAATGGGAACAACTTACCCAGTGCAGCGTGCTCTCTCCAAATCCCCTGGAGAGGGTTTTGGTGCTGTTCCCGTTCCCACCCCCTCTGGAAGGGCTGACCAGCATTTTCACTCAAGCCGGTGGGGAGTTTCACCGGGGGACTGCTGTGAACCTCACTGCTGTTTCCGCTTGTACGATCTGCAGTTTCCACAGGGATTTTCCCTGTCTCTGGGCCGCATGGCACATCCGCAGCGCCCACCAGCAGTTCACTGCTGAAGTCCTCTCTCGGCACGATCCGCCTTCTCTTGCAGGCACCCACAGCACAGCCTTTTCTCTGACTCCGTCTCCCCTGTGACGGCCTGTCTCTGCAAGTCCAGGGGTTTTGCTAGATACGCAACTACGCTGACGGACAAAACTGTGGCCCCCTGAGCTGAGCAACTACCAGGGATGCTTATTGTTCCTGGGTGCTCGGGGCGGCCGCTGCTTGGTGAGCGTTTCCACTCGTGCTGATCAGCTCTCGCACACCCTCGCAGGACCGCCGCTGGCCCCAGAGAGCAGTGCCTGCCGACGCTTTGCAGGCTGTAAGCCTCAAGCTGCGTTACAGAGACCAAAGCTCTTTGTCCGAGCCCGATCTGTAGCCCGAGAGAAGATCCCTGCTTTAATTTCATTCCTGTCAATGCCAGATGAGAGAGGGAGAAAGAGGCAGAATAGCAGCCGAGGGGTGAAGGGTGCAATCGGCAGAACCCCCATCGAGAGCGGACTTTCTCCGCCTGCATTAAGGCTCAGTTAAGACAGGCGGTGCTCCAGCCCCAGCAGTCCGTTGTGGGAAAACAGTCACGTTCTCAGGGACATAACCCCACGGCCCAACCTTGGCAGAAGAAGGATTTTCCCTTCTGACATTTTGGGTGGGGCGTTTTACTACCCGTTTCCCTGCTGGGAAGTAGGTATCGCCCCTGCGCTCCGCACACAGCCGCTCCCCACCTTCGTCAGGAACGGAGAGGGGACAGGAACGCCAGCAGCCGAACAGGAAGCACCTTAGAGCCCGGACTTTTTTTCCAGGGCCCCGGGTGCTCCTACAAGCGTGTTTAGTAAGTTCACCCCCAAAGTGCCGTATCTTACCTCAGCAGTTTCTTTTAGTACATCAGGGCAGCAGGCCCTACACCGCCTCCGCAGCAAATCCCGGCGTCTGCTGTCTCTTGATCCTCCAAGCATGGCCCTGCTAGCATGAAGCTTGCTTTTTTTTTTTTTTGTCTTACATTTATTTTTTCCCCTTTCTAAACCAAGAACTACTTTAGGAGGGCAGGAGGATTACACAGAAGTGACTGACATTCCAGGGGCAGATTACTTCCAGCCTGCCACTCCATGCACTGTGGCTCTTCCTTTCCCTCCCCTACAAATTTCAAACATTACCAGCCCCAGGAACATCAATTGACTGTTCTCATCCTGTTTCATAAGATGGAGAAAATGGGTGAAAACAGGTTTCCCTCTGCTCCTTTGTCCATTTAATATTCTGGTCCTGTTCGTCCTGGGCAAGTCTACACTGATGAAGTTTGATTAGGTTGCACTGTCTCTTTGGGGAAGACTGTGTCTTCTAGGCTATTTTCTTTTGGCAGGGGATGCTCCCATCATGCAGTGCTGAGCACATCAGAGCTGAAAATCCAACCGACCACTTTTTCTTTTTTTTTTTTTCCCCCCTCTCCTTCTAGCTGAAAACTTCTTTCCCATACCCAACCTCAGGAAACACCAAGCATTAAAAGATGAGACGGGGAGTCTGTGTCTGCTTGACCTCAGCAGAGCAACCACAGGCAGCGATGACCCTTGTCGCACGCCCATTCCAAGGCAGCGGGCCCAGCCCAGGGAAGACGCCCTGGAGAGGGGTTTGCCCAGGAGCTGCGTCCCATCCGGGGCAGCATCCCTCTTCTCCCGCCTCTCCTGAGGGTCATTCGCTGCAGGTCAGCGTGGGCTAAGGCCATGACTACAGCTTTCGCCCTCCCAAAGGTGCGTGTTAAGCGTACGGGTGAGATGGAGGGAAACGTTTTGCTTCAGGGAACACAGAAGTGCAAAACTCAGGACACTTTTTCTTTGTGTAAAAACTTACATAAGTTTATTGAACTGATCCAAACCAATTACCGATTTGGCCTGAATTCCATCGCTAAGTCTGCGAGCAAACCAAAGGCAAATTGTGGGAGCGAGAAGTATATTCCCCATGAGAGAAACCAGAATAAAAAATGAGATGGACTTACAGTTCTTCCTTTTTCTTTAACATTACACATGGATGCATCATTAATAGGGAGCAAGAACAGACCTTCATGTTTAAATTATATTTGAAGTTTCCAGTAACTGCAGAAAAGCAATCACAGAGGCAAAGGCCCGAGATGGCTAGAGCCCCTCTAACGTTGCTCTGGGGAAGGCGTCTCTCTACCGCCTACAAAAGTGCCACATTCCAACGAGGGAGGCACAGCTGCCAGCAATACATATTTTAGCCTCCGGGCTGCTTTCAGCACCTTGTTTGCATTTTCAAATCCGCACAGGAACAGAACCCACAGAATCTCATTTACAAGCACAACCGGCAAGCGGCGGAGGCAGAGCCACCGCGTCGCCTTCTTCCGATTACGGACCCGAGTAGGTGAGGGCAAACCCAGAGCCTCTCCCCAGAAGCAACGAGCACCATTAGGCACGGTTCCTCTGAGCTGCTCCAAGCCACCACGGGCCGCACTACCATCTGCCACCGGGAGGTATGTAACTCCCAATAAAGAGGGTTACAAATTCCACCGAGGGAGCAGAGGACAGTCACCACACCACACATATTCATACCATTGCCAGTTAGGTGCTCCGCCTGGAACATCTGGTCAAAACATGGATATTCAATAGGAATGTATCCAAAAACACAACAGCACAGCATCTAATCTCCATACAAGGAGCCATGCGACACTTTGGTATATAGCTGTCACCTAATTCCTCCCGAACCAGGTGCTTTTCCCACTGCATAGACTGCCCGCGGCAGACTTCTATGCATGAACAAGCATGAACAACAAAACAGTTCTTGACAAAAGTAGCCCTCGGATAGAAGGACACAAAAGATAGAGAAGCTTGCAAACCTATTTTGTTTTCTCAAAGGAACTCGACAGACCCAGGGACCTTCTGCAAAAGCGGGTATACGCTGACACCACTGGGACACAGCACCCATTTAATTCAAACCTCCTGCCCTCTCAGGACCCTCGCGGATTCTCAGTACCCACTGTCAGCCCCAAACCTCCTCTCTTGCTCAGAGCCCTGCCCTCTCTCCCCAAGACACGGTCCCCTGTTAAGCGGTAACACGGCAGACATACAAGACCCTACCCCAAAAGGTCCTACAAAAGGAACGCGAGCCAACTTGGGAAATTTTGCCACACTGGTTGCGGGCCGTTTGATTGATTTCAAAGTCAATCACCTGGACGCGTTCTTCCTGGGAAGCCCACCAAGATCTTTGGGTTTCACCCCACGAGCGCTCTGCTAGCTGTGCAGAGGGTGAATGGCTCGAGAACGTTGTTCAGAAACAACCTTCCCCCCACAGAGTGGCAGGCAGCGATATTCATATGGTGCCTTTTGCTGACCCGAACAGACCAGGGGAGCCGGTTTGGGCGTTAGCACCAAATGCCTGGCAGCTACATGGCGCCTGTCCATCTCATATGCCAGCAGGTGTTCTCTTTTTCCCATCTTCCAGTTCTCACCAGGTCCACTGTAAATAAAAGCATGCTTTACTGACAGTTCTGAGCCAGCGTGGTGACAGCACTGTTCCCTACGTGGACAGGCTAACCTTTTGTGGGCAAACAAACTTACAAGCACATCTTTAACATCTTTAAGATCCCACTCGATTCTTTAATGGTCTTTGTTTATTTCCTTCTCTGAAACCGAGACATTTAATTGTGCTGAGGAAGATTGGTCAATAGTTACAGCATCTCATTAATACCAGTTACAACGCCTTAAATATACCCACATAGGCAATTACTGCTCTACAGAATTACGTCAGAGATACTTTTGCATCCCTTGTGTGTGTGTCGGTCGCTTACCTCTGACACTGCAGCGACTGAGGGATAACCTACTGAAAGTGGAGGTCAAGGGGAGAAATATGCTTCTAATATTAAACAACCATATTTTCATAAAACTTTTTTTTATAACAAAATATCTTATTAAACACAACTTTTCCTATGCGTAAGTATGTATATATCATACAGAATTGTTGGCTTAAGAGTTCTGCTATAAGGCAGCAAATGCCTTTCTCTGCCCAAATGGAAAATACATCTTCAGTAAAGCTCTAGCTTATAAAAGCATCATCTTATGTTACACTGCCACCATCTCCCCGCTCTTTTGTTTTATGGGTAGCACGGCTTCGAAGCCACATGCCGCGGCCTCTACGCTACCTACGGCGAGTCTTGCTCCGTCTCCTACTGCTCATCTCAACAGGGCCTGACGGAGACTGATCTTTTTGGCCGGGAAACGAGGCACAAATTATTAACTTGTCTTAAATCCTCCCATTTTGAATTGTTAATCTGGATACGGAACTACTCCCCTCCCAATGGTCCCCACACCCTGAACCTGAAGACTATGAGATAATACTTCGTCCCCTCCCCATCCTACCCAACCCCTCGATCTAGGTAAAATATGAAGAGAAATATACAACTCCAGGAACGTAGAAGGAGCTCGGTGATGCACACAACAGCATCATGGGAAAGAAAGTGCGCATGGGGATAAGGGAGCATTTCAAAATTAAGGTCAGAAGTTCATGTGTAACTAGAGCCCTCACTGCACAGCTTCAAAAACTTTTATGCAGCTGCTTATAACTAGGTAACCTGAAAAGTCTTCAACTTGTCAGGGGGGCAGAGAAACAAGGGAGGACACGGGAAAGTGAAACGAGATACAGAGGAAGGAGGGATTCATCGCACAAGAAAGGGAATCTGCTCCGCAGTAGAAAATGGGGGCTAATTTAAGCAGCAGCACGCAACGCCTACGAGGTGTGTGTGGAGGGAAGCGAATATAGACAGTGAAAACCTGCTTTACAATAAACGTGAGTCTAGTTGCTTTGTTACTCACCTTCTAGAAACTGGTCCGAGCCAATACATTCTCCTAGTTCGGACCCTAAGCAGGGACCCCACAGCCGGGAGCCCCAGGGGAAAGTGCTAGGATTCATTTCTGGTGCAACAGCAACAAACACAAATGTCAACTTTACTGTTACTCTCCCCCAGGAGAGCACTTTTACCCATTCCACTTTCAGTACAAACTGGTACAAGGCTAAGCGCATACTGGAGGATCTCTTCAGCACCACAAGGATGCATCGCGGCCGATGGGGGAATCTGCTCTTCGACCCCTATTTGACCTGGTCCTCTAAAAGCCCTTCCAATGCAACACCGTTCCAGCGCCTTCCAAAATTCACTTTGCAACGCCTATGACAAGGGTCCCTTTGCCTGCAGACTGCCGGTGCTACAGGTTACAGACACTGTGTGAGATGGGTACAGCAATCAAAATTTTTTTTCCTCTAACAACAGAACAGGACAGCGTGGATACAGAGCATGCGCTTTGAAAATCGTTTCTTTCTAACAGGGTCTCTTTCTTTCCCCCATTTTGTGCACTCAAACAAACCAAACCAGTGGAGTTAAGTGGATGCACTAAATACCTGAGCTCAGAATCAAGCGGAATACTGTTTTAGATCTTTTCAGTAAACTCGAGCACAACAACAGGTTGAGACAGCACCTAGCTGCAAAAAAATACTTCAGCAAGCTCGAGCCGCGGTCAGACAGCTAGGCCAAAGGGCGCTCTGGTGGAACCGAACCCCCCGAAATTTAGAAAAAAGCAAAAAACCAGGTCAAATTCTGCACCGAGCTATCTTCTCCCTTATTGGCCCTAGCATTCTTTAGCCTGAACAACTGACCATTCATGCCAAATCACGAGTATACCGGAGCATCGAAGAAAACATCAAGGTATCGCACACACTGAAACACACGCACCGAAGTCAATTGTCACCTCAAGGTCACCTGCAGTGGATGGCGGGCATGGTTCTCAGATCAGGGCACTCCCTCCGGGCTATGAAATTACCTGCTACAGAAACGCAACCAAACCTCAACCAACCAACTGAAATAAAAACCTTGCAAAAACTCCTTAATGCATGTGTGTGGGTGTGTGGGGCGTGTGTGTGCACGTCCGTGCACTCACAAGGTCAAAAGAGGCTATTTCATTCTGGGCTCCACATAAATTTTATCTCCATCCCGAATGCCGTAAGAATGAAGCGCTCGCGAGCTGTATTTCATCTCCTCGGGACCAAAGGGAGCTTCCTGGTCCAAGTAGAAGAGCAGCATGTTGCTCGTTGACAACTGCACTACAGTTTTTAAGTGCTTCTTCAATTCTGCCACAGTCTGATCGAGACGGATCGACATCTCTTCCACCTTATCCTGGAAGTGAACTTCCACCTTCACGCTGCTCTGTGGCCGAAGATCCACGACTGCCAAGGGCTCCAGCTTCCCGTACTTCGTGACCAGCTCATGATACCTGAAAATTTAAACGAGTCCAGAGTTATGGTACAGTTGCTCGTACGGCCAGTGCCCATTTCACAAGTCAGTTTCTGTTTCACATTATGATGCTCCCCGTCTTTATCCAAGGACATTACTAGGTCGCAAAGCATAAACGAACGTCTGCACAGAGAGTCCAGCGATCGGATGACAAGAGGGTAAGTGCAGATTCCAAGGTGTGATTCATCTAAAGCCCAGAACTCTTTGATAAGAGCTAAAACCAGAACCAGGACAGCAATAAGCTGTCCTCATCCTCCATGTCAGTGACTAGCTGGCATATGGCGCTTCCGAAACATGTCTCAGTTTAACTGGCACTTTGCTCAAGGTGGGAAGGATGAATGAGGCTCTCACGAGTACAGAACGTTGCCGAGCTAGCATTCAAGGCCCGTACGAGCACGCCTCTCTCCATACAAGTCCCCGGCCCAGCAGGGACTAAAGGAAACCCCAGCTTTCCTCTCCGTTTTCCACCAAATCTCTGACACTTTGGGAAGGTGAATGTTCCCCACGTGAGACAACATTCATTCCTATTCAAGTCTGATGACCTGAACAGCCATCCGTTAGGAATCAGTCTGGATGGTAGGAGTCTTGTTTTCTCCCCTGCCAGCATGACATTTCATAGAGCACACAGTGTTTCTGATGCAAGGTGCTTAAAAGGAGAACATAAAGCCCATTCACTCCAATCACCTTGTCTCACAGTCCCCAAGCTGCACCGTGGCACTGACATGAAGCCAGGTAAGCATCCGACTAGGGAGGAGGTATCTAGCTGAGGAAGGTGAACGCATCACCGACCTGAGACATTCGAGTTGACTGCTCTCAAAACAGCTTCCTGAACCAAACTAAGCAGCAAAGCTCTCTCCTCGGCTCCTAGAATTTCAGAAATCACAGCCATGGCCGCACTGGGATTTGGAAGGAAGAGAGGACGTTATACTCTCAACAAGACGCTATGCCTCCTGTTCCAGTTAAAACACTTCACTAAAGAGTGCCAGAACCAAGCTAGTGCTCACACAAAGGATACGGCCCTCAGTCTCGATTCACAGTACCTGCGGCTTCACGGCCTGACTGATTTTTGCGCATTCCTGTTGTTTCCCAAGAGGCCAGCTAGGTCCCAACTGTTACACTCCACTGAGCACAGCATCGCCAAGATCACTGAATCAAGGTGAGCTGCTGCACGGTTTGGAAGCTGACAACAAACGGGGGACTCTTGCCAACTGATCCTTCACACCTACTCCAAAACAACACGGGAATTTTACTAGCAGAGCCACACGCTCCACCATCACTTTCTCCTTGGAGCCAAGTTCTCTGACTGTCCTTCACAAGGTCCATCCTGCGTAGCCATCCCCTGCAATGGAAAGCCCGTCTCGCCCTCCCGCCGCCTTCGGCGGGTATCGCTCCGATCAGGCAAGACTGCATCTCCCCTGCCTGGCTGGGAAAGAGGCAAAACGGCAACACAAAACACAATGTGACTGAAATGACAAAGACCGAGAGCTGCCGGGAAAAGGTAACATTTCAGAGGCCGTACAGAAAGCTCTTTTTGTTCCCGATCCCAGCCTGAGCTGAATGCGATCGGTGCTGTGTCACAGCCCCTGTCGAGAGATGATGGGACCTGGCAGGCTGGGTGACCCCAGGGAGTCC
>NW_009646956.1:48813-66499 GCF_000708025.1 Charadrius vociferus
TCCCGGAGAACAGCAGACCCTCTGTCTGCCGGGAAATGAGGTAAGGGCCACAACACACTAGGATTTCCCCAGTCTCACGGACAAAATGAAACTTCACTTGGGCAGAGCGTCCAAAGGCAGGCCGGTGCCCTGCTCTCACAGTCACCCGGGTGATACGATCAGGCCTATTTATTTGGAAAAGCCATTAGTGCTGAGAGGAGACACCGCACTCCCCGTATTTTACCCACCAGGCTACCACCTGCAGTAAAAGTCAGCGTGAGCCAACGTGTTGCTGATGGGGAGGATTTCTTTGCAGCATTTTCCACTTCAGACCAGCAACAATTTCTCACTGGCTGACCAGAAGTACTGCCATGATTCACGTGCTAAGGGAAATTGCAGTGAACAGGGCTGACGGTGGGAAGAGTATAAAGAGGGGGACCATTTTGTATGCAGCTGAGAGAGAGAGAAGTACTATGAGGGTTCTAAGACTAACCAAACGCGCTGTAAATATGAGGAACGTCAGGCAAGGTTGTCTAAAACTTTCTCATGTCAAGGAAAGGCAGAACAAGTTTCGCAGCCTGTTCCTCGTATGCTAGCTGCAGCCTCCAAAGAAAGTTAGGAGTCTGATTATCTGACTTCTCTCAAATCAATAAGGACGAAGGCCCACTGCTCATATGGTTCTTTTGTACCCTGATAATAGGCACCCCGGAGACTTTTATAATCACCCCTTGCAGCCTGGCAGACACTGGCTGCCAGAGCAGAGGATGCTGAAGGGCTGAGCCTGGCTAAAAGTATCTCTGATACCCTGCAGATAAACAGCGGACCAGAGAAGCAGAGGAGTCATTAAAAACCCACAGACACAAAGACGTCACTCAAGAAGACAGCCAATATTGGATTGTACGCTCGGCGCTCATTCTAAACCATGACATCCAGAGAGAGAAATTATTCTGTCCATTTCCCTCTCTTTCAGATCCCTTCGAGCTGCAGCCCATGAAGACACGCAATGCAAGCAGGGGGGTTTGCCGTGAGAGAGCGTGCTGTTTGCTAACTGCACGCTACACCGCGACAGTCTTGAAGGGGGCTGCTTACACTCATAAGTTTTCCGCACCCCAGTGTGTCTTTTTCCTCCGTGTGAGGCAGCACTGCAATGCAGATGCTGTACCCCCAGCAACAACATGCGTGTGTCCTGATTAGATTCTAATTACAAACCACCTTCGGACAGACCACACCACATTTGGAAGCAAAGAAAAGCAAGCTTTAGCAACAAACACACACACAATCCCTCCGCAAAGAATGCTAGGTTTCCCTTCCCACAAGGGATGCTCCGTATGGACGCAGGAACTGAAACCCAGCCCGCGGCACTAGGGACACTCTCAGCCATCTGCAGCCTCATTACAATATAGTCTGTAGTGGCACAGAACTCCTCCAGAACAGAACAACCCTCTTTATAGTAGCTGCACCAGTCTCTTGGAAATGCTGCACAGATGAGGGGATTCAGACAAAGAGCCCATTGACCACGAAAAGGGCAGTAACAGCGTTTAAAGGTTAAGACATCAGAGGGGGAGGTAATTCTCCGGGGTCTTACCAAAATAGCATATAGCTAGCATGTCGATCAAGATCAGCCCAGCTTTTTTGGATGGGCGAGATATTAGTAATTTCTTACACAAGCTCCCACCTGGAAACCGACCCCAGCTGTGTGTAGTACTGTAGAACTACGTGGGTGCACACAGCCTGTTCCCAAAGTCCACGTCCTAACAGTAGCATCATGTGTGCCTAACGCTATACCCCACTGCCTCCTTCTCAGCAATATATGGGTCCTGGACATGCAAGGCACCTGTCACCACAATACACAGAGATGTAAGTCCAGCGGGAAAAGATTCAGAGCCTGACAGCTATTTATTTCACTTTCTTCTTGCGCGCAAACCCTTCCTCCTGAGCTCAAAGGCAGCACATCAGTTCCACCAGCATCAAAGGGCTACTCTCACCCAGTCTGCAACCAAATACACCGTTTTCGGCACAAGGGCCTGCCTTGCCTTCTCCCGGCTGGTTTTCCAGGTCAGCCCAAGCCCTGTGTGCCAAAGGGCAGGACGCTGCTGCAGCTATGGGGCTCAGCTGCCCTGCTATTCTCCCTTTCTGGAGCCACGAACACAGAGATGTGAAACAGCTTTCTTAGAAATAAAATGTTACGGAAAACAATCCATTTTTGGAGCAGCAACAACACGAGCTTACAGTGCCCGTCTTCCCTTCCCCTTCCTCTCCCCTGCATTCTCCGCCTCTGCTGCTATGCCTTCCAATATTTGTTTCAATTTTTTCCGCTTCAAGGGCATCTAAAATTACAAGCCAGAACTTGTCCTCAGAAAATGGCACAAGAGGGATCACCAGCTGTCTTGTCTCCCTGACTACATTAGTACCCTTCGCCTCTGAACTGACCCCAGTATGACTTGAACAAATACTACAATCGCTGGACCTATTAGTATTCACGCAAAACGCCGTGCCCTCATTTCCCATTCCAGCCTTCCCAAGCCCTTAGTATTAGCAGGTCAGATGCACAGTGCTTTCGAAAAACAAGAGACATTTCACCACCTAAGAGTTAAGCTGGGGGAAACACTGACCAGCCAACGTCAACGCTGTCCAGATTACGTTTGCACCTTTGTCATCCATCTCTTTGGCCTTCTTTACCTCAGTTCGTCCCTACCTCTGTCTGTCCCCTCGGGACACACCATACACACTTTTGTTGTACCCCCTTTCGTTAAAGAAAGGGCTATGAAGCTTTGTTGTCTGAGAAGCGCATGTGGGTTCTAGGGCAAAAGGCACGTAAATGCAGTGGCTTGATTATCCATGATCCTTCTTCAGCCCATTAAGAAGCAGTAAGTAGATGCTGGCACAGAGGAGATACCGACTGAACAGCATCTGTCAAAGTTCATTAGTTTACCAAGATTAACGGATCATTGGGCATACTTTTTTGGCAAAGAAAATCCATCAGACTTGCGATTTGCAGGACTCAAAGTGAGGGGACAGCTTCCCATCGCCAGTCACATTCCACACACCAGATGGTCAAGAGAATTAGACGCCCCAGCCTGGCACCAGAGAGCGTGATCTATACTGGCTTTTGGGGACTCCCAAACACAGGTGGATTACGAAGCTAGCCATGAGGGAGGCCAGGAAGCAATGAAGATCATGAACTGAACAGTCACGTTGTTTAATGGTACTTGACGCGGACACTTTAAGACCAAATTTGACTCAGAAGTGATTCTACAAGTCATCAGACAACATTCTAATATAATGACATTACCTAAATCAGATTGAGGGAGGCAAGACAGGAGGAACGCGAGGGATGGACTTTTCATGGAACAGCTAGCCCGGATGTCCCCTGTAACCTCATCTGTTCAGTCATCTTTCCTTTTGCCTTGCCGCCCTTCTGCCCCTGCTCTCCATTCCACCACAAAGAATTCATACCTGAATGGGACTTCCTCCTCCGGGAACTCCATGTAGTATCGGATGAAGAATCGCTCTGAGTCCTCTCGCTCCCCATCGGCAACGATGCTTCCGTTGAGCTTGATGATAGATGGCAACCTGCATGCCGACACCAAGACACACAGTCACTGAGAAACCCAGACAGGGTGACCGACAAGACAGTCCCCATCAAAAGCTACGTGCCACAACATTAACACACCAGGAGAATCCTGCCGGGTAGCTTACGCCTCAGTCCCCTCGAGAGAGGGAGCAGGCAAGTTCCATGCACTTTCTCCAAGCACATTCAAAACTAATTATTTTCATTTTGCCACATATACACATCGTGCACAGGCATGTGTGAGACTCAAAACATTCTCTGAGAAGTAGAGAAGTTAGACTTAACATTTCCACTTCTCCCACTTTCCCACACAATAAAAAAAAAAAACGCTCAAGTCTTTCTGAGCGGTGAATTCATATAAAACCCCATCTCCTAACAGCCTCTTTCTCCACTTACCCACTCCCAGCCATTCATTGCCATATAATGCTTCTGCTGAGCAGAATAAACAAGCAACAGACCTGGCTATTAGCAGCTTCCTGCGTTCCTCAGTGGTGTAGGACTGCAACAAAGGGATTCCTAGCAATTTCACTTCCTCGAGCTTGGGAAAAGAATTTAACTTGTCAATGTCTTCCCAGCAATGCAGACCTGCTCAGAAGAAAAGACTTCCTTAAACACAGATAATGCATCACGTATCCAAGATTATCAGACACAGCCAAAGAACATACGTGATAGGCGAGCATCAGCTGCTGTCTCTTTGCAAAGTCGGCTTTTTATTCATCACGTGCTGCAAAAACTCTCCTTCGTTTGCTTACATGGCAGAGTAGTTTAAATTATCTCATGCTGTTTTGTAAATCTAGAAGGATGATCTCCATGGCTGATTAGGGAACTTAGTTTTTTTATGGACCATTCATTCTTCGGCCTCACTGCCGAGGACCGACTAGCATCAGCTATGTTGGCTGCACCTATAAAGGGACACTGCCTTAAGTAGTATTAAAGTCCTCAGGACTTCTGTCATTCTAGGCGCCACTAAAAAGCCATCAAATGGCTTCACCTCGCACACATGACTACCTTGGGTCCTGTTTCCACTCACGACCCAATGGTAAAACAGTCCCAGAAGCCGTCCAGCCATTTAATGAAAAAGTCTTTAACTCAATTTCAGCCCCCTCAAGACCTGACATTTGGGATAACAAGGCAAGCAGAGGGGGTAAAATGAAAAAGCTGAGGATGGAGCAACAGTACAGCCCCAATTATGTGGCGAGATCAACACTACTCGTCTTCGCTTCCCTTTGCTGTGACTGCAGAAACGTTTATCGCAATGCTTTTCCGATGACTGTTCCAGAAGCTTACACTGGTGATGTGAGTTAGAAAACTGTTTTTTCTGAACAACATTCAACAGCTTCACCCAGACAGTACAGAAAATGTGAAAAAACAGAAAAAATCATCGGTTCAAACAAAATCGGGGTCTCATTTGAGCTAAGCCTGTCAGCAAATGCCAAGTTCAAGACCAAACCGTGTGTCACAACTGCAACTGAGAAGAAGGGGCAGAAACAAACCTCCTTTAAGTATCACGGCACCGTGCATGAGGCGGGCAGAGAGAGTTTCCTTTCCCCATAGCGCTTGAAACACCACCGCCAAGGTCACCTACGCCTAAAGCCATCCAGGAATCGGCATCTACAGACAAACTGAGTAGAAGTTTGTGACAGGGGGAGAACTCTTCCATCTGATCTCTGGGGCACAGTGTCACCAAAGAGTGCCTGGTACTTCTCTGAATCACACCGCTCTGAAAGGGCCAAAAGCTCCCATAGCTGGGA
This sequence comes from Charadrius vociferus, assembly GCF_000708025.1. Taxonomy (NCBI): domain Eukaryota; kingdom Metazoa; phylum Chordata; class Aves; order Charadriiformes; family Charadriidae; genus Charadrius; species Charadrius vociferus. The sequence continues at coordinate 54,115 of NW_009646956.1, forward strand.
GAAACTAGTGCAGCGAGACAACCATTTCTGAAGAAGAAACTGCTGTCAGCCATGGCATCCACCTCGGCAGGAAAATCTGTGCGTCTCTTTGTGACCCCGCTGCACTATAACTTCACTATAAACCATTATCTTTAGGCTCCTCCCTGATCTCCACTAAGCTCAAAGAGCCTGCAAAAAGCGGTGCCAGTTTGGAGTCTTCATGGGACAGAATTTTGGACTGCAGCAGCTTTCCCTAAAAATAAAATAAATTTAACGTGCTCCTTGGGACTTCTGTTTAACTTTCAGCTCCCAAAACATCAGAATGCAATACAGAATCCAGACTTTTTAAATACCTGGCATCAAAATTGCAAAACTACTTACCACAGGAGCACTTGCTCCTCAATGAGACAGTGCTTTCAAATCCAGCTTAACAGGCTTTTCTTCCTCTAGTTAGCTTTAAGCTTTTATTATAGGGATTGTTTGATGCTTTACATTGCAGAGCATGTTAATAAAGTACCTTCTACCTTGGCTAACACTTAACTATCGCTTGCACAGCATATAAAGCTGCAAAGAACAAAAGAAGATGCATTAAGCAGTCCTGCAAAAGAACTTTTGGCGCACGTGTCATCTCACAAACATGGCACAGCCCTCATGAGCTGCCCTGCAGCGTTCTCTCTGAGCGTGGAGTGCCCTTCCCGATATGCCAAATGCTTATTCTCTTTCTGGAGCGTTGGCTGAAAATTCTCTGGGGCTGCAGTGTAAAAGCAGCCTCGAGCATAACTTGTGGTGACCTTCGAGTAACTAAGCACAGATGACAGACAGCTTGTGCTGGTGAATGCTCAGCCCTTACATACATACACATACGCTCATTTTACCCAGGATAAAACAAGGAATAAAAGGCAAATGGGATTCTTTCATCCCCTCCATTTCCAGAGATTTACTCATCCTTCTCCAGCCAGGAGCATCTGAGGCAGGGACAGGAAACAGAGGGAAACTACTAACGTAAAAACCCTTTGCCAGCTCATTTTGAATAACTGCCAGTCCACACTACTCTGACTTGTCTTTTAGATAACGACTAACTACCAAAAGCAGCAGGTAGAGCCCTCAGAGACCGGCAAGTTGATTTCTTGCCCGTTTTCCCCTCCTAACGCTACATTCTTCAGGTCAGTGCGCTTCAGTACATCTGCTTGTGTGGCTCTGCATTAGCACCGTTAGGAAACTGGACTTCAACATTATAGGTCTGTTGGGACCACGTTCATCAACAGCTTTTCAAATCTGCCAAGAAGCCAGGACACATTGGAACAAAGGTCACTGGGCGTTTTCCTCTCTGCTACAGCAACAGAACCATCTCAAAGGCTTAGGCTCTTGCTCAGCACTTCTGCCTTCACCTGCCCTCTCTCTTATGTTGCAGGAAGCAATGCCAACCGCAGGCTACTTGCTGCTAACGTAGGCCTAAGAAGCAACCACCCCAAGACCAAAGTTTCAAAGTGCTTTACAGAGCAAGTGTGTTTTTCACCTACTCACGAGTAGAGACTGATCAACCACTGTCACTCACGCTGAGAACAAACAGCATACTGCTTCCAGGCTCTCACCTGACTTGTGCAAATTGATGGATCGCAGGTTAGGGAACAACCTCGCTAGGGAATCTTCCGACTCTTCAATGGTCGTGAGGTTGTTGTTAGCCAGAATAAGCGTGTCCAGTGATGGAAACATAATTCCCAACTTTCGAATTTCAGTCCAGTCTTGAAGATTATTGTCAGTTATGTGGAGTAATTTCAGAGACTGACAGCAAACTGGAGAACAAGACACTGTTTCATAGTCATTAAGGCACAGGAAGAGTTCCTCCAAGCTGCACAGGGGAAGAAAGATCATATCATCACAACATACTTTCAGAAACGGCTACCGTCTCAGGCGCAAGGACATGCATATCCAATTTTAACAGGACTTTCTGTAACGGCTCTCATGTGATTTGAAACCTTGGTGTAGAGAAGACCTTTGAGCACTCCAAATGGTGTGTTTCAACTATGTCTCTGCTCCCATCCATAAACTTCCTCCACAGATGAAAAACACTCTAAGAGTTCCCCGAGCCTCCCAGTATTATTTGTGTAACAGATTGCTCAGGGTGGTGTTCCACATTTGTGCCCGAGAAGCCACCAAAGCAAATCCAGTAGTAACTGGTACCTGCTCTCAATATTCACCACAATTTAAAAAGGTGACAACACAGATGACCCTTTTTCCCCCACATTGCTGTTTCTGCCAAAGATGGCCGTTACAGAAAGAATAGGTCCCACCAAGTTTTCAGACAACTAAACTAGCTCCCCTAATCCCAGGGAAGCGTACAGTGGCCACACAGGATATACTGCTGTCATCATCTCCCCTTACCAGGCTGTATCAAAAGGAGCCTGTTATCAAAATGAAGCCACCAAGGACATTCGGGGAAGCAGAATGCCACTGCCAAGGTGGACCGTGGCCAAGCCACAGAAATCAACACTTTTGTACAGAAAAGCAAGATGAAATATTACTTGACAAGTGGCCAGACTCTCAGACTTACGTCCCATTCAAAAGCTATTAGTACAGGTATGCACTGCACCATTCATTCTGCAGTGAGTCAGAGGAAAGTGTGTCACCTCCCACATTGTCGGCATGATTATCCATCTCTAGTATTTAGATTTGGATGCAAAGCCCTGGGCTTTACAGCACCACACAAGTTCAGCTTTAAAGGCAATGTAAAGCATTCCCCTGGCCAGTTCCCAAGCTCCCAAAGAAAAAAATTCCCTTTTTCTCTACCAATGTTTGCATCCTCACACCCCTCTCATCCCTCACCCTGTGATTTGATAAGCCAGCCTTGACCGACGTGCAGCAAGCACCCCTTCCTACGCCCAACTCCCCATGCTTACTCTGGTAATTCCTGCAGGATTGTGTGGACCGTTTCCCAGGAAGCTTTGCTGTTGTTGAGCACAAGTTTGCGAACACCAGCGAAAGACCCAGCACACCTTCTCTCTAAAACGGACAAACTGAGAGGGTTGGAACTCAAGTTTAGAAACTCCAAGTGGGGAACGTTGGACACAATTTTACTGACCTAAGTGGGGAGGGGAAAAAAAAGAGAAAGAAAGAAATGCGTATCAGGCAGTAATCGGACCTCATGCAATAATATCCTGTCTCCTAAAAGGGGGCCCTTCAGAATCACCATGAGCCAAAGAAATGATATAAGGAAAAAAATAAGGCTTCTGAATAACTACCTGTAATTCATACTCCAGCTATGCACTGATCTAGATTGATTGGTTAATTGCTCATTCACCTCAGCAGTTCATTTAATTACACTCTCTGAGCAGCTTGATAAGAAAAAGCTAGTCTCTTGGGAAAGGTCGTAAAATCCACCTCAAGACCAAGCTTCAGCAGCAGCATGTTACAGGACCCAGCATGCCATACCCCTTTTTTAGCAGGGAGGCAACGGGTGCGTCTCCTGAGTTTAAGGCGAATGCTCTGATCACTCGCTCAGCTTTCCACTGCTCCCCACTAGCCACAGACCTCGCCATCTGCCCAATTTAAAAGACAGACAGAAGCTCACTGTACACACACAAGGAATTTCTGATGCGATTCCATTAGTCTGAAAACAGCAGCTTTCTGACAATCAATCCAAACGTTCAGGTAACTCTGCTTGGTGCTACTTTCCTTTTTGTGCATACAGATGTGCACCTGAGGGCAAAGTAGCAGAGAGATAAGAAAGAAAGACCAAGAAAGAGAGAGAAAAGCCAGAGACGATGACTGTACAGCTCTGGAGTGCAGGATACATAACGGACTGTGTGATCAGGGTAGATGCTGACCTAGAAACTGCCAATACACAAAAATATACAGGAACGGGTCATTTAGATGATCAATTTGTAGTCACCTAATAACAATTAAGTGACCAGAGCATCAATTCGTAAAGAACACATCACATCAATCTAATTTTCCTCTTCAACTGACTGGGTAACTGATTCAGTGGGAAGCAGCATAAGAGAATGGCAGCTTCTGACACCATTCGCGCACCAGTCCCACAGGCAAACTGAGGACTTACAGTGCCTGTGATACCACTGTAAGTTAAGAGTTCAATACAAGGCCAGCAGGTGTACCAAGGGAGTGTTCTGACAGATTACTACTCGCTATGTTTTCAATGACCTAAATAATTGAACACTGCATTTTCTTAACCTGAGGGTGACGCTAAGATGGGGAAAGGCTGCATCGTATTGTGGTACAAGCCTAGAGACCAAAGCAAAGCCACCTGAAACCCGCAAGATGGAAGTTCGGCTCAAGTATAGTCAAAGCACGAACACTCAGGAAAAAAGACATTCATTCAGAAAATAATTTTGAGACAGAAAACACCTGGCCAGAGAGCGCCACTCCACCAAGCGATTGGGATGGGAGGAGATGAGGCAGACCATGACACACACAGGTCAATAACAGGGCCCGTTTGCTAGCCAAGGGCAACTGTTTTATGCAGAGGCCAAATTCAAGTGTTGCATGTGTGATGCTGGAGGTAATTAGTCTGCCTCACTTCACACTGATGAAGCCTCAACTTAGGTAATGTAATGTTTTGGGCACCGTGCCTTAGGAATGAAGTAGACAAACTGGAATGATATCACAGCAACAAAACCAACACAGGATTTAGAAAAAATGGCCTACAATGAATGACTGGAAGAACTGGATTTTTTCAGTATTATACTAAAATAGAAAAAAGAGACATGAAAGCTCTTCTTCGTGAGTATAAAAGGCTGTCGTATAAGAAACGGTGATGAATGCTCCTCCACGCCTGCTGAGAACTGGGCAGGGAGCAATTGGCTTCAATTGCAGCATGGGAGACTTCAGTTACATAGTTTAGACTACGAGGTTATTAGCTAAGCACGGGAACGGGCTACCCAGGGATCTGGAATCCCCACTACTGGCAGCTTTATTTTAAGAGCTGGGTAGATATTTATTTGTTGCAGATGGGCTATGAAAAGTCAAGCCCATCTCAGAGAAAGGGGCCAAACTACACGGAAAGCCTTTCATTTCCTGCTTTACTGTGGCTCATGCAGAAGCCGGCGAATCGTGCCGTCCAGGGTAGCCTAACCAGACTGAACAAATAGCAGGGTGCAAGGCATGCAGCTTGCGAACGACAAGCGTACGTGCAGCTCTCCCAGCTGCTTACCAGACGTGAGGTCAGCCCCGCTGAGCGCGAGAGGCAGAACAGGAAGCGGAACGGCAGCACCTCATTACTGTTGGAGGGGGCCCTTCGAGGTCAGATTAAAAAAGCTAGAAGACACCACCCCAGTTCTGAGCAGATATGCCTTCAGCGCAAAACCATCTTCCCTAGCTCTGATCACAACAGACAAGCCTAAGATCTCCCTTCCACCTGCTGAGCTAGTACCTTGTAGGCTAACAAGGAAACAACAAGAAGAGGGAAACATATCCCACTTCTGACTTTGTGACCCCCGTGCCAGAGCTGGACCATTTCTGCAAACACTGCTTTCGCTACCTGCTTAAAGGCATAGGAGCTTGATGCAACATAAACACATGATAGTTTCCATGTTGCACATTCTGTTTTTTTCCACATGTTTCCAACAACAAACACTAACATAAAAGCACAGCATAAGCCAGCGAGGAACCGTTAACAACACTTGAACAGACTGCGATTGTTTTTCTCGTATTACATGGCATTTACCTAACGTACTTCATCCAAGCACTTTTGCGGATTTTACAATAGCATTTAGCATTAATTAATGAGGCCTCAGAAATATCCTTTGAGGTAAATGTTATTAAACCTGTTTTGCAGATAGGGAAACAAAAGCAGCGAGAGAATAAATACCTTGCCCAGCATCACAGAATTGGTGGCAAAGCTGGGAAAGAACTCCCATTACTCAGCCCTCCTTGGTTCTTACTCTGTTAAAACCTGCACTGATTATTAAACTCTAGCCAGTTCTGGTACTTTGTATGATAAAAAAAAAATATATGTATTTGTCACCCACAGGCTAAGATCGTAACTCATGAGGTAAATGGAGTGAAGTGCCCAAATGGATTAAATGAATCACGTTTATTGCTCAGTTGTTGTCAAAGTAAATAAGCATCAGGCTCAAAGATGAGAAAGAAGCCACAAAAACCAGAAATCTCTCTCCTTTTAATGAATGAAGTACTCTTATATCCTGCAATGCGCTTGCAGTCATAGTAATCGCCATAAAACTTATTCAGAAAGATGCACATGTAACCATTTTACCTCATGCCAGTCTTCCAGTTTATTGTCAGAAAGGTCTAGCTCAGACACATGAGCACAGAAGGCGGCGATTTCATTCTCGTCCCCTGCACAAGTTATGCCACAGCTGTTCAGCACTAGCACGCTTGGAAGGTTGAGGCGATCTGAAACAGGGAAAAAGAAAAGATGCCCTCTGATCAGCATCACATTGCTTAGTTATGTAAGGTAACATCAAGCACAAACAAGCATGACACTCAACAAAGGAAAAGATCTACCAGTTATTCCACAGTTTACACATACTTAAGGATCTCAGGATAAACACGGATTTTGCGACAAGTGACTGACATCAGTCAAGAAGTCTTCCGGTGTCTAAACGTGAAGTACCACTCAGTATCAGTGCTCCTCAGTTACCACATGTATTTCTGTCCACACTGCAGCAAGGATGGGCCAGTCCTTCCTACTTTACAGCATGTCTCATATCAGCTCTTGCCAGAGCTTATGCTCTTCCCCAGGCATCTGCTACTGCAGATAGGCTACACAACTAGGTGGACCGTTAGTTGTACACAGTCAGACTCCCTTATCCTCTTGTACTTAAGCCCACTTGGGGTGACAAACAGCAGGGATGTATTTAAACATTTCTTTTCTAAGCTTTCACTTTTTCAACATTGTAGAACGGTTAGTATTCTTAAATCACAGAAAAACTTAGGTCTCTACTCTGCCTTTTACACTTCTGCTTCAGTTTTGCTCTAGTTCTTTCTCGTGGAGGTAAACGTTCTCCCAGCTATTTCACAGACGAGGACTTGGATCTCAGTCACAACCTCATTTGTTATGGCCAAAATCTGACACCATTAAAGCTGTGGATTTGTAACAGGAAACCATTTCAACACAAGAAATCTGCATTTAGGGAAGGCAAGCCATCAGTCTTAAACTCTTTCACATACACTACCGCTCTCCCACCTCTGTGAAGTATCAAAATCTGTTAAAATTTAACAACAAGCTTTTTCCTGAAAAGGTGGCCCTTCTTCTCTCTCCTTAATACTTGACAGCTACACAACTAGAAGGGGATTCTTACAGCAAACAATTATCTGGAGCAACCTGAGTTTTCAAGTTTCCTGGGTCATTAGCAGCTTCTTTAAAGGATAGTGTTGTACTTTGGGAATTAGTCATGATGTGCTTGTAAGTCATGTCTCAGTCACATTTTAAGACTTAGAAACTTGTGCCCTCTTTTCAGTATCCTAAAAGCTCAGGTAAGCAGGTGCTCACACACAGGAGAGAGGGCATTGACTGACTATTCCATCAGGCCGATTTCCTATTGTGTTAATTTCGAGGGACATGTGGCAGATTTATCCTCAACTGAACTCTGGCCCTTTTTTCTCCTCTGTCAAACTCAGTTACTGTAAGCTTCATCCAGCTGACTTCCATAGCTATTTTCCCCGTTGGGGTTGGTTATGATACAAATTGACCTGACAGAAATTTAAACTACTCTTACAGATCAAGATGGGCAAGAGGTTACACAAAAAAGGGGCAGTTATGGTGGGATAAATGTGAATCTCAGACTCAGCTGTACAAACCAAGAACCAAACGCTAACATCAGAGTGTGAGGGAAGTCTAAAGGGTGTCAAATGGAACCAGTTCTAGGAGCAGGAAAGAGCAATGCAGATTCCACAGTCTAGGAGGCGCAAGGACATACATGAGCAGCACACTGCTTCAGACACATCTGTCTGAAACTCTCTCAGCGCAGTAAGGTCAGAAGCAAAGGACAGAGGGGATTTCTCCACTAGGGCAGCAGGAGCACGGTCAGAGAGCATTGAGAAGAGAGCCAAAGCAAACCACAACTTCGAGTCACTTGTCACAAAAGAAGCCTAGCTGGAGATTCAATGACTCATCGCTTGGCTTGAAATATGGTCCACTCCTGTGTAACACTGGACTCCTTCTGTACCTGTAGGCATCGATGCAAGTTGATGGCACTGTGTGACATCACTAGTTCGAGGTGTGCACCAACCTCGAATTTAGATCAAGGTGTTGCGTATTTGTTAAGCCATCTCTGTCAAAATACACGCTGTTGCAGCCACTAATAAAATAGTTAGTACCACTAGTCTGAAGAAAATAAGCTCCAGGGACCGCTGAACCCTCAAAACTCAGCACCGCACAGGGCCTTATTTCCATCTTTCATTAACAGTATCCCAATCACGTTATGCTGGCAATGACAGGGGTAGGGAAACATACTTGTTTTTAACAGCAACTGGCTCAGTCCCCGGATCAACTTTCTGTCTTTGTTAGATTCCGGTCTCTCAGCTCTTCAGTAAGAAACGCATTATAATACCTTGTGAAGTTTCTTTTTCTGGTCAATTCAGGGCGATTCTTCTTTCAACATAAGAAACAACAACCAAGAAACTGATCCCACCCAGAACCACAGAGATGCTATAGAACGACTGGAACCCTACCTTTCATAGGCGAACCCTGTGGAGTTGCTGGGACATGCACCCCCATACCAGGTCCACGACGATACGGGAAGTTCTCAGGGCTGTATTTCTCACAAAGAACTTGCATGAAACTCCTTCCGCTGGGCTGGTCCATGCTCCCTTCTTGGACTTCTAGTTAACGCAGAAACAATCAGAGTACATGAACAGTCAGCAGCTAATAATCATCTTCAGCAGTGGTCCTTGGGAACATAGGACAAAAAGTGACCAGCTGCATCATGGGTTTTACTTCTGAACTGCACATTAGTCCAACAGGTCATATTTCAAATTCAAGATTACAGTAAAACATTACTTGAAAAGAAACCAAAACCAAATAGAGGGCTCAAGCTACACAAACTTGCTTTCAGTTATACCATTACAGGCCAAGTACACCACCTCCTTGCCCCACATGCTCTTATAGAGCAGTTCCCAATACGCCCCGTGCTGCAAAGATTACTTCTGTGCCTCACAAAAGGACTGCGAGATATTCATAGATATTCTCAAACACATTTCCTAGACAGCACGGAGGGGAAAGAACAAAGGGCAAAGAGCTGTTTATGAGTAAGAGATTGCTTGAACAGGTGTTTTCACCCTGCAGCTTCCCTCTTCTCTAACTCTGGACTTTCAGTCAAGATCAGCTTTTTGGGTGGGGAAAAAAACAACAGAAAAAGGATCGACAGCTCCCTGTTTATAAGGAAACACCTATGCAAAGCTGGTTATGGTTTGTTTTTTTTAAAAAACAGTCCAATGCTGTAAAAAGCCTGGAGCTCAACAGCCTCTGAAGCAAGACTTCCATCAGTTGGCCCACTGGGTATCATGGAAATACTTGAGTTTGATAGTCAGCTCACTCAGGGTATCTCAGGGCTCTCATCTTCACTGATGGCGGTAGCTCATTCAAAGCAAGCTTTCATCTCAAAAGGAGCATTATCATTTCTCCTGTGACATTTGCAAAGAACTACAGTTCTTCTGTCCTGCTTGCAAACCTGGGCTTCTATTTAGAACGCAACTGCTGTGTCACAAAACACTCTCGAGCACATATCAGCGCATCATTTGGCCAGTCCAAAACCAAGTTTTGCCAATTCAATTTTGCAGCTGCTTAATGTATCTGGAAGATAAACATGGCCTTCCTATCTATGCATGTCACAGAACAGAACAGCGCAGGAAAAAGGACTCTCTGCATCGCAGGCTGCTGACCTGCCTCGAAAGATATCGAGCGTCAGCTGGAAGTATATTTGGCACAAAGACACCACGATGGTCGGCATTCTGCTGTACCCTAGGTGAGACTAAGCTTGTCTGTCCTACTTCCCTGCACATATTCTGACCTTGGTATTTTATGGTTTCCTGGATAATAAAGGAGCTGAGCTTGATAAATGCACAAAGAATGGGAATCGCGTCGTTCCTAGGATTCACAGAGGTTTTGTACTCCAAAGCAGAGCCTGCTACCCATCACAGACAAGGAGGAGAGATCCACGCCTGCCCATTCTAACAACACAAGGCACAAACTTGCAGGAATCAACTGCAGATTTCCTACAGTGTACAATTAGTCATGAAGCAGTGTTTTCACTAAGTACTGCATAATTACATTTTCAGTACACTAGCAAAACCCAACTCCCACAGATACACACATTCCACACGTAAGCCTGCACCTCCAGGACTTCTGGTGGAAATCCGTACATTGGAGTTCATGGTGGGGACACACATATACTGGAGGTGATATCACTAACCAATGCCAAATTAAAAGTTTCTGCCTGCTGCCATAAATTTTCCTTTAGATTTATTACAGGCAAAGACAGATATGAAATCCTGAACAAAAGTTATTTAACTAAGGTTCAGGCTCCCTTTGCTGAGAATCACCTGTAACAAGCTCCACTTTACTTCTTCACAAATAGACTATCTACAACATCTCTATCACAAAGGACTTCAGTATAATAGGAAGCAAGTTGACTGAAGCCTGCTGTAATTTTTATATTATATATAAAGTTTACATGTCACAAATAGGGACTTAAAGCATTAGGGTTTTTTTTTAAAAAAAGCCCATACCTTTCCCAGCCCTCAACAAGTTCGTTGATTCATATCTCAAACTTAACTTCATACCACTAGTCTATCTAGAATCAAAAAAAAACTCCTCAAATTGAAGTATGTGTTAGGAATAGGGCATTTAATTTTATGCTAAAACATTCTGCATGCTACAGGAACAATTTGCATTGACAGCCAAGGCTTTAGGCTGAAAGGCCCCCTTCCAGAGTGGTTTGGGAGCTCAGTACTGTAGGACAGACACATACTGCTTTCTAAATGCACATTCAGACCTCCTGGTCTGGAAATTCTGGAACCCCCTCATGAATAAAGCTTTCTGTCCTTGACATTGCTTTTCTATCAACTCCGTTCCTCTTTATCCACTCAGCAAACATCAGCTGGAAATTCCACATGAGAGTTTGCCTCACACTAGAGGCAAACAATTGTGCTTTCAGCTACAGTGTAAGAGCAATCCAGAACTGAGACAAAACCCTCATGACACTCACGTTCATCAATTTTGATTCACAAACATGTTATTTCTCAAGCTTATTCTCGCAAGCCAATGCCATTGCCAGGTGACAAAAATGTCAGGGTGGGCAGTCACCTTTTCCACTTCCCTTCTCTACAAATTCACATTCCCTATAATCATCTGTCATGCATGTGGCTTTTCTGAATCACTACAATTGCATGAGAGCAAGCATCAACAGAATATGCAAAGAAAGCATGACACGTTTCAAGTGAATGTTGCCTGTACAAGGGCAGGACAGGATGATTTGCAAGGTGTGCACATCTGCATGTTTTCCTACTGACAGCACGAGGAGCAATTCATATCCTAAAATAACTTTGGGGTTTCTAAATGACAGCACAGATTGCAAAGGATGTCAAGTAATAGTTTTTGTTGTCTATATTTAAATGCTCCACTGGAAGGCTGTAGCCCTGATGACATACAACATGGCAAGCGTCTACAAAGAGCACGACCCTGACTTGAGATTCAAGAGAAACCCAGCGGTCTGCTTCAGTTGATGAGTGAAGTGAAAGGAGGACACTAGAAATGACATGAAAAATATTTCTATCCCTGTGCTATAAGTCTACAAGGAGAATAAGAGACCTTTCGGGAGAATTACATCATTAATGACATTCTAATGAATCCCAGTGCTACCCAAATGCCTTCAGAGCAGGTCCTAACCGGTCACACGCCTAAAACATTTTGACATGTCTGTATACATGAAAACAAAATGTAAGGAATGGATGCAATAGAACAAACATCTGCCCACAAGAAGCCAGTATGTCCTTCTCCTAAGACATGATTCAGGGAAATTATTTTCGAAGTGATCTTGAGAGACAGATGGATCTATCAGGGTAGACAGGCCAACCCTCTGAGCCACCAGGGCAAGCTACCCAAGTATGCGAAACGCTGTCAGGGACTTCATCAAAGCAAGCACAACTATTTACTCGCCTGCCATAGTACCACACTTCTGGAAGCAGCCGATGCTAATGGCAGGGACTGTGGCGAGATCAGAAACCGCACAAGAGACAGCAGGCATGTCACTAGACATGCTTCTGGCCGGGACTCTGACACTGTGCTCCTCAACCAGCAACGCTCCCAGGGGCTGCTGGAAAAAAACACCTCTGCAGCAGAAGTCGGCGGGGGGGCCCGTCTGCTGGTCCTTGCCTGTGCTGCTGGGCCGCACGGCGGGGTACGACAGGTCGGGGTCCCCGGCCCCCAGCC
>NW_009646956.1:66967-148632 GCF_000708025.1 Charadrius vociferus
CAGGCGTCGCTCCCAGGCCGGCCCGGCGCCCCAGAAACCTGCCCGGGAGGGGCGGGAGGGGCAGCCCTGGCCCCACAACAGTGCGTAAAAATTGCTGATCGGTCAATGTTGCGTGCTGGTGACCTGTAATGCCAGTGGCGTGCGCCCTGCATCGACCTGCCCGGCAGCTGCCCCCCTTTGCTGGCAGCGCCCAGCCGCTCTTTACCAGTTTGCTTGTTTCTCTCCTCTCTCCTTCTTGCTCAGTGGTGGCACCACCTTCTCAGCAGTGGCTGGTCATGACCTCAGAAGGACAGATAATAATTCATGCAGGGAGTAAGGCCGTGGCGGATGAATCTGCCTAGCAACGAGCCTGCCTGGTGCCCCATCTCCATCCTTGCTGGGATTACACGATAAGAATCAGAAACTGCCCGAAACGCAGCCTCTCGTTTCTGCCACAGGTAGGGAAGTTTGGAGGAGTGCTGCATTAGTCATGGCTGAATAGCCACAGCGCATCAACGTGCTCTACCCAGCCTGTAACATCATCAGGACAACTTTATCCTCTTACTTACCCCATTTTATGCACACTTCACTGAGGCAGCAGAATACAATGGCAGCATTGTGGGTGCTACTCAGGCGGAGGACCCAGGGGGTGAGAGACTGGTTTAACTCCTGCTCTGCCATGTATTTCCTGCCTGTCTCTGGACTGATGGCTTAGGCTTGCACCCACAGGTTTATGGTCACGAGGCAGATAATTCATGGTAGGCCAAGGAGACAATCCTTCTGGGACCTGTGGAGCTAAACCAGTTTGATTGAGGATATCTCAGCAGAAAATATCCATCCCAAGAAGCAAAGTGAGCCTCGGGCAGACCACCGGCAAAGTTAAAGCCATCAGCACATTACCTAAGCCCCAACTATGAAGTTAAAAGCTGCATTAGGCTTACTCAGAAGTTACCCAACCTATTACTGCTCCTAAAATTCAGCTACTCTGGTCTCCCATTCCCTGCTTCTCCTTAGTGCTGGGGCTTGGTTCACACACAGCAGCTTTTTCAATAAAGCATTGGATATGTATCAGACACTGGTGGAGAAAGACTGACTGACTTCCCGACCTTGCCTGATGCAGGATTATGAAAGATTCACATGCTGCTGTACATCCTGAGGCAAATTCTACCATTGCTGCTATGTGAAAGGGTTGAGCGTTTTCAGGTGGCATGGTCCAAATCACACGCACTATCTCCTTTTATTTCTGCTGTGGGTCACCCTATCATCCCTGGATTCCTTACGGTAGAGCACTGGCAGCCCAAGCTGTCATCACTGAAATATATGCATGGCTTTCACGGGCCTGATTTCCCTTTAACAAAGAGAAAAGCACTTTGGTGTTCTTTCTTATTACCCTGTTGACACAACATTGGTTTTATTTTGTTCCTATGCGGGCCAGCACAGATGAACATTGCCTTGCTAACACTCCATAAAAAACCATCTACCCACATGCTCTGAATGGCTTATTTGGTTCTTTTAATACATTCCGGAGAGAGCTTTGTCTCTGTTTGGTTTTCCTTCCCCCCCTACTTCTCGTATCTGTTTCAGTGAGATAAAGAACTCCATTGCATTGAGAGGCTACACTCTTTTAATAACAATCCTCATGTTTTTTGCACAGCTTACCTGTGCTATTTAGTTGCTAGAAGGCAGATAGAGCATACTTTAGCTGGTGACTGGCACCAGTGGGTTACATTTTTATTTGAAATACATTTCAGTTGCTGCTTTCTATAGTTACAGATCAACTGGATATAACAGATGTCGGTGTTAACCTCCGCTGGGTCAGAGCTGCAAGTGTGAGAAAGTGACCGATGTATCCCCTGGCCTAAATTAAAAACCATTTCAACGGAGACGGGACAAGTCAGAGAATTGTTAGCACAATATAGTCTTTCACTTCTAGGGACCAGTTTGAATTCAGCCCGAGCTAGCCCTGATTGAATGTGCTTATCATCTGCTGTCTCATTGTTCAAGTGAAATAAGTTTGATGGGTCTCAATCTACTCCTCCCTGGCAGATAAGCATCTGCTTGCCAAAGCTTTTACTAGGGTTGGCCACCCTGGGTGACCCCTCCCTTGGCAGGCACCCCTCTTTCCCACCGCCACCTTCCCCTGGGATCAAACAGACCATGGGAACTGGGCTCACCTCTTTACTTGCTTCCTGCCTGTCTGGTCACGCAGGGGATACTGATGGTGGTACTCAGCAATGCTGGAGCTAGTTCATGCACACAGAACAAGTGCCACCCAAGAGGCATTCACTCCAACGGCATGTCCGTGTGTGGTGACAGAGCCAACCCAAAGCCAAGTTCATTATTTTCATACTTTTCAAGCTGGACTTGATCAACCTCAGCAGCAAAAACACCCTCAATATCTGAAAAATTTCTGGTCAGAGTCCTTCCCTCACTACTCACGCTTCTAATGCACCACAAATAAATATCACCCACTGTCAAGGGGGGGGGGGGAGCACTTACCAGGGTCCACGTGGGTTCATGGGTTCCTACATACTGAAGCCAGAAGTACACTTTTACTGTCCAGAATACAAGCCACAGACTCCCCTAATTTCACTCCCATCTGATCTGGAGCAGACCTTTCAGGAAAAAAAAAAAAAATAAAAAAAATGCATGTACTCTTGAAAAATTTCCTGAGATGAAAAATCCAACAGTCTGTGAAAAATCAGTTAACACTATATTATTCAAAAACAAAACCAGGGCCTGTCTCATTCTAGTCAGAGGCACGTAAACCAAATTAATTCCCAGTCCACACTAATAATGATCAACAGATCTCTCTGTGCCCAGGGAAGCAGTGTCACTCTCATACACGGGGACATGGACCCACCAAGATCACGGAGTTTCTCTGGGCCACATATGGAGATAGTGGCAGCATCAGAGGAAGGAACATCTAGTAGACTCTGCTGCTTATCAGAATAATTTTCCCTATATTTAAGTTACCAGAGCTTTTGGGGGGGAGGGTGGGGGAGAGGATTTGAAACATATGCAATTTTGTACTTCTTTTCTGTAGCTTTTTGATCCTTTCGCTTATGGGTTTGGCAACTCCAACTTTTTTCATCCTTGGAGATTATTCTTCATTGCCTCAAAGAGACTTCAATTTCCTCACAAATCTCTCTTCCTTTCACTTAATTTAAACATTTTTGGCGAATTTCATGATTTAATAATGAGAAATAAAATTGGAGATTTACTAAGTGTCGAGAGAAGACCTTTCATTTCATCTGGGGATTAAGAAGGGAGTTAAAGGTGTGAATCCTGTTAGCCATGCTGGCCTAACCTGAGCTCCAGCACTCTAAAGAGCCCAATCCTGAGAGATACTGAGTGCTCTCTGCTCCCTTCAGAACCAGGGAAGTCCTGTGGACTCAGAGCACATCGCAGATTTGGACCCCTTAACACACTATGCTAGCCTATAAATCCATAGCAGCGCTGTCTCATAGATATTTTGCTAATAAATTTAAAGCCTGACTTCATTTAATACTACCACCAGCTGATCAACTCCAAGCAGCTTCTCACTACACTGTTAATTTAAGGTAACAATTCATTCAGATCTTTGGTTCTGCATAAGTGCTTCCCAAATAACTTCTTCCGTCTCTGTCAATTATCTGAGACTAATGCACCTTGAAGTTACCTTTAGAGCAAACATTACTCCACGGTCATAATTCTAAAATGTTATCAGTAGCCAAAAGATAGGAAGCTTTCAACGTCAGAAATTCGGACTGCACATTTAAACATAGAATTAAAAAATTAATCAGTACTGGTGCAGTCTGAAGATCTATTGGATTTTCATAATCTGGCAATTGCTAGGCATGTTCATAGGACCAAATGGACCTTGAGCCTTTTATTCATTTGATTTCATTTTCTGCATGGCTACTATTAGATAAAGGTAGCTTTCCCAGGTACCGCTGCGATGGTGCTGGCCATCAAATTATGTCTGGCAAACCAAATCTCACACACTGGGGGCTAGATTCACCCAGCTGGCTGCCGTCTCACCCTCGCCATCACGATGCAGCTTCTCTCCCAAACTTGGGCAGGCAGTGCAGGACAAAGCTGACCAGGATCGCTCTTCTTCAGCTGTCCTGCCACACTGAAGAGACTCCCCAAACCCACTTGCGATCCGCTGTGCCAGCCCCGGTCCTCTCCTCTGATCCTCCAGTGTGGCATCTCATGCCTTGGGAAGTGCCGCGGCATGGCCAGGTGCTCGCTGACCCAGCCTGAGCAGCAAGAAGGACAAACCACTCAACCCTGGATCCGTCCCTGCTGCGCAGCGCAGCATGGCACCCACGTGCTGGGACACATCTCATTTTGGACCACGATTTCCATTCTGTTCTGTCAGACAAAAGGGGCACCAGCAGACAGAAATGAGTCCAGACATGAAAATGGCTACATCTTCCTCTGCCAAATGCTCTGGATTCCTAACTAGTTGTTACGATGAGACAGAAAAGTGCTGCTGCCGAATGATTTTGGAATGGGACTTTGGCTGGGAGAACAGGACAAAACAGAGTGAGAAGCTGTCTTTTCCCGTCTTGTGTGTGTAACAACTCCATTACAGGTCTGGATCTCACTCGGAGCACGATGCTGGTTGAGTATATAGGCTGCCAGCATTCATAATAATTAACCATTAATGTTAGCAAACACTTGGCAAATCTCCACCTGCTTTCATCCGGAGCTCTCAGAGTCCTTTGCAAACATGAACAGATTAAACCTTGCCAGACCCCCTCCAGTCTTACACATTAATCCAAAGAATTTTTTCCACTTCTATTATCTGACAGGGTATTTAGTAAAGACGATGAGGTTGGGAAGTATTTGGGCATCCCCATTTTACAAGGCAGAGTGGAGGCCCAGGGTGGCAAAGGGATGTTCCCAAAGCCTCAGCGAGTGCTGCTGGTGCAGCAAT
The DNA here is from genome assembly GCF_000708025.1 of Charadrius vociferus. Lineage (NCBI taxonomy): Eukaryota > Metazoa > Chordata > Aves > Charadriiformes > Charadriidae > Charadrius > Charadrius vociferus. The sequence goes on from NW_009646956.1 coordinate 71,874, forward strand.
AGTGAGCGGTTGTGGTCTCCCACCCTGCGCCTCAAACCCTGCCCCAGCCTTCCTCTGCTGGGCAGGTCTTCATCCCTATCTCACTGTCAAGAAAGCCCAAGCAGGAAAGGGATGCAGACTTAGCTCAAAGTGTGACGTGGATCAGCAAGCTGGTAGAGTGATAGCTTCGCTGCTCTTCTTGCTGCTGGGACACAACGGCCACCGCAGACAGAAATAACTGTGAGCAGAGCATGGGCCAGCCAGAGCATAGCGTTCTCTATGAGAGCATCTCCTGCTGTGCCTGCTAGGGCTTGGTGGCATATTTGCCATCCAGTTTTGCCATCCTTGCTGCTGCTTTCTAACAGCTCCATGTGGACATGATTTTCTCCAAAACTAAACCAGAAAAAAAGGGGTGCTTCATTCCAGAATAATGATGCCCCCTTGAAATACAGTGTCCACATAGAGAAATTATAATGGAACAGCTTGGTCAGAGTAACTATTAGAGAATCACAGAATGTCCTAGATTGGAAAAGACCTGTAAGATCATCTAGTCCAATCATTAACCCCACACTGACAAGCCCACCACTAAACCATGTCCCTGAGCACTATATCTACATGACCCTTAAATACCTCTAGGGATGGGGACTCCACCACTGCCCCGGGGACTCTACCTCTGCCCTGGGTAATGCGTTCCAGTGCATCAAGACCCTTTCAGTAAAGAAATTCTTCCCAATATCCTATCTATTGCATCTCCTAAACCGTTTTTACGTTCAAGGTCTAGCTTCAAATAGAAATACTCAACCATTTGACCTGGTCAGATGGCCAGCAGCGTGCCAGGGCCACTTGAAACAGCCCACAAACAAACCTTCCTCCCAGAAGAGAGCAATCTGACTCACAGGACCTCAGAGCGTGGACGCTTGGTAGCGTCCTGCTAATGGCTGGCTCCCTACTATGTCGTGACCTCCATTTCAGCCCTCTGAGGGCTAAAGATGTTGTGGCTGATCAATGGCTTGGGAATAAAACCAGAGGCTGTGTGTTCACCTCCTTGTCCCAGTTTAGTTCAGCAAGCAATAATCAGACCATCCTCTGCAGCTGTGCTAACACGCAAGGGTATTTACTGTAGACTCTGGAAGAACAATCAGTTTTAGGCAGGCAGATCAGACATTTTAGTGCTCACCTGGGAATAAGACGTCTTTTTTTCTTCTCCTCCCCTAGTTCTTTCCCCTCATTTGCATTCACTTTTGGCTTTGAAATAAATGGCTTTAAATCTCAGCTCAGCAAGAGCTAAGCCTGAAAAGCCAGAAGACTACATTCAGGAACATTACCTGGGAGTTCAGGCAAAAGCCAATGTGAGACCTTTTTTCTGAGACTGAGCAACATGAGGAGGAGTATTTGGGGGATGAATAGGAAAGAGAAAGGTGGTTGGAAGGCAGAGACAGAAAAAAGACAGAAGAGAACAGGTTTGAAAAAGCACAGGTCTCACCCATACTGGTCTAAATTGTCTTCTCACCAATGTCAGTGAAATTCCCCCTTACCTCAGTCAACATTTTGTCCCAAACAAAGCAGCAAGTCCTCTCTGTTCTCCATGCTGCACACCAATTTGGATTTTTAGCAGCCGCTTTGGACAAGCTCCCTAGCGCACAGCTCCCAGCTGACTTAGAGGAGCCGAGGATGTGCCACCGCAGGAGTCCTGACGGGCCGTGAGAAGAGCCTCCGTCTGTCAGGAACAGCCCTTCTCACTGCCTTCACACTCTAACAGACATTTTCTCTCCCTTGCACCCTAAGCTGAATACATGAGAAACTGAAAACACAAGCACCACAATAAAAACAACAGAAAGGATTAGTCTGTACAAATTGTTCAAAGCACAAAAAATACTATTCCAAAACAGCCTAAGTCAATAAACAAGAAATGTTAGGTCTTTCCATTGTAATAGACCTTTATTTATCACATTGGAAAGGGTACTTTTTAAAGGCAAATGGCCAACTCGTCCCTTTGATACATGGAGATGCTTCAAGATAGGTATGATATAGAAAACCTAGGCAGAAGATATGTACCGGCTAATCTGACAGTTATCTCTTTTACAGCCAACTACTGTCATTTCAGTCTTTGAGAACTGCCAGCTACACTGATATCTGCAGACCTAAACACAGCAGAGGAGAAAGCCTTTGTTAATTAAGCCAGCTTCCTTCATTTCTTACTGATCTGGCCTCAGCAGAGCTGTGGGAGAGCCGCTGCTGTGTGGCCCTTTGTGCTGGTGATGGACTGCCACACACCTCCCCCCTTGCATACTGGTGGCGAGGCAGATGATCCTCATCTGCTGGCTGGAATGCTTTCTGGGATGAAATGTTGCAGCCCTGCCACAAATCAGACTATTAACTCAACTGGAGCACAGCAGATTCCCCCTCGGAGAGAAAAAAAACCTCCCCAAAGGATGCATAAACCTGCCCATTGTCCCATCCTGCTGATACAGGGCTGATTTTCCCAGTGCGGTATCAAGTTCCGGAGGAGTCTATTTATACTGAATTCATCAGTGCTACTTTGTACCCAAAAGACTTCAGCTCTGTATTTTCAATCAGTTAGTGCCCATCAAACTCTAATGGGGTTTCTGGAACTGTGGGTGCTTTATCCTCTGTTCAGCCGGCGTTTCGGCACGCCCAGCCATTGCTCTGCTACCTCTGTTCAAGTTGCAGCTCCTTGCTGCAGGCGGACGTGTTGTCTCGCCACAGCTAGATATTTGGCCCGGAGGGACAAAACTCAGCGGACTTACAAGTGCCAAGTGTGAGCCCAGACTTACTTTTTACCCTTTCTGATGGCAGTTTGCAGTTCCTTTCGCAGATCACTGGCTGATTCTGCCTCCACTTACGCCTCTAGGTCACCAGGGCTATCTCTCCTGCTTTGGAGCTGTGCCTCGCTGGCAGGCTTTATGCTCTGACCTCCGGAGACTGGCTCTCCACCTGATGGGCACTGCTACTTTTTCCCCCCCTCAAGGCAAAGCCATATTTTATGCACCACGAGAAATTTCATCACTTTCATTGGATACACAAGTGAAGTAGAGAGAAACTCCTATCTTGCAGGTAATTAATCTCAGAGCTAAATGAAACAAAAGCCAACGGAGGGGACTTCGGTCACTCATGCCAGCATTCTCATAGCCAAATTGTGACAGCATCACTCCAAACACCACACCAAAGCAGCCCATCTTTGCTTCTTTGCTCTTTCATAAGCTTAGAAAGCAGTCATCATCCAGACTCCACTAACCAGACTTCACCTACAGGTCCCCTCTTTTTCCCAAGGGTTGTCTTTACCATTCAAACACTCATCACCCAAGAACCATTAAAACCCATTACCTACATTCCTGTGTCTAGCCCAGCTACCCTGTGCCCACAGCGACAGTTACCAGTGCTGTTGGTATCTCTGCCAGCTTACATATGACTGCTGGGACTCATACCTCTCCAGACCCTGTCTGTAACTCTGGATCTCTGAAAAAAAAAAACCAAACAAAACCAAAAAACCCAACCAAAAAAACAACCCACCCAAAAAATAGCTATTCCCTTTCGCCTCTTCCTCCACCTTTTGGGTGACTTACCTGGTGATGCACTCGGGGTTCAAGGAGAGAAGCGGACTTGGCAGGGCAGAAGCAGGGAAGATTTCTGTGGATCTGAAGTGGTTAAAAAGATTCCTGCCTCAGGAGCACTAAGGTACAAAGGGTTCAGTCTCTATTTTATAATTTATAGCTCACCTTTCTTCTCAAAGTCCTGTGGGCTCTTACGGTTGACAGAACAACCCTTTTCTATTTCACTTACGCCACTGAGTTCAGTAAATGCCCCCAGGCTAGTCCAAGCCTTGTTAATACCTTCACCCATGCAACCTCCGAGGAGAAAATAGCTTTTTATCATTAGGTGAAAATGGAACTGCCCGGAATAACAACACAAACATGGGTTTTAGCGCACGAAGAGAGATCCCAGGCCTTTTAGTTAGGAACCTGCCAGACTGCTGTCAACCCAGCCCGGGCTGGAGGACTGGCTGTCACTGCAGGGAGAGATGCAAGCCCCCGGCCCCGCTGCCGGGCTCCCTGAACAGCAGGAGGATCAAACAGAACAGTTAGAAGGAATAAAGCAAAGTATTACATTTTAATTGATCTAATCTTTAGCTCCCGATGGAATTTGCAGAGGTATCTTACTAGAATTACTCAAGTTTTATCAGGAGATGGCAATACTGGGAAAGCGCCTTTTGGACGGCAAACCACTCCAGACCTTGAACTGCATTAGCATTGGGGCTGGCTGAGCAAAAGAGCCCCCCCAATGGTTTCAAAGATGAGAGCAAAAACTGGGGAGAGAACATGTGAGACGTAAACCCACCTGGGCATACAAATGCATACAAGTACACACCCAGGCATATGCATAAAGCTGTTTGCTGTGGGGTCCCTCCAGTGTAAAACCTGTAGGTATTTACCGGTGAGCAGAAAATACAGGACCTACAGAGACACTAGAAAAGGCATCCAAATGACAGCAGCTTTTCTCCATCCACTCCTCTTCTGAGGTCCATTTCTGCTCCAAGTACAAACATTCTTCACATTTAAAAAAAAAAAAAATTAAAAAGAGAGAATAGGGCAAGAGGGATGTGAAAAAAAATCTTAAAATAATCTTAAAATACAGACCCAGATATCAAATACCATAGGGGTGGAGCAAGCTAACAGGAGAGACAAAAAGCAAAGACAGTGAGGAACCAGGTGGTTTCTCATAATTTTTTTCCTGACATCCTCTGTCTGAGCAGATGACTGCAAAATCTTTGGAGAAGCAGAGGAATAATGTCTGGCTCTGTCAAGATCCCTCTTTATTCACAGCGGTGAAGGGGTGAAAAAACATCAGGTCTGATAAATGATTCATGGAGCCTTTTCTTCTGCTAATCTGTAAATAAATTTTAAAAAGCAGCTTCTTTTTGATGAATATATTCTGCAGCTCGTAAAAACATGTCAGCCTTTAAACACAACACAGGCACACTCAGGTATCTCTAGCACTGCTGTCAGTACTTTGAAAGCCTAAGCCTGGCTCCTTGCAGAGTGCAGGGATGGAGGTTTTGCTGACTTACCTCAGCTGAGGATCTGCCCCTTTGATCCCATGGCACCGGATTCCTGGGCTCTGACAAAGCCTTACCTCATTTCATGCTCGCACCTTCACCATGCTGTTTAGTCAGGGAGAGAATAACATCCCGCAGATTTACAGACATGAAGGCCAGAAAGGACCTTGGTGAACATCTCACATGACATCCTGCATAACAAGCTCTAAATCCTCGCCTCCCTGTTGCACGAGCACTCTCTGAGCGTGCACATTTTACTGTCGCCATGTGGCAGGCACTCCTTTTCACACACTGCTGGAAACAACAGAACAACCCTAACGTGCCCATCACCCTTTCCCTGCACATCCTCCTCAGAAACACCTGCTGGAGACAGACTCCGGTCTGCGATAACGAGATGGATTGGACCCGCTGTACCCAACGCGGGTTGCCCCTGCTCAACCAGGCTCCAAACAGCAGCTCTGGGAAGGCTGTAGCTGCCGTGGTCCTCACCGCACACACAGAACCGTGGACAGACTGCACTGCTGTTGGTTATTGGTTCTTTCCCCCCTTACCACCATGTATCTTGGGCTTTCTTTTTTTGGCCTTTTCTTTTTTACTCCCATTTCCATTCAGCTACAGATAACAGCAACACCACGAGCGCGGACACACTCAGGCAGCAGAGCCCTGCACCAGCCAAAGCACCTCTTCCCTTTCAGCGGGGGAGTTGCTGGGTTTCTCCCTGAGCAGATGGGTCTTGAACTGTCTCACGACTTTTGTGAGGGCGGACAGGGAAGGAAAGAGGAAAAAAAAGCATGATTATACAAGGACATCTTTTATTTCAGTACATTCAAGACAAAAAGAAAAGAAAACAATTCAAGAACAGGATGTACCTTCACTCAAGGCTTTATCTCCCCTGCCCCTCTCCATTGTCATCTCTTTCCTTTTACAATCAGAAATTGCATAGAATTTGTTTTTCAATCAGAAAATTAAACTCATCAGTGTAAAACCCACGTCTGTACCAAGCAGAGGGTGAGCTGCTGCTGTTGCTAGGGAAGTAAATATTTTCCTCACACCAGATCCCGGGCTAATGTTTTTCTCAAATGCTGCGCGGCATCGTCGCTGCCAGACATGGGCTGTAAGTCACCCTCAAAGCTGAGGGTGCTCCGTGGGTCAGGGACGAGGGGAGCTTGCGAGCCTGGGGCAGAGCTCGGAGTCACTTGTTCGGGAGCGTGCAGAGCACAGGCCACGGATGCTTTGGGGAGCGACAGTGGGCAGCAAATACCACCTCCCTCGGCTGGCAGGAAGGGGCGGCCTTCCCCCGTGCTCCCCGCTCTCGCCTGCTCCCGCCTCACCTTCCTCAAAAGGCTCCCCCACCCGCACCCCAACAATAGAAAGGAAAAAAAGCAAAAGATAACCCCAGAACTAAACAAAAGACACAGAACCCCTGAAATTCCAGGCGTTTCAAGGCCTCTTTGAGTTCACTGTGTTCGTTGGTTGGTTTTTGGCATTGCAATATATATATATCTATGCATATATATATATTTCTATATATATGTATTTTAACAACTCCTTAAACGGACTTTCAGCAAATGCTGCTTCTCACAGGGAGCGTGTCCCATCCCTCCCTCCGTCCACCTGCCACATTCTGAAAAGGAAGAAGAGTTCAGCACCTGAAACCTGGTGCCTTGGAGACTAGGTCCTGACGTACCCAAAATAAACCAAAACAAAACAATGACTCCTCCCTTCCCATCCCTTATCCACGTCAAATAAAAAGACCCTCCCCCCGCCCTTTGAGAACATCCCCTGGTAAGTCTACGTGACGGGGAGACGGCGCCAGCATCCTTTCTCCCGGCCTGGGGTGGAGAAGTTGCAAGTTCCCCTGGGTGGGCAATATCTGCTACACCAGTTACCCACCACGTCCCTCCTTCCTGCCTCGGAGCCGCACGGTGGCACGGAGACAACCACTGGAGACAGGCCAGCCAGAGGAGCTCGCTCCTGCTGCGTCGGCTTCAGCGAGACACGCGTCCTCTCGGACGCCGAAACCAAAGCCATCCCTCCGGCCAGGCCTGCACGTCAGCCCAAAGGTCCGCCTTGCTCTGGAGAAGCTGGGTAACTGCTTTTAATTTAAAAACAAGTTGACATTGTACAAGTCCGTGTTCTGTAAAATGGAACAGGACCCTCTCGGCCCACCCCAACGCCCCCTGCCCCAGCGTTACTCGGGCTCGCTGCTGTTGGTGGTCTTCTCCCACTCCAAGCTCTCTTCGCTCTGTGCGGGTGAGCCCGCAGACGGCCGTGCCCGGAGGCCCTGAAACCTGCGGCACTCGGGGCACACTCGGATGTGCGTGCACCCTCGGGCAACCAGGGCGGCTTCTTGTGCCAGTCTTTGTGCCAGGGGATCTGGCTCACCCCCACTGCACAGCTTCCCATTGCTGAGCGTGGTTGTGCTGCGGGCTCGGCGTTCCTCCGGGATAACGGGGCGAGTCCGTATCATTCCCCCTCGCCTCCGACGAGGGTGGAAACTGTCCTTGCAGAGAATGATGTTGCGCAGCTCCGTCACCATTTCTTGGCACACCGACACCTGGAAGGCAGACCCGAGACATACTGCTCACCTAAGTAAGCTGCGAGCCCAGCAGCGCTGCATCTGCTCTGGATTCTGATGCCAAAGTGTTATGGACTCGGTCGTGAATCTGGCAACTGGATTTTGAAACCAATGCTTGGATATTCGTGCCTGATCTAGCACAACAGATTCCACCTCTTGTCAGAGACCCTCCTGTATTCTGGATCAACATAAGACCCAAACCCATGGCAGGTAGAAATCCTCAGATGATCCCATCTCCAGGAAAGGTACCTGCACATTGTATACATCCTTCATCCCTTCAAAAGCCCTTGGAGCATCCCTACAGACTCCACCTTAGTAGGAGTGCACGAGAAGCTCCTGCATTTTAGACCCTGCACAGTGCACCTAGCCTTCTCGTGCCTTTGAGGTCTCGTTACCAGGAATGCTCATCTCAGCCTGGGTGCATGACTTGCTCCAGAGCACTACACTGCTGTGCACCCTGCACATAGCAATAAACACACACTATCCCCTCAGGACACTTTCAGGTCCTACCTCTGACTGTTCAGAGTGCCGAAGGCTCCACAAAAATTCCAGCATTGCCATAAAAATTGCTACGATTAAGCCACAGATGAGAACCACGAAGATTCCACCAATGTTCTCCATTCCCAGGCCTACAATAAAGCAGAAGAGACAATGCTGTGGAGAGGCAGACACAACATTAATTGCAAGCATTGCTGTACAGAAATCCCAACTCTTTTCTGTTTAGTTGGCATTGCACATACCCAGCCAGGGACCAAAAAACACATAGCCAGCACTGTCCTATTAATAACTAACCGCATGACTCAGATGGCAAACTGGATGACTTGCAATAACTGCACGATCGAAGACGTGTTCTCAGAAATGATGATTTTGCAGATAAACAGCAAGTACATTGGAGGGAACTACAAAGCAATTTGTGGACAAACTGAAAACAGGGGAAAAAATGAGAGATCAATCGGGCCCATTAATCCCTGCAAATTATTCACCCAGCTCTCATTGCTTTGAACTTCACGAAAGCAGATGAGCAATGTTGTTAAAGAAGCAGAGATGAAGAAGACAAGAAAGGGCTTTAAAGAAAGCTGGCACCAAGAAAAGCTCCTTTGATTGCATTACAAAGTGCTGGCGAAAAATGATTACAGCTGCTTGTACTGCAGTAGCAAGGAGAGGTTCCAAACCAAACCAGGACCCAACACTGTCTGAAACTACACGGTGACCAAGTGGGGTCCCTGGTTATGGGTCGGGTGCTCTCTGCCCAGCCCCCTCTGGCCCATGAGGAGGAACCAGCCCCTTCCATGGGACGACTCATCTCGCCTCCCTTGGACATACCCCTTACAATGGGATGACTGCCATCTCCGCTGATTGTAAGAGCCATTCAGCCACCCTGGGCCAAATGCCACGCAGGCAGACAGCTCCACGTAGGGGACGGACTAAAGCCCACGCACAGCAGCTGCCAGCTCTGTCCTACACAGTCTGCACTCCAGAAAGCTCACCAGTTAGAAGGGAAACCCACCCCTCCAAAACCTGGCCTGAGCTTTCCATGTGCCGGGGCTGTCACCCCGCTTCCCACCATGACCAGGGTCCCCAAAACCACAGGCTGTGCCTCCAACCTGGCCCTGCAGAACAGGACCCCGAGAGGAGCCGGGGAGCAGCACCGGCCTCAGCACACACTGTCTGAGAAACAGCTCTTCTCTCCTGTGTTTGTTGGTTTGGGGTCTCCAGTGGACTGGGCCCCTGATTGGATTGATTACTAAAAAGCATGCGGTGCTTTGCACTGAGGTGACTGTATGAGGCCATTACTCAACAAGAACATCTATAAAAATCTTCCTCTCCCCTCTGTAACATTAAATCAAAGTGTAAGAATCAATGATTTATTGACTTAATCTCCGCGTGGCTTTTAGACATAAAATCTCACCAAAATCCTTGTAAATCGCTGACCTGTTTTGTTCTAAAACTTAGGAGGTCACATTTCTCCCTCCTCCTCCGTCATTCTTTTGGCACTGCCTCCGGAGCAATCTAGTGACTCTGTAAATCAGCCCTTTGCAGAGACACGTTTCCACTAAGACAGCAATTGCAGGGTGGAAAACACAGCCCATGATCACAGTTTAGACCCAAGATAAAGGCCACCTCTCCTCCCAGCAGCTCTCAAATTTGAATTTAGGGCTAGTACCTCCCTCCGCAGCCTCCTACCGTTCTACTTGGGTGCCACTTCAGACACCCACTCCCAAGCTCACCTGAGAGGTATTTCCTTCCTCCATATACACATAACTGCAAGCTACAGCCTTCCTCATTTCCCAAACTGAGAAAGTGAGCCATGACGGAGGGCACAATACAGCAGAAAAACTTGTCGAGGGTCACAGAGCATGCCGGGTAGTGCCAGCAACAGCCCAGGAGCCCGCTTCCCAGCCACCTCCTTCCAAAGCCATCTCAAACCAGCCCACAGACTAGATTCCATTTCAGAGATGCTTTTTGCACAGTCCACAGAGGAAAAAAGTCTCCCACGTGCCTGCTCGCCTTCAAAAGTAACTTCTTTAACAGCTTATAACCTTGTCCTGACGCCTGATGTCTTACATGCAGCCAACACCTCCTGCCTCGAGACCAACAGTCGGGGCTGCCTGCAGCGCAGCACTGCCCATCAGGGAGCAGCGGCTCACGGTCCCCACAGGGTCACATCCAGCCGAGCTCACGAACTGCACAGACACACACACCTCCACCCGCTGCAATGTCCGGAGAACAAAAGAGCTACCATGGACCCAGCCTGGCTCCCCGTCTCTGCGCTCAGAAAGATCAGAAGACTGTCCTTTCAAGTGGGGGACCTGCTGGCCTCCCGGAAAGCACTTGCTGAGGAAAGGGTGACTGCCAAAACTAAAAAGTGCAGCAACTGCGTGAAGCTGGCAACTGCTCTCACGCTGGGACATCAGCCTAATGTGGTAGCTTTTGTGGCAATTTGCATAGCATTACCCAAAAGAATTTGCTCCTCAGTTTACAGATGTACTAATAAAGTCCTTGTGTCCCTTCCCTTGGCTGTTTAAAAGGCGCTTTCACTTGGAGCCATTAACCAGCAGGCCTGTGGTGGAGATCCATCTCCCTTGAAGGAACCCAGGATTTTGGTCTGATCCCTTTAGCCATCCATTTTCCCATGTAATGCTGCAGACATTCATTAGAAGCTAATTTACCCTCCATATGCCTCCAATATTTGTCATTTGGTTGTTCCCGCTATCTTTGCCCCAGGCAAAAACACACAGCATGAGGCACAGCAGAGCTGTTTGGCTTTCTCCTTGAATAGTGAAGGAAGGAATCTCAGGTCAGAAGAAGGGGAAAAAGTAATTCTCAGGCAGAAACCCTGGCAGCACGCTCATGTGCAGAGGGACATGCATCCTCGCACTGCTGGCAAGGCTGCTTCTGCTGCCTGGTCCCTTCAGCACGCTACTGGAGTGGCGTGGCTTACCTTTGGCTCTGTGGTCCTCCTCTTTGGGGCACTTCCCTCCTTCCCACCACTTCCGCTTCAGGATCTCCAGGCGGTTGTTCTCTTGCAACTGGAGAATGGCCAGGTCAAACTCGTCGCGAAACACAGAGCCTGCAACACCAAGAGGTACGTGGTAAGACACCGCCTTGGCCAGCCTTCCTCCCCGCCACCGTGCCCTGCCAGCGTGCCCGGCTACAACAGCTCATCTGTGAACGGTTTCAAAGGGACTTTAGTCCATGTAAGCCCTTGACACCTGCAGCCTCCCTGCTGGGGCTGTCAGCTAGTTAATGGCATTTGGAGACAGTAATTTGGCCTGTCCGCCAAGACCCACACAGGGCATTTAAAGAGGTCCCTTATAAGGGGGAGCTCTGGCTTCAGGGGCAGGGTCTGGACAGGCGGTTCAGTATCGCACTGCTGCTGCTCTGGCCCACTGAGGTCCCTCTCCTGTCATTCCACCTTCAACTTCAGCCCTGCTCTAACACTCCTTCCCTCAAACTGGTGCACTGCAACAGCAGCAAGTTCAACCTGCACGCAAGCCCAAATGCTCACGGTAGAGGAGGCTCACTGCTGTGCTCGGTACCGAGCCCTGCTGCAGTCTTCGTCATGGCTGCTATCGGAGATCCCGAAGCAGGGCCGTGGGAAAGACCACAGCTCTCCGTGTAACTCTGCACTATTGTCCCAGCAAGCAGCTTTCTGCTCTTCTTATCTGCTACGGTTTCACTGTTTAACAAGACAATGTCAGAACAAATTTAGTCCTGAAAAGTAAGGATTTGTACTCACGATCAGGTTACTGTGACTTTACAAGCTGACGCATGTTAGCTAAACTATAGTGACTGTTTGTGTATCGGTCCTTATGTAATTCAGCTTAACTTTGTATTGCTAAGTGCAGGTGCTTAAAGGTCAGGAACAAGGCTTCCCGAGCCTGCGAGACTGGCTGAAAGATCAGCCGGTGGCTTGGAATAACAAATACTACATCCTCTTTCTGTGCTGCCCTGGGAGATGATGTTCTCTTCCTAGCTCTCATATTTGAAAGACAAAACCCCTGCATTTGTTAAACCTGATTATTAGCGGAGATAGTCGCTGAATTGCCTGATTCTCTGTCCTGGAGTTTTAAGAACCACCAGCTGTTAAGAAACTTGTGCTAAGAACTACAAGAGTTGCAACAGCATTACTTTTACAGCACTTCTGAGATAAAACAAGGAGCAAAAAGCGATTCAAAAACACTGGTTCAAAAGGGAAACAGCCAGCAAAGAGCATATATGCAGAAAATAAGAAACAATTTTGAAACATCTTTCACAGGAATTATTCAAAGAGCCGCAGTTGCGTGTCACATGGCTCTGGACCAGAGGAGGGTCTCGCACATCTGGCTCTGAGCGTGCACAGTGGGCAATTGCAATGTATTTGGTTTTCCTCCTTAGATAAAAAATGACCCTGGGCAGAGCTGTGAAACGTGACATTGGCTTTAGAGCCGGTTCAGCCTTTCAAATGCTCCGGTCCTCTGCCGACAGCTGAGAAGGACTAGAATTTTTCTTCACTGCCTACCGACGGGCATGCCAATCCCGTAGCCCTTGGTGTCCAGAAGGCCCCCGACCTGCGTGAGGTTGCAATTGCGCTGACGATAATACTCGTTCATGGTGGATTCCAGCAGGAAGGCGTAATTGGAGTTCAGTACGCGTGCAATCCCTTCCTCCGTGCTCTTCACAAAGACGCTTGGCTGCTTGGAGTACATGTAATTCCACATCCGCTGGTACGTCTGGTAGCGGGAGTTCTGCAGGAGAAAGGAGGCAAGCGCAGCTAAGGTGGGAGCATCCTGCTGCAACATAAACCCCAAATCAGACACCACTGTGAAAAGGCCACAATGGGGAAAGGAGTCAAAGCAGATTTGGTGCCAGATTCAAAAGGATTTAGATACCTAACCTCCACTTATTCCAATGAGATTGAGAGTGCGAATATCTTGGTGGATTCGAGACTTTGTTGGAAAAGCCGAGCATGAAATGCATACCTAATTCCAATAGGTTCCAGCAAAGCTCTTTGCATAAATTCAATTTTAGCAAAATACATAGTTTCCATACCAGTATATCAAAAACATACAAAAAAAAAGCCAGAAGAAATAGCTCGTGCATGCCTGATTTAAACCACTGAATGCTGCCTGTCGAGCTCACACCCTATCGTCTGGCGCTGTAACCTTGTGCTTAACAGTTCATCAGCGTCAGAGCCAGACACCATCACCCTGAGAAGGGCACTGAGGGCTGGGGGCAGCGCCAAAGCTCTTTGGAGTTTGTTTGCTCCCTGAATCCAGATTTTGGTTCGCCCCCTTGTAAGGCAAATCGAAGTATACACTTAAGAGAACTGGAGTCTTTTCATTGACTGTAGTAAACTAAAGCTCAACCACCCCAAATCCTCAGACTTCGGTGGTGGTTGAACCCACCTTGGTTTGATTGAGAGAAAAGCTGACTACGGTTACTTTCTCTTGCCTGTGCTGAGCAAAGAGTGAAACCTGGTTGTACAAGGAGTGAAGATAAACACACTCTGGTCTACATTAGGAGTTTCTGAATTTGCCCCTTTCCCCTCACACTTGCATTCTGCAGCACGCAGAATCCCTTACACCCCCTCCCCTCCCGGCCAAGGCAGCAGGTACGAGACGTGCTGCCAGGCACCTCCTGCCATTGCACTTTCAAGGGCTCCTTTTCGGTGGCTGGCGAGCCGTGCTGGAGAGCCTGAGGGAACCTGCTGCTGACCTAGTTACTGTCCTCGTCTGCCCAGCTCTGTCCTCTGGCTGAAGCCACTTGGGCAAGGGACAGACGAACAGGCGGTGTGTTTACTCCCAATCTACTGCACTTTTAAACCTTAATCCTTCGTAGTAGTGTCAGGGGAAACTGCTGGCAGGGGACACAGCAAGGTGCTTCAGCAGCGGACATGCGCCTCATGCAGCCAGGAGCCGAGGGGTGGTGAGGACAGCCTCAGCCATGCCTGCTTCATCCATCCCCGCGTTTGACCCCCCATCGTTACACCAGAGGCAAATGGATCCCAACATAGTTCAAACGTTGCAAATGGTACAGTAACATCTTTTGCTAATTTCTCCTCTGATACCAGTGACTCCAGCACCCGCCAGGCAGCGCAAAGCTACAGTCGGGATTTTAAACTTGAAAGCCTTCCTGAAAAGAACTAAGCGAGTGCCTTGTATACAACCACCTTAGTCACTTGGGCACTGTTCAGCTCATTTTAGATGTAATGTTCTGCTTAAAAGTAGCTTTTTGCCAAACCCTGGAGGGTGTAAAGTTGGGCTGAAAAGCTCAGGCTCACTCGAGAGATTTCTCAGGCTTCCCAATTCAGTTCAGACTCAGAGGTGGGGAAAAAGTGAAAAAAGCTTTCTCTCCTCTCAGAATTTCAACAAGTAATAAATAAATAATCCTCAAGCAGTTCTTTGTGCATTCAGAGCACTGCAGAAAAGATTCACTCATTTATTTCCCTTCTGAATAGAGCAGGGAAGATAAAACTTAAATTGGGCTCAATGGCACACATAAGTTTGCATACACTTGACTTATTTGTTCTCAGTGCCACTGACCACACACAGACTCCAGCACTTTGACATATGCTCGCCTACCTGTGGTTTGCAAACATTTCTTTGCTTACCCAACCTGAGGGACTCTCCTGTAAAAGCTAAGATCACATCAAAACTGCATAGAGACCCATGGAAATTTGACTGCAAATGCTCATCTCCTGAAGACCGTATTATGTCATCACTACGACATGGGTACCACTTTCCCACCCATGTGGTGACAACTCCATGTGTTAAGCTGCTTTCTAAGTCCAAGTAGGAAAGTCTGCTCCCCCAGGGTCCAGCACTGATGTCCTGATCCTAGTGCCCCACCATCCCAAGGGCGTCCCAGCTGCTGCACTACAAAATTCTGCCTTCCCTGTCCTCCGCTGTGCCTCCCCTGCCATTCATCTCATCATCACCCACTGTGGATCTAGCCCAGTCCTGTGCCACCAAGCAGCCAGGAGGCTCTCCAAAGGTCTCCTCCATGCCAGAAACTGGAATGAAACAGTCATAACAGGCTGGGGTGACATCCAACTCCAATTAAAGTGTGCCCTCTGCACCCCCTGCCCCAGCTAGCAAAAGAATGGGGTTTACTTGGAAGAAGGTCATGCTGGAGCCACCGTGAATGGTGCCGTACTCGATGGCTGTCTGGTCGGCCAGGTCATCTACGGATTCGATGGGGACGTCCATCCGCTGCACAGTGAGGAACGCTGCCAGGTTGGCCGTGTAGGAGGAGATGATGATCAAGGTGAAAGCCCACCTAGGGAAAGGGGAAGCGAAGACAGGGACCTGAGATTTACCCACAGACTGCGTCTGATCACCATCCCCACCCTCTACCTCTCCATCTGCT
Source organism: Charadrius vociferus (assembly GCF_000708025.1). Lineage (NCBI taxonomy): Eukaryota > Metazoa > Chordata > Aves > Charadriiformes > Charadriidae > Charadrius > Charadrius vociferus. Next base: position 87,356 of record NW_009646956.1, read on the forward strand.
TCTGCCCAGAAAAGACCCACAGACAAGCCTTCCTTAAGAGGAGGGCTGACCTCCTTACCAGACTCCACTGACACAGCGCGTGGATAATGCCTGGGGGGCAATGGTGGAGCCTTGCTGCATGAATCCCCCGACTGGAAACCACAGGCTGTTGCCGAGAGAGTACTGATTCACGAGAAGATTGCATCTGCCTTGCGAGCAGGGGTGGGGGCTGTACCACTCGTACGGTGTCAATCTAAAACGACAAGAAACAGGTCGCTTGGGTAATTCACTGGGAAATGGGGCGCTTTGGAGAAAAGAAAAAAAAGGAAAAACTGTGAAGCCCTAACTCTCCTGGAGGCAGATTTTTCTGAGAAGGAAACTCTTTGCTGTCAATTGATGCCCAGGGCTCAGAACTGAGCGAAATGCTTGGTCTAAGACTCAGAAGCCAGAGGCTTTCTTGTAAAGACTTGTAAAAGTTTTGAGAGGCTCTGCTGAAAATCTGGGCATGGGCTGTGGGGAGACTGGAGCCCTGTGTGCAGATTCATACCACAGCCAACCACAACAATAATTCTAGATGTGTGCGAACTTGATGTGAAATTGAAATCAAACCACTTGCGTTGTGTTCCCTGCTGGAGAACGAGCACCGGTGGGAAGTTGAGACTGACTGTGTGACACCATCAAGAAAAATAACCATATTGGTGCAAATGGTTGCTCTGAGAAGGTCTGGTTGCCCCAGCAAGGTCTAGGTCCCACATTTACTTTGAATCCAAGTGTTGGTGTTTCAATGCATCACACACTTTCAGTGCTCACAGGGACAGGACAGAAGTGGGAATCTGAAAGAAGTGACAGCCTGTCACTGCAGTGACTGTAGCCTAGCTCTCATTTTTTGCTGTTTCCAATCCCCAGTTACCTGGTTGCTAAGAAAGTCTTATAATTCCCATACTGCCGTTCATTATATTGCTAATGGTTGACAAAGCTGGTGCCTGGGAGGGTCATTTTGGGGATACTGCCAATACAGCTGCAGGGCTCTGCCAGCTTACGCAGCATTTAACCAAAATGAGGTGTTTCTTTTCATTTCTGCATCTCCTACCTCACTGTGATGCTGGCGAAGTGGAGGTTATTTCCTGAAGACTTTCTATGGTCGGATCAAACACGGGCAGTAAAAAACTGCTCTGGGAGAGCCTTCTGCAACTCACAGGGTCAAAAGATCCTTACTGCTGAGCGAGGCAGAGAGCAGCGTCCAAACCTCCGTCTCCCATGGAAAGCCACGTAAAGGCACATTTTTGGAGGATCATGTTTAAAACATGAGGAGGGGTCTAAAGGGGCACCAAATCTCAGTCTGCAGAGCGCGCCGGACTGCATTATTCAATGGTTTCTTCAGAACTACGTTTCTGAGGCTGTAATGGCATTTGAAGAAACCACTAAAGCCCTGTCAGGATGACAACTTTAGCCATGCTAAGGGGCTGCGTGACGGCACAGTTCCAATTTTTGTAATGAGAACTGGGTATTAACCATGTCCCGGAACAGCCTTCAAGCCCTGAGCACGTCCTTGGTACATGTTGCCAGGACACAGTTCAACGCTGTCTGAAAAAGCCCATGTATGCCACCAACCATAAGCAGTTTGTTAGGAGGTCAGGATAAACAGCATTGGAGCGCAGACCCTGGGCCTCGACGGGAGGCATGCTGCAGACAAGCACTCAGTGATGTATTTTAAGGCTGATTTAAATTAGTCATAGGGAAACGGAACTGAGAGCTGTCAAGTGAGGTGCTGCACATCAACCAAGAAGCTGTTGAAAGATATTAATGAACTTTCTTTTTCTGTACACACTGGGTTTTACAGGGCCAGAGGAACCAAACACCACTACTGGAATCTGCCTTAATCTCTCTGAATGCGTTTGCCGGTACCTGTCAGCCTCCACCCTCCCTGTTGAAGACAAGCGGTTGGTTTCTCTGTTGCAGATAAAGCATCTACAGGGAGCAGCACCATTTGTACACTCTCAAACCCCCTCCCACCCTTCCCACGCAGCTCTCGGTGCCGGCACCCACTGCTATGGCCAAACATGCTCCCGAATCGTGGCATGCTGCTCTGCCCGCCCTGTCACAGCCACAGAATTATTTCAGTTGGAAGAGACCTTTAAGATCATCAAGTCCAACCATTAACCTGGCCATCTCAGGGCTGCCATACGCATCAGTGGTGTGCCTGCACAGGCACTCAGCAGCAAAGCCCCAGTCCCCAACTGGTGGAGGGCAGGGGGCTTGGGATGCTTCTGCCCCCCTTACTGCACCCTCCAAACTGGTGGCCTGGGGGATGTCCCCGTGGCCCCCTGCCCAGCCCCTCACCACACTTCCCCCCACGGGTCTGGGAGCGTGACGCTAGATGGCACCTCGAGGAAGGAAAAGGCACCGCCAGCCACATTACCGAGCAACCAAGAAGAGGACGCAGCTCACAGCCAGGTAGGCGAGCAGCATGAAGAGCCAGACACCAGGGGAAAAGGGATCCAGGAATGAGAAATAGCCAGGTTTGCGGCCCTGGAAGGGAAACAAAAAGGAGTTTAACCTGTTTGTGTTTCTACAAATTAAGTAGTCCATTCTGAAAATGACACAAAGAAACACACCTGCCTTGATGCTGACAACGGATGCGAGAAACAGAAGGGAAATAAAGTAAACGGGGCTTTGCAAACGCCTTGCGGGGGAAACAGGTGGCAGCAAATGCAATAAATGATCAAGTCCTGCAGCATCTCCCCACTGGGATTCATCTCCTAAGACTATTCTCCCCACCTCAACCACTTTTGTTCCTCCAGGCAGACACAGAGGTGGATTGACAGCAAAATTGAGACAAGGGCAGGGTTTGCCCTCCCTATGGTGGGATGTGCTGCACCCCTCGCCTGCAGGGGGACGTCCCCATCTGGAGCCCTTGGCCACCCAAGCAGGCTGCACACTCCGCTTGCTGGGCAGGAGGGGGCTCCCCTGGGAGAGGGAGACCACCCACCCCTGATCATGGAGGCGGCTGGGATCCTTTGCACGAAGCAGAGTGGGGAAAAAATATTTTCGTACAGAAAAGGAAAAAAAAAAAAGTTTGCAATATTTCTGGTTTTCTTTCTTCAGCCTTGAAACATTTCTTCTCTCCAAAACTCAATAAAATTATTACTTTTATCTCAGGGAACACGATATTTTTATCTCCAGGATGCGTCAGAATTTCCTGTTTTTTCTCAGCAAACCACCTTTCCTTGAAAAGTAAGGCCTCACAGCTAGAAAAAAAAAAAACTAAACAGGTTGATCTTCTCTCAGAGTACCTTAAATTTTCACAAGGACACTTTCACTGCTGCCACTGAAATCTTGTCAAAGATTTGTGCAAAGGGAGGATTAATTTCTAGGAAAAGTACCCCAAAAGCTGAACACCTCCCATTCTGGTGAGCATAGTTCTCCCACCACATACACAGCTCCTCTGCAACACAGCTTTCTCCAGGCTGGCAAGAGCAGCCACTACTCGCCCTCCAAACCACACTCAACGCCACCGTGGGGGACAGGGGGAGAGGTGGCACAAGCCACGGGACTGAAGAAGTGCTCTTTTGGTCTCTGTGCAATTTTTAATATCTGTACGGAGCAGAAAGGGCTTTGTTTCAGCACTGACCACCCCTGACACACCTCTGCCACCCTGAATGCTGCAAATGTTCAGGCAATGCTTATCTACCCTCAGGCATCTTCTTTCCTTATCTTCTCCTCTGAAAGACTCCCAGCAAAAGCATGAACTCCCAGCACAGGGCTAACGGGTTGCATTAACCCCATGGGAATGTGAGCCCTTTGCTCACAGGAGCCTGTATTTTCTGCCCCGAACCACAAAGTCAGTCCTGGTACCACAAAACCTCAAGCCCCACAGTTTTCCCAAGCACCTGTAACCGGGAAGCTGCCCACGAGTCAAAGCTCCTGCAAGGGCTTTTACTGTAAAGTCAGAGTGGAAACAACCTTTTATCACACTCGGCCAGGCTGTCAGCGTATTTCTTACTGGCACCTTGCTCTCTTGTGTGCTGAAAACGTCTATCACTGTTTGCTCAGTGCAGCTCGCTCCAGCAGCCGTTTCCCAGCACTTCCAGCACGGCAGCTGCTCCGCTGTACTTTGCTCACTTTACACAAAAGCTGCTGCCGGGGATCATCTTTGACACGCAGAGGCCTCATTTTCCCTTAGTCCACTGCCTTACCCTCTCCATCTGTGACACCACATAAACTAATAATAGCTGGTAATAAATAACACCTAACCTCAATTGCCATAGCAAACCCAGAGCATCAGAGACCAGAGACCTGATATTTTAGAGCTGTGCTTAATCCAAAGGCGGTGAATAATTTTCTGTTTTCACAAAAGTCTCCAGGAAACATAGCTGCTTTTTTTTTTTTCCTTCCCCAGACTCAGAGCAGCACTTTAAATTCCATTTCCATTAAAAACCACTGTTTTACTACAGAAGTATTCCTAATCTTATGCAAAACCTGAATTTCACAAGGTCTTGGTAGTTCTTCTGAAGACTAAGTTGTTGCTAGAAAAGGCAATAGCTGTTGCACAAAAATCTTCCTCTACTAAAAATATCTAGGATACCGTGATATTCTCAGCTCCAGTCACCATCTGGGACTGTAACATCTCAGAAACCTTCTACAGCAAACTCTGCCCTGCATGAAGTAAAGAACCACCACATCATAACATCCTATTCCTGTATCCTTAAGGGCAAGACGAATTTGAGCTTGGGATCTCCATTAGCATTTTTAGAGAATCTGGATTATTAAGCCTTTTAACAAATAGATGAGTTAAGAACCAGTGGTTCAGACCATCCTGTGTCCATTTTCAGATTAATTTAAAGTCACTTCCCAAGCAAAGGTTCAGGATCTCCTGGGTATAATTCCAGAGTCTCTTTAAGACAAGGCATCTCTTCTGTAGTGGGTTATCTTACTGTCCTTGGCATAAGCAGATGAGGTACAAACAGTGAAAGATACTATGTTCTTCTTTTGTCTTTTCCCTTATTTTGGACAGTTGCTGCTGTGTTCTGCTCTTCCTTACATTCTTCCCATAAACCCAGAGAGAGACAAATGACTGCTGCAGCCAGCATCTGGGCTCAAACCAAGGGCAGTCTCAAACAGAGACACTGCTGAAACTACACCCCCAGCACCCCGGGGGCACTCGCATTTCCAGTAACACCCTCTGCTCACCTTGCTGGAGGTCCTCTCGCAAGTTCGGAGAGGTGAGAGCATCTCACAAGTCTGCAGTCCCTCTGCAGGATCCCATCCAGAGGATCGTGGACTTGTTGATGCCAACAGGAAGGCAAAGGTAGGCAGTGCCAAAGCTCTTGTCTTCGGTGACCGCGTGGCTTTCCTGCATGCCCTGCAGACCCCTGGATCCCTTTTTCATCTACAGCTGAACTGGCTCAGCTGCCCCTCTTCTTCCACAGGTGTTTACACGCTCAAGAATGAAATGAGGCAATGGGAACTTGCGAGGTGTGAAGGGCACCATCTGCCCTCGGCTGAGCAAACTGGAGCTTCTCGAGCAGAAGATGGTTCCGTGCGGCTTATCCCTGCCCGGCATCCCAGAGCTGGCAGGAAACTCCCAGGCACTGGCGGTGCCTCAGCTCAGACTCCCTTGTGAGATGCTCCTATAACAAAGTTCCTTTCTGTAATTAAGGCCTTGATGTCTTCTCTATGTTTCTGGGGCAGTTTGTCAATAAATTACACTCATTAAGGAAATTGCGTTGGAAGCTTTAAGTCTCAGGCTTGGCAATGACTCTCTCCTGTGACTTTACAGTAGTAGTAGTAGTTCTGGTTCTTTTCAGCTACAGTCATTTTCAGGCTGCTGCTACATATTCTTTTCATTCACAGTTGAGGATAAGAATAAAGATATTCTGTTCCCACGGAGGGCACAAACTCTCTCTTATCTGTCTGTTGTGAAGACGGGAATGACAATATCTGGAGTCTGTCAGATATTTTTAGCCGGTCCCAATACAGCTTTGTTAATTGGAAGAGCTATTTTTCCTGGAATAGAAATGTTCAAAATGTCCAATAATTGATGAAGGCCTCCTGCAAATCCTCAGATGGAAGAAGGAGAAATTCACTTCCCCTCCTCAGTTGCTCTTGGAAGTCTTCATTTTCAGCCAGAGAAACCAGTTTTCTGGGCAGGTACCTGTGACTGAAGAGCCTGAACGTGCGGGACATCCAGGAAGAGGAGGAGGAGCAGAGCTATATGGCATGGTCCTGGACCCGTCTGCGTTCAGGTCCGTAAGACACCTTACACCCTGCCTGCCCTGCACACACACAGAGTCCAAAGGGACCCCAGTGCTCGTCTGCTCCTTCTTGCAGAAACAATCAGCCCTACCTATGTCATGTCTCACAGGTGTTTGTCCCTAAAAAAGGCAAGTGAGCGAGCTCCTGTTCCTGTAAGTCAGAAGGAAAGCAAGGCAGACACATTGATGTGTGCTAGGTATAACTGCGGTCATTTGGTCTCGCCAAAACAAAGTGTGTGTATTGTAGATGACCACGTCTGATCCAGACGCAGCTCCAGATCCCTTCCTCTCCAGGGTCCTTTCTCTGGAGTCGATACGCAAAACCCAAGCACAGGCTGCTGGGAATCCTGAGCCTAATTTGGGGTCACCAGATGGTCCACAACCGACAGGCCAACGCGTACCGTGGTCCCGGGCATGCCTGGGGCCAGCAGTTGCTCCCATCCCTGCTTCAGTGAAGCGGGAGGCTTGCTGGCAGAGCAGCACGGGTTGTCAGGAGGGGTGCTCAGCTCCTCTCAGCTCCTCTGCCTCGGCTGTCAAGCCTCCTCTGGCAGGAATGAAGGAGCTATTCATTCGGTCCTTCCCATTTTGTGTCTCTTCTGCAGCAATCAAGTAGGAGCACTTTAAGCCTCAGTTCACTTGGCCTAAACTCAGCTATCCCAGTGTACTCTCCAAATCTACATTTTCTCATCTCAAAGTTGAGCACAGGAAGGAGTTTCAGGGCTGATGAGCCAGAATCGTGTGCTAGCTAGTCCCTCATTCCCGGCCACAGAGGCAGGTACGTGAGCAAAAGTATGCGTATGCTACAAATAAACCTGACTTTCAACATCCCTCTGAGCAGAAATGGCACTGGGCACCTGATTTCAGCCCTCTGCCAAGCAGAATGACTGCTCAGGGCTCGTCATCTATCTCCCGCCTTCCACAGGTCCCACCAGCTGGTCAGAATGGGAACATAATAAAATGAAGCAAGCCTTTTCTCATAGCAGCCTGCAAGTCAGACAGCCTATTAGAGTCCCTGTGTCAGAAATCCACACTTGATTATATCACAACAAGTGAAATTGAGAAAAATGACAGCTCCATTTAAAGCTGCCATATTTGGTTATGTGTGATAAGAGACACACGCGCTGTGGTGGCTGGGTTGGCGGGGTGGGGAGGAGAAAGGCGGGAGAAATCATTTGCCACTGGAGTTACACTGAAATTAAAATAAAATATCACACGGGGATGAGACCAGGGTGTGGAGGCAACTCCTCAGCAAGAGATTTATTTGTGGTTATTTGTTAGGCTACGTCTGATCTGCGCTGTGATTAACATACGTCAGCTGCAATTTTCGACACCGCAGAGATGTTTGTTGGGGCGGGGAAGGGGAGGGAGGAGAGGGGATAGGAGTGGATGGGGCTGTGGGGCTGCCTTCTGCTGCTCTGCACACCACATCCTTCAAGGAAAACCAGCACAATTAGCTATCTCGCCTGTCCCTGTTAAATAAATATTTACCAGTTTAATTAGTTAATTGCCACGCTGCTCTCAGAAACTCTCCTCAAGCGAAGCAGGAAAGGTCTGGCCAAAGAGCGGCCAAGTGCTGCAGAGGGAAGAGGGGGCTCCAAGCTTCTCTGCTGGGGAGCCCTCCCTGCTCCTGGGGAGGGCACGGGCCCAGGCTGCCCCTGCCATCGCTCCTCATGGCCTCGCCGCAGCAGAGCGGGGCTCGCTGTGGGGTGACCTCACCCAGGAGATGCCCAGTGTCCCCCTTGCAAGCCCAGCTGGGTAACTGGGCAGCTCCCCTACTCATAGTCCAAACTGGGTCCTCCATCGGGCGGCTAAAGACCAAGCCCTGACCGACGGCAGGGAACTATTTGCCAAACACTTTAAAACTGTAATTGTTAATCCAGTTTGGTTTGGTAAATGCCCAAAGGGCAGGCTGGAACGTGGCTGTGTTGCGTTACTCTGGTACCAGCGCGAGCAGCAGATGGTCCCTGCCCTGAAGAACTTGCACTCTAAGTAGATGTGTCAGACACATTTCTATTGAGCTCGCAGAGAGGCAGCGGCTAATGCCTTACACTTATAGAGCAGATCACATGCAAACCCTGCACCAATATTCCCATGTTTCCTCTGGAGGGAGCGACATCAGCCTCACGCTGTTCAGGGAATGATGCCTTGTTAAGGGACTTGCTGAAGGTTATGGTGGAAATTGGAGGCAGAGCACGCATGGTATTCAATACCCAAACTTTACAAATGCATGCGAGAAAGCAAGAAACTCGATTATAGTCCCAGCCAAGAGACGCTGGCAGAAACACCTCCCAGGTCCACGGGCAGCTGGTGGTGTGAAAAAGCAAGAGTAGTGGGGAAGGGGCAGTTCCATTTGATTTCCAGGAGCCTGAAGAGTCTGACCCTATCTGGTCAGTTAAGCCATTGATCCTAAATTCTGCACGTACCAGAGGAAACAGAATTTTAACTAGATTTTAATTACTTGTTTGTTCTTGGCAGGAGCCACTCAGCAGAGAGATGTATGTGCGAGTTTGTTTTGTTTATGTTCATACCAAACGCTGCATCCTTGACAGCCTTGCGAATGGGGGGGGGACACGCTGGGAGAGGCAGCTTTAATTGTTTTATCCTTTTGGCTGCTATTGTTGAGCTGACAGGAAACCAAGACTCTCATTCACATCGCACTCGGCACTGTACAGAGCACATTTCCAAAATGCAGATTGGGAATAATATGACATCCTGTTGCAAAGGACCTGGCCACCAGAGTTTGCCTCCTGTGACACCCGGGAACCGGGGGCTTTGCCTGGACCAGATGGGAAATCTGTCCTCTCCTGAGCTTCAGGAAGATAGGAAGGCGAGAGAATCTACAAGAATTTAAGACAACAAGTGTCGTCTAAGCAAAGACACAACACAACGCCGTGTCTGTGCTGGCAGTCACAGCTGCTCCACTGCACACCACTGGCCCGCGTGCTGCTGAACAGCCACCTAACGCCCGGCCTGCCTTTCGGGCGGCAGCGGCTGAGGTTGCAAAAGATTATTGAACGCAATGGAGCGACAACCGGAGGTAGTTGCTAAACAACGGTGTGCCTCCCTTCTCGGTCCTCCCTGGCCAGCACAGACTCCCGAGAGCACCCGTGCAAGGCAGGGAGCACCTAAGAGTGAGGAGCCTTCCTCGGGCTGCGGGGCCTGCTGACCTTTCGGGTGAACAACTGAGAGGAGGCACATGAGAAGGGCTGAGAGCAGAGACGGAGAGCCCACACAGGGCGAGGAGATAATTGCCCCCAGCGGAGCTCAGCCTGCCGCCCTGCCCGCCCCGCGGCACTGCCCTGGGCCACTCCACAAGTGCCATTTTGCCCTTTTCACACCTGTGATTAAAAAGGCAGAGGACTGATCTGCATGGAGAGCGTTCACAGGAGGTCACCGCAAAGAAAGCGATCCCAGCTGTCTTCCTGGCCTGATCTTATTCTCAGATGTCAGAATGCAGCGAGGCTGCAACCCGCAGAGGCTGGGAACACGGCTGAGATTAGGGCATTTGTGCCCCGACACCAACTAGGTGCACCCATAGGTGTCCTAGCTCAGCCTCCCAGGCGGACTCCCCACCGTGCAAGGGGACGGTGGCTCCAGGCCAGGTTTGCTGCAGCCGTGGGCTTTGCCACGCTGCTGGGCTGCTGCACCCGTCCAGCCTGGCCTGCCCCTCGCATGCCTCGCTGCAGCGGGCTCAGAGCCATGCTAAAGCCATCCTATAGCTTTTGCTGGGCCTGAAGCAGAACCAGACAAGCTGACATCTACCCACGCTTCCCCTGGTAGCACCAATCTGCCAGGGCTCTGCTCACGGCCCCCCCCGTGCCTGGCAGTGCTGTGTGCCCCGGGAGGACGGGGAAGGGGAGCCAACAGGGTTGGAGGGGTTTGAACAGTGGGGATCAAATCCACCAAGCTCACACAAGGCAGGAAGACAGAGAAAAGAAGGAAATAAAGGTCGAGCACATTTGCGTTTAAATAAGAAACCAAAATATTTTTATGAGTCATTCATTTTTCTTCTATAACTAGGCACGTTTGCATGCAAATAATGGAGGGACATAAACGGTTATAAAATAAGTCTCTTACCATATGAACTCGGTAGAGAATGCTAATTCCCAAAGTCATGAACGGCTTAGAGAAATCAATCACCTTCTCCCGCTCCGCAGTAATCGTCAGCCCCGCCACGGCCAAATCAGCTTTCTGAAGAGAAAGGAGAGCAGAGAAGATGAGGACCCTGAGCCCAGGAAAGGCGCGGGGCAGGGAAAGAAGCAGAGCCATGCCTGCGGCCACACGACACCCGCTCCAGGAGGATGGATGTCGCACCTTTTGGAAACGGGGCACATTTGCTGCGGGGCAAAACCCAGGCTCTATAGAAACTGTGGGAGAGTTTTGCTGGTGATGCCCACTAGTTCAGACTGTGCTCCCATATCCCTCTCCCCAGGTGGGTTTCACAGAAGCCCTGCTCCAAACACACTCCAAAATTTAACCCACCTTGTCCTCTGGACCATTCTCCCCATTTTTCCTTTCCTCACCTGGGCATTTTTATCTCTACGCTGGCAGGTTGGAAAAGCGCAGCCCCCGCAGTGGGGAGCCCGCTGGGCGAGGAGCTGTACCAACAGCAAACAGACCAGCAGCCCCTGCCCCCAAGTGTTCACAGCCTCATTGCCATTTCTGTTCCTTCAATGCTTTAAAACCTGGCAAAACAGGAGCCATCGAGGCAATAAATACTGCACTAATCTAAAGAAACAACCTCCCCCTTCCAAAGACCCTGTTGAACACAGCTGTCCCCTTCCAGACAAGACTGTTACTTCTGTTACTTGCAAGCGCCATAGGTAGGAAAGCACAACAAAGCGGCATCGTTACCCCAGTACCCTGAGTCACGAAGTTTTCAAGCCTTCCAACCCCAGGCTTCCAAAATTGCAGATCGGTCTCCAAAAAATTCAGAGGACTGGCATAAAAATTTCCAGATTGACTTGCAAAGCAAATGAGATTAGAGGAAAAAAAATAAAAAGAATTTCTTCCAATGTTAATACCCTTGTAATATAGATAAGGGATTTGAATTTTAAATATTATTTTTATTACTATAGCTCTTTTAATGTCTGTAATTGCTTTCTGTAAAAATGAAACCTCCTCCACTCCCTTACACATTTGTTTGCCTGCTTTGCAGGATGATGATTATGCAAGTGGAGAAAGAGAAGGGGGGGAAGAAAAGCTATTTGCACTTGTTGTCCCTAAGTTTCATAAGGTCTGTGCAGAAGCCAGGGCACCATCAGGCTTGAAGACCCGGTAAAATATGGAGCTTATCTCCCTGGATCCATGCGCTAGTTGTAAATGCACCACGCACAAGCAAATTTGTGGGTGCATCACTCTTACCACGCTCTTTGATGCTGCTGCTCCTGCATCATTTTCCTCAAGAGCCAGAGGACTAATCACCTCCCGGCAGAGCTTTGCCGGGGGATCTCTCCCTGCCTCGGCCCCCAACAGACTTGCCGCTGAAAGGCAGGCAGGGAGGGAGGACCAGCCAAAGGCTGGAGCTGCAGGAGCGGAGGGCAGCACTGCTGGAGCCCATGGGAAGAGGGAAAGGGAAAAGGAAGACAAGGTGATCTGCAAACCTGCCCAGTAAGGGGGGTCACGGAGAAGGGGATATTTCACAGTCCACACAGGACTGCTTTATTGGACAAGCCCAGCGCCTGGTTTTTGCAATTGTTTCCAAGCAGCTATTACACATTCCTAGGAGGTTCAGGCTGGAATGAATTATGAGCTAGGGAGAATTTCTGCCTAGCCAGACATTTACCCACAGGGTTTTTAAAAGGCACCAATAATCACAATGTGACGTGTGAGCAGTTGAGCCCTATGTAAACACCAGCAGATTACTAAGATGGGATCAGTTCATCTGTGGAACACAGCAAGTGAGGAATTTTATCCGCAAGAAAAGCCTAAAGCTTCCTAAACCCCTCTTGTCTATACTTAAAAGGTACTTGCAGGTACTATTGTCCTGGGGAGAGCTCTCCCAGCAAAAGCCCCCCATGAAGATACAGCTTACTCGAACAATGGATTTCTTCTCCCAGTTCTCCAAAATGAATACAATTCTACCAGGAAAGTCGTACACTAAATAGATGGTAAATATGCCGCATCAAAGGTGCTTCACGCAAAAGCTCTAAGGCTGTTTCCATTCCCACCCAGGCGCCAATACGAAGGCGCTGCTGAAAGGAGCAGCACAGCCCTCGGGTCTACCCAGTGCAGTCACCATCCCCCACCCGCTCCCACCTCAGCAGTGGGACGTGGATGCCGTCAGGGAACTTGTGCGCTCCGGTTATTCCCCCAACTATCGTCCTTTGGGACCCTTCCAGATCATGTAGGCAGCAACATGTTGAAAGCTGCTCTTCCCTACGCAAATATAATGCAAATCCATCCCCCTCCCTTTGCCTACAGAGCAGAAACTCAGCGCAGCAGAGCTGCCTTCCCCGCGCACGCAGGTTTTGTGCCCGGGTCCCTCCTCTCCTCTCCAGAGGGTCCTGCCGTTCCATTCGAGTTGATTTCCTTCCACTCATTCCCTGCCTGGTCAACTTTTGTCCTTCCAGGACTTTTGCCAGCATCGGAGCTCCAGTGGCTCTAACCCACGTACATGCACAACTGCCTTCTCCCGGGCCAGAGCTCCCTGCGGCAGAGACCCGGCTCCTTGCCGCTTTAGCTGGTGCTCTGCTCTGTCAAAGACTCTCTCTTTCTCTCTCTGCAGGCACAGAAGTCATGCAAGTTAAGAGCCGATTTCTGACAGCAGTGAACTTTGATCTGGGAATGGCATGCGATGTATTCTCTGTCTCAATATCGTCTCCATTTCATGCTTTCGATTTGGCTTCCTGATGTTCACAAAACTTCTTGTGATTCACTGAGGTCAGCGTATCTTAGTTACAGAGGAGCTCTGCAAACCCGCGCACTCTCCAGCCCTCCCCACCTGAGCACGGCCAGGAGTTGGCATTTTACAGGCTAAACAATGCACTGGGGGAAGAAATGGATTTTGCTTTGTGCTCCTGCACTCTGTCTGCAACCGGGCCCTGGGGAAAGGGAAAACGGGAGGCAAAGGATGGAGGGAAGAGGGGGCAAACGCTGCTTCATTTTCATCCTTGCAGCACAGTTGCAGCTATAAATGTCAGCGTGAAATAGGCTTAGGAAAAGACCCAGAGCATTTGGGGAGTAGAGACAGACAGTTCTTTAACAAAACACTGCTTAAACAAGGCCAAACTCTCGCTAGGCGAGAGGAAGCCCAGGTGGGCTGGTGTCTGAGATAAAAGCATGAGCTGCCACCGCCGTACCTGGCATTAACCGTGGGATCTGCCTGCGTTAGCAGACAGGCTCATGCTGCCACTGGAAAGGATGTTAAACACGGGGGCTGAGCCGGGCTCCTGAAGAGGAACAACAATTAAGCAGCCTTAAGAAGCAAATTGCAGGGACTGCCAGTCCGGAGGAGGCGGCCGCCTCCTCGCTGCGGATGCTGACAAGGCTCATCTTGGCGCTAATGGTGATGAATGGGGCTTGACGTCAGCCCCCAGCCCCGGCAGAGAGCATCCCGTCAAAGCCTCCCGCGGCACTGGGGACTGGCTGGGAGACCGTCCCCGCAGCGATTCACAGCCTCCTGTCAAGGCATTGAAACAAACCACAGCGAGAAAGTCCAAGTGGCACAAGGTTTTGTGCTGTCTCTGTGTCAAACGCAGGGAAAAGAAGCCTGAAGGACAGCTCTGAGAGCACAGGGCTGGGATTTCTTCCAGGAGCAGGGGTCCCTGCCTTCAACAGCACCTTGGATGCTGCATATGGGTACGTATGAGAGCACCCTTCTCAGCAGTGCTGCCCACAGAGCCCTGACAGCATGGCCAAGGTCAGGGAAAGCAATAACTCTGCCCCCATGCTTAGAGGACCTTCCAGAAAGCTGAAATCAGTGTTCAACCCACCTGCCCACCAGCTATTACCCCACCGCAGACCCGCCACCACCAGCACTGCTGCTTCAGACCTCACCCCTCTGGAAACCCATCCAGATGCAGTACTGAGCACCCAGCTGGAGGTGACCCTGCTTTGCTCAGGGGGGTTGGACTGGATGATCTCCAGAGGTCCCCTCCAACCCCTGCTATGTTGTGCAACCCTGCGAAATCAGCAGCAGCCATTGCCCGGCAGGTTGGCTGCAGGCCCCTCACATGGGCAGCAGCTCCTGCGCCGCCGCAGCAATGACAGAGCACTCTCTCTGCATCTGCAGTTCTGTCCCACGGCACGACGGGTACGGCTGGGCCGCCGGATCAATGTACTGATTGCTTCTGCTCCAGCTGCCCATCTGATCTGACAGGAGCTATTTTGGGTTGTACAGCTCCTCCCGCTGGAGCGAGCAGCAGCCAGGTTGTGCGCTTGGATGCATATTCTTGCATTTAAAAGCAGGGTCAGAGGAGGGTCACTCAGAACTGGTGTTTGGAGTTTTTTTAAGGACGTGTATGAATTCTGCCATGTGAAAAGTGATAGCCTGAAAGCCCGGAGGCCACAGCCCTCCATTTAAGCTACAGTCAGGGGTGGGATGACCAGCAATCAGTGCAGATGTCAGCCTTGAGTCTGCCTTCACTGATATTTCTTCCACTGGCCTATCTCTAGGGATAGGAGGAAAAAGTCTGGGCCAGATGTTCACCATGGCAAACACCAGTTAAGGTGAAGCACCAGGAATGGGGACCCTGAGCCCACAGGGAACAGCAGCGAGACCTAACCAGCTCCCACCACACCCAGCACCCTGTACGTCATTTTGGCAAAATCAGCAGCGTGAGGCAAACCTCTCTGCCCATACCCTCTCTGTGTTTGCTCAACATCCCCCGCTGCCTCGCTTCCCCACTCCCCCTCGCTCCCCACACTCTCCAGCCCCCCCATGTCACACTTGCCAGCGCGATAGCGTCCAAACAGACTCCGCCTCCCTCCCCTCACCCACACACAGATTTTCTCGCCGAACACCAACACCCACAGCCGAGCGGAGAGCAGGACTCTGCCAATTTTGAAATTTCTTCTCCCTCCTTTCCCCTTCCTGCCATTCCCTGTCTTTGGAGCAGTTGAAGAGAGAGGGCCTCAGATTGTAAAGAACCGCTTGGTCACGGGCAAGGAAGCTGGAAAAACCATCACCCCACAGCTTTAAGGTCCTTTCAGCTCTTCGTGTTGCTGCTCCTGAGGCCAGACCCTTCCATGAGATTGACAATTTCATCTCCCTTGCTTTGAAAAGAGCTTTGATCACCACTGATCCCAGCCAGATTCAAACCACTGACACAGACACCAGAGGTCTAGTGTTATGCCACAACGTCTCACTCCCCAAATGATCCTGCGCAGAAGGGAAGAGCAGGAGCTTGCTGTCCCCAGTCTCCCCCTCCTCACTCCGTGCACCCTAAGGCATCTTCTGCAGCCTCACCCAGACACACTTGTCCCGGAAACACCCATGGATCTGCTGTGTTACCATCACCAAACGCAATACACTCTTTAAACGATGCCGAAGGGAGCCTGTGCAGCTGAAACAGGCTGCACAAAACACACAGCCAGTCTGCACGGAGCGTGCTCCTGCCGGGGCTGCTTTGTCCTTCCCATCCCCTGCACCCTGCCGCAGGTGAGCGATAGGGGTCCTCTGCGGAGGGGACCGTCACTTAGCGCTGGTACCCAGCCAGCCAGGGTACGAATCTCTGCTGCATCAGAGGGAGGTTTCTGGGAGGTCTTATAGCAAAACTGTAGCATCGGATTCCTGCCAAAAAAGCTTCCTGGCAAAACCAAACCACACCATCTCCTGTCAGCTCAGCTCTATTCTCCAGGGGCCTCTCAGACACAAGCCCATCTCCTCAGGGAGGAGCAAGGGAGCCAAGCGCCAATGGCTCGCTGTGAGCCAACATACAGGCTCCGAGCACAGCCACCACGGCACTACGCTACCCAGACAGCAAACGCAGGCATGGGGGAACAAGGGGAAGGCTGTCACATTGCTGTTTCTTGCTGTGAAAATACATTCGTTGCCTTGTATCAGACCAGCAAATTCAGTTCAGCTCAAGGCTGCGCTGGAGAAAGAAAGGAAAGACCAGACAACCATCGGGGACTCTGAACCAGAGACTCTACTGCAGCAGGAAGGAGCAAGGCGTTATTCTTCCAGCCCTATTGTCCCCTAAGGCTCTGATGCCAAAAAATAGGAGACAGGAAGATTTGCTGTTCCCCCTTGTTTGCTTGTTATGGATAGCACACGTGTATGCTGTCAGTCGAACTGACGGAGACTGCAGTCATTTGTGCCGGAGCTGGCAAGGCTAACAGGGGAAATCTGCCCCGGCCGGAGAGCGGCTTTACTCCTCTGCTCATTCAAGGAACGAGCCGGGTGTTCAGCCTCCCTGCCCCGTATGCACAGAGGGACCAATTATCTCAGTGGTTTTCGAGTTTGTGACATCTTTCACTAAAAAATGGGCTTGAGTCCTTCCAAGAGATTTCTCCCAAGCCAAATCTCCATCAGCTGGTCACAAAGTGTACAGGTTTCCTAATCTGACGACGAGTCAGACTGCTAACCTAGACACAGGAGTCTCTACAGCTCTTCCACTAATCCCCCAAGCCATCCCAGTCCCCCTCTTCCTTAGCTCTTACATAGTTTTGGGAGCAGGTCAATAAAATATGTACTGGTGAATTTGGGTCAACAGCAAATTTATGTTTATATAGCATCCTTCTCAATCGTATCATAGTGTACAATTAGTTGTGATAGAATTTTCAGCACTTAAGAATAAATCAATAGCTGGTTAATTTAGAAGCAACAAAATGAAACACTTTTCCCATATAGCCTATAGTTGTTCTGAGGAGATTCAGTGCCACAGAGGGATTACAGAGAAAAAAAAATACTGGAAAGGTATTGCATAGAGCTGGATAATTTTCTGACCTTCTGGTCCTGCACAAAGTGCACGTGAGTCAAGCCTTCTTTCTGACAGCTGATGAGGGTCAAGGAGGAATTGCTTTCCTACAATAATACAGCACTGCACAAAGAGACAGGTGCAGAGCTTTTATTTTCTGTAGGATTTGGGAAGTTTTGACCACTGTGACAGGTTTCTGTCCCAACTGATGCCCTCTCTGTGCTAAAATCTGTATAGAGAAAAGTGCCCAAGGGATAAATCCACTTAAAGAGAAATGTGCACGCCCAACATAGGATCTGCTGGCTCTTCTGCTGAAGTCCAGAAGTGGGATGGGGGATGAACAAAGGGCTGGAACCAAGGACAGACCCCCTTGGTGGCTTACTGTCAAGGAAAGAGAGGAACCCCTTGGGCAGTGAAATCACCTCAGAAAGCCACGTCCCAAGCAGCCCTGAATAAACACAACAGCAGGCACATGGCCAGCTCTGCCCTGGCTGACCTGATCCAAAGCGCCAGTCCCTGGGACTGATCAAAAACTCGCTGAAATCATTATAAAGACTCTAAAGGGCCTAGGAAGAACAAAGCAGGGAAAGCTTTTTCTCTTCTTGAATTTTTGATATGGCCTCACACAGGCTTTGCCAGCTCTGCCCTGCTGAAGCAGAAGTAAAAATCCTCCTAAATAAGGCCCGAGCTGCAGAAGAAACAAATGGTTTCTATGTGAAGATGAAGTTAAAACACTTAACACTAAAGAAAAACAACCCTCCAGAAGCTCCTATTTAATGGAGAGGCATTGCCAAGGTTAGTAGGCCAAAAATTTGATGGCTGTTCCCTTCCTTTGTTTGCATAGATCACACACTGCTCTCTGCGCTTTCCTTCTTGCCTCCCAAAAGAAACGTTGCAGAACTGTAATTGTGTGTGTGTGTGTATATATATACACACACAGAGATATGTATAAAAACTATGCCAATAGCCCAGAGCATTTGCAAACAACCGTACAGAAGGCTCTTTAGAAGAAGCAGACGGAGGTGGGATCTTAGCTGGCATCGAGAGCTATCGCTCCGCCGGGGAAGGGTGACCCAGGAGACAGGGCGCTATTTCAGGAGGGATCTCCAGTCCGTACCATACCCAGTCCCTGACCCTCAGCAAGCCTTTTAGACCTAGAGTCGTCCCGCCTGACTTTAGACACTCAGCTGAAGCTCCTAAGGTAGGATGAGCGTCTGCCAGGTCCCCTTCGCCATCCAGGGAAGTAGCGGACAGAAGCCCGAGGGCATCTTCTAGAGATGCTCACCCGTCTCCTGCAGCCAGGAGGAAAGCTGCAGCAGGAGCCCTGGAGCCACAGGGGATGGATTCGGGCCCCTGTTCCTTCACTTTGCAGGAGGATGCACCACTGTTGTGAAGATAATGGTGAGGTGGCTCAGGGGCTCCTCTCCCACAGTGGTGTGGATTATCATAAATACACCTCACTGCAGATTTCCCACCAGCTGAGAAACTGTCACTGGGTTCTCACAGGCACTTTGGTAATAACAAGGCAGGGTAGACATCGGTGAACGAAGAAGAATTGGTTTAAATAACATCAGTCTTAATGTTAGCTTTAGCTAAGCCTATTTTACTAAGGATCTCGGAGCATTTCATGAACTGTATTTAAGCTTCAGGATCCCTGGGGAAGGACTACCTTTAGCTGCAGAGGAAAACAAAGAGCAGAGAGGGGGGTACAGGCTGACTGAGCGCACACGTACAGAGAAGTGTTGTCAAACCCAGCAAAAGCATTCAGCTTTCAGTCTAGCTGCTGTGCAGCAACACCACAAAAAGATCTCAATCCACGCACTTCAAGCAAACAAAAAAGTGTTCCTCTCCAAAAACAATACTCAAAGTCAAAGAGCTGAAATGAATCTGCCAAAACTTTTCTGGGCAGAAATGCAATTCTTACTTTCTTCCCTCCCAAACAATGTGGTTTTGTAAGTTTTCTTCAGCTTCTACCAACCCCTGCCAGAGCCTGCATATTTTCCTGTTTCAAGTTTTCATTAATTTTTCCATCGGGGAAAAAACCAAAACCATTCAGTATCAAGCTGTTATGCAGGGATCCTGGAGTCCAGGCCTCCCTTCCAGCAAAGCGAGCACCTCTGAGAGCACTCAGGGACCCTGACTCCCTCTCTGAGTGCTTCCCACGCTGTCACATCAACACAACAAATACATTTGCCATTGGGAGAACACATTAAATGGAGATTCTCTGGTCAAAGTCTCACAAATGGACTAAAACCCCCATCCATCCTTATCATCCTGGAGCACTTAAAGCATCAGGGCTTTCCATTGCCAAGTCCCACTAGAGCACAGTTAAAAAGAGCAGCTAATTCACTTACCCGAGCAATCAGCTCCCCGACCATCCCTGTCCACGTGCCGTTTGCCTCAGGGACTCCATACACACCATCGCCAACGAGGTGGATTTTATAGTTGAAACGCAGGATCTCTGCCAGCTCCTTCAGCATGTCCACGCAGAAGCCCTCGTAGCGGTCATTACCTTCCAGCTCCTGATGGTTCCACTTCAGCATTAAGTAAGGGTTTTCCTGCATTGAAACTGGGCAGCTGTCATTCCCATCTTAGCCGAGGCATCCCATCAGCACAGCACTGAGCACAGGGCAGAGAGGGCATTGGGCTCTCTGGCAGCACCGGGATGGCAGAGGCTCTGATAAAGGGCATCCAAGCCAACCTCCTGTCCCGATCTATCCCTCTCTACCAGGGTATGAGAGATACAGAAAGCTGGTTTAATCGCCGGGAAAGCCAAAGTGGCGTAAAGCTAGCAGAGCTGTTTCTACACTGCTATTCATTGGCCTCTACTGTGTCAGGGATGTGCTGAAGGCACAGCAGGTAAATCCCAGTTTAGGATATGAAGCAGAACTGAGGGATCATGCTCTGGGGGCTGTTTCCAACTGGCAAGTGCCAGAGCAGCCCAGTGACTGCTCCAAGTCATGGCAAGACATATAGATCCGAGCCTCTTTTGGCACATAGCCACTTCTCCAGTTTGTCCCGTTTCAACAAACTTTGTGGGACATGAGGAAATAGTGCCCAGAGTTCTTCAGGATTTTGAGTGTCTTTAAGGAAAAAGAGGCACTGGAAAAAAATCATGGGACAGGCCGGACCTGGAAGGGAGATCTGTTGAATAAGAACAGCAGTGCCTATAGATGTGAAGTCTTGGTTCATAAAAGTGGTACCCATCTTGGCCAATTTCAGTTATTTTATGGGTAGAAGGGACAACTGTCCCTTCCAACTTACCAGCTGTACACAAAACAAGAACATCATTCAGAGATGAATGTAAAATGGCAACTTATCCCCATCCCAGGCCTCTCCCCAGCTGCTTCTGAACTCATCAAATATCATTTCCATATGAAACATCAACTTGAGTTTAATTACACTGTCATGAATTGTCCTCAGTGCTGTAATTAGAGATTTGATCGTCTGTTCTTTATGAAATCAGCGTGCGATGCTGCATGCTGGGGGCCGAGGGGGGTAGGAAGAGGGAGTAATATTCTAGCTGATTGACACCCCTAAGCGCTGAGCTGGTGAAGAGCTAATGGGAACTGTAGGTGACCCCCTCACTTACCAGGATGGTGGTGACAATGAGTGTGGTGTTGAACAGACTGTCTGATATGTTGGAGGAGAAGATCCTGTTGTCCATGCTGAGTCCTTCAGAAACGTGCCAGTGGCCGATCTGGAGAGATAAACAGCACAATAAGGGAATTTACAGGGCAAATTACTGTACGCACCCGCCATATGGCTCCGGTGACTGACAACCATCAAGCTGGCCCTGGCAGAGGTGTTTATGAATGCTCCATTACCCTTACAATGCACCCCCCCGCCAACGGGCCGGCAGAGAGGTTAACCCGCTGGTGCACGGCCGCAGCACACCCCACCGATGTGACAACGCCAAAAACCTGTCCCTGC
The DNA here is from genome assembly GCF_000708025.1 of Charadrius vociferus. Classification (NCBI taxonomy): domain Eukaryota; kingdom Metazoa; phylum Chordata; class Aves; order Charadriiformes; family Charadriidae; genus Charadrius; species Charadrius vociferus. Next base: position 108,384 of record NW_009646956.1, read on the forward strand.
TCACGGTGGGCGCTGCCTTCCCACACGTCTGCAGACGCAGCACAGCCCCGCACCCAGAGAGAGCTGTGTGGTAGGTAGCTCCCTGGGGCTCATGGCAGCCAAGTAGCCTTCTGCTTTGTCCCCAGATGCCACCAAGGTGGGTCCACCTTACCCAGCAGCCCCCATGCAGCCAAATCTACAAACTCGTCCCTCCCAGCGTGGTGCAGCTGGAAGCCTCTGCCATCTCTCACACTAAGGCATGGCAGCTAGGTCACGGCCATGGTTTGAAGACTTGGTGGTCACTCTCAACCTGGTGCATTTTGGTGGACCCCTTCACCTCCTCGGTTCTCTGGAGGTCAACTCCTAAAGGGGACAGGGCACAGAGGTGCTTCACGGGAGGCTGCTTTGGCTTGGCTGCACCATCCCTCAGTGAGACCCAACCACCAGCACACGCTGCAGGGTCACCGCTACACCCGGGTTGGATGACACTGAGCTCTTCACGTGGGCAGTCTTCACATGTTACAGCTCAGAACAACTTCAGGAAGCGACAAAGTCTCCTGATTTCACAGTGAAATAAATGGGAAGATGGGGTTCCTGCCTCTGACTCCTCTCCTGCCTTACGCTGTCTCTGTAACTTTGAACAAAGGTTTCACCTGCCTGAAAGCAAGCCAGACCTCCCTGTGAGCATCACTGTCATTAGTTAAAGGCTGGTATAGGCCACTGCAAGTTCCTCAGAGGGAAAATACGCTTCACAGGGCACATCACAGCATCACAGCTTCCCTGGCAGTCACCAGAGCAGCAGCACTGATGTGGGCCAAACACCTTCCACCACTGACCAGCAGCTCCACCTTGGCGGCAGGTGGTGAAATGAAGCCACTTTCTCAACAGTGCTGCACCATGACTCATCTCCTCTATCTGCGATAATGGATGCCAACTGCTATGGTTAAGTACCTCCAAACCCTTTGATTTGGGCTTATCAAACCCAACAGCTCCATGGACAACCTAATTCACCCATCCGAGCATCAGTGTCACTGCAGCAAACCTAACTCCCACCACTGGTGGTGGGGACCAGTCCCCCAGCGCTTGAGAGGACATCGTGACTCAGCTGTGACGCAACGCAACCAGCCGCTGCCTTCAGCCAGGGGGAGGAATATTCAACAAAACCTAATTTTAACTTCAAGAGCCTAATCTCCCTCCCTCAGAGCTCTGGGCAGCGAGATCAGCACCTCCAGCAGCTCGTTCAGAGCATGCAAATTAGTCTCTGGCTCTCCTATGCTCCCTAAAAAAGTCGCTGTTTTTTCTTGTGGATAGACCAGTCATTGAGGGAGGCCAGCTTCCTTCATGACCCCTTCGCTCTCCTTTTTCTTCTGCAAAGCCTCTCTGCCCCTATCAGGTCCCAGCCCTCTGCATGCCAGATGGCTGACAACAGCCTAAGTCCTCTGACACCACTGAAGCGAGCTGCTGTGACCCTAAGAGGTGGCGGGTGACCCCAACACGCAAGGGTGTCTTCACAGCTCCTCCGTAGCCATGGTGCCAGAGCAAATCCATTCCCGGTTCCCTCCTGCTGACACAAGCTGTCTCGGGTGCTGTTGGTCTAAGGCAGGTTATCCTTTCGCAGTGCCACGCTTGTCAGGGTGGTAGGAACAAATCAATTCCTCTTCCATCAAAGAGTAATCTTATTATGTTCAAAGAGGTGGGTGGAAGGCGACGCAGAGCTACGGGCCAGGCGGGTGCACTGCCACAGAAATGAATGGGAGGCACGCTGATTTACACCAGCCCAGGACTGACTCCATGCACTCAGTCGCTTTTCTTGGCAGCGCTTTGCTTCTGGCATGACTGATGGCTCCAGGACTTCAGAGTCACTTCCCAGCTCGTGCATCCGAGCCAAACGCAACCTGAAACTGCAGCCATGCTGCTACGCTGTCGGCAGGCTGAATCGCTCCGGACGTTGAGGAAAGGGCCAAGTCCTTTCTCCTCCTGGCCATCGGTGCAAATCCAGCCCAAGCGACTGACAAGCCATTACAAAAGTGCCCATCTGCGAGGAGTCCCAAAATCCAGTCACCTCCTAGGCACGAGGAGCGGTGGGAAGTGCAAACGGGACAGTTTACACTCGACGGCTCTGCAGAAGGAGAGCAGGTGGGGAGAGCAAAACACAGTCACGTGCATGTTTGCTCCCGTCCCCGGCTGGAGCCGAGACACCGGCACACAGCAGTGCAGGCAGAGCCAGCTGAGTCCCCGAGGGGGCTTGTTTACTCTGCGGATAACACAACAGAGATTATTCCTCTGAGCTGTCAGCCCAGCCCCTTCTCCAACATTAACAATGCTCTGCTAAAAGCACCTGTCATGGCAAGGACCTCCAAATGTGTTGGAAGCACTAACTCTTGGAGGCTCCCCACCAACAGGAGAGGCGCTGGGGGGTTATTAGCCTCACCTGACAGACAGGGAGATGGAGGCACAGCGACGGTGTGTCAGAGCAGGCTGGGAGCAGATCTTGGGCATCCTCTTCTCTTGACAGCTTGTCGTGGCTTAACTACCATCAAACCCATAGCATCACGGTGACACTGTAGTGCAGGACTCATCTCTGGGAACAACAGTCCCAAGCTGGGAGATTTACCATGTACTTCACAGAGAGGGAGTCCTTGAAGCACAGCTTTAACTGGCCTGCGCAGGGTCTGCATTGGTGTGACGGGATGGATTTATCCCGCCTGAATCCCTCAACCCTGCCCAAAGGTGCTTGCGTCTCGCTGTGACTGCTGAACAACAGACCCTCTGCAGCAATTGCCTCTCGGAGCGAGTGATCACTCATAAACATTGCCTAATTTTTTTTCTCCCAGATTTCACAACCAGAGATTAGTGACAGATTAACTTTAATTTTAACAGCCCTCACTGTTCTCAAATTAGTCCCTCCCCTGCTGGCATACTGAGACTAATTGACTGCCGCCTCCTCTGACAGCGCAGTGGGTTTGACCTTGCTTTTAGCACAGCACCAAAGCCAAACACTCCCATGTGCCGGGGCACCTCCACCCCATCCTGGCTGGCTCCAGCTCAGCACTGTCCCCCGCGCAGTATGATAAAGCCACTAATTGACTCCTCACACTGTTCGCTCTTTCTGAAGTGTAATGTGTCAGAAGATGTCTGGGATCGTCAGATGTCTCCCTCTCTTGCAAGATGGATGTCAAGGTGATTTTAATCATCTCTATCTATGCATAAAGAGCCTCTGGAAAACAGAAAACATATTCATCTGCAAAATGTGTTAGAAAACAATCAAGTGCTCTACACAGACAAGGATAAGATGGTCCCGTTGTTAAGGCTCTGAACTAGGACTTAAGAGCGTTCTAGGACTTGGGAGTTTTTAGTAGAGGATATGATTGGTCTGTATAAATACACCAGGTGGAGGAGGTCCATAGCAAAGAGGTAGAACAGCTTTTGAAGCTAAAATGATAGCGTTGGCACAAAAATAAACAGATATACATCAGCCAGAAATAAACAGGCTGAAAATTAGAAAAGGGTTTCTAATGATCAGAGGAGTTGAAGTGATGGCATACCTTTCCCAAAAGAGCAGCGAGGGCAACACAACCACCTGGTTGCAAGCTGGAGCTCGATACCTTTGCGAGAGGGATTATATGACCTGGTGGCAGGTGACAGCCCATGGCCTGGATGGAGAAAGTTCCCTCCATGCCCTCATGCTCTGCGGCCCCACTGCAGACCCCCACAGCATCATCACTGCACCTCTTTGTGCTCAGCCCTCTGCCCCCACCGAAAGGAGAGCTGGCCCCGCTCTGCCCGTCCTGCCTGCCAGCGTCTTGAGGCAGGAGAGCTCTATTGCTATATGACCTCGGTTATAGGCAGGGAGCAAACACATAGTTACAGTGCAAACCAGCCCGAAGAGCCTCGAGCCTGGAATAAGCAAGGAAGTGCCATTGTTCGTGACACTGCCCCATCCCCACGGGCAGGCAAGGTTCCTCAAATTAGCTGCTCTGCAAAAGGCGTTACTTGGATCAGTGACACTTAAAGATTTCTCATCTCTGTAGAAAATCACCAGCGATGCAAGTGGGGCATTCCCAGCTCGCTCCTTCAATCCTTCAGCCCCTCCGTTCAGATGCAGCCACATAACAATGCCTGGGCTTTCAACCTCCTTGTGGCACGAGATGACAAAATACCGCTCAGGCTAATGATTTTACTGAAGTCTTCTGCTCAGTGCCCCGCAGGCCTGAATTACAGCTAATGGCAGGGAGATAAGACCTCTCCATAAGCTTCAGAGGCACCACAGGTACTTACCACCCCCACTCCCGAGCTACAAATTAAGTTAAAGCCAGTCCTAAATACAGGTGTCTTAAACCAGGCACAGGACCACCACCGCAACAAACCCAGATACCTTCTGAGCTCTGATTAGCAATCACTCTCCTACAGATTGCATTCATCACCTCCCCTTCAAGCCATGTCCCCAGGAAAAGGAAGCAGTGCAAAATGCCATCATCTCTCAAGTCTACGTTTGGAGAGCCTTGTCAGCACTAATGGGAAAGAGACTGCGCCAGAGGAGATACAATTAACTGGGTAGTTGGTAGGTAATGCCTTCATTGGCCCAAAGAGGAGAGAAACTGGGGGTGTCTGGGGGATGGGAAAGGGAATAAAACAAACAAATGAAGGAAAGCCCTCAGAGGACACTGCACAGGTCTGCCATGTGGTTGGCACTCCTGCACAACACTACTGCAAGACTGATGCCAGCAAAGCAAGCAGGCAAAAGCTTCGTCCACAGAAGCTAGCATGCGACACAGAGAGCACCAAGTATTAAAGCCCGTACAAAACTGAGCCACGCACACAACTCACCCCTGAGGCCACGCAGCAATCCCCACGATCCCCTTCCTCCCCAGACACCCTCTTAAACGACACGATTGGCACCTGGCACAGCCCAGGCAGGACCTGGTGGTGGCACGCGCTGAGTTCACCAGGTCCTGGGAGGCAAAAGACATTTAGCTCTTGGCAGGATCTGTCCCTGAACTCTTGCTGGGGGTAACAGCTAAAGAGGAACAAGTCCCATCGAGACTGATTAGCCGCTTCTATGTTAAAAAGGTTTGATGTGGCAGGGATTGCGGAGGGTCTCAGAGCTATCGGCTGATAACTCATCTGTATCTCATCCACATACGTATTAGACACCCCCGACACTTCCACTGCTCTGTCTCAGGACAGCAGAGCCTTTAGCTCAACGGCGACTAATCGGCCGCACGTAGGACTGGGCAAGAGCAGGGAGGCACAGGCAGAGCTGGGGACAACGTGCCCACAGCGGGGCTCCACCCCACCAGCAGCTTCCCCTGCCTCTCCTCTGCGCACTTGCCTTCCCCAGGGCCATATAAATCACAGCTCCTCTTCGTTCCCTTCTCCTGTTAAGCTGCCAAACCATAGCTCTTGGTTTACTGCAAATCACAACGCTGAAACTGGAGGGGTGTGCTGCAATGTATTTTAAAGGGGCAAAGAAAGGGAAAAAATAAAAAGATGACATTTACAGACTCAGTCCTTGTCAGATCTATGGATCACCAACACATTAATGAGTCTGTGCTTTATCGCGCATCCTATGAACAGAGAGCAGCTCTCATATGGCTGGGGAAAAATTTCTACTAGTTAAGCTAAATCAGGAAAAGACACGTTTGGTGTGTTACATAAATGTATTAAAAATTGGATGTCAAAAAGCCCTGTCTCTCCTTGCCCAAAAGCAACAGCAAGTTAGAAAATCTAAGTGTCTCTAATTTGTTTGCTGGCTGGATCAGCTTCAAAATTCAGCGAATTCTCTATCAAAGCTGATGAGCTGGAAGTCCCTGTGGCTTCAATAGATGGAAGGAGGGGGGGCGGGCAGAGAAAGAGAGAGACGGAAAGAGAGAGAGAGGAATGGGCAGAGAGCGTGAGCTTGATTAAAAATAAGGAGGGAATAGGAGTGTTTCAAACACAAGTCTGAGCAAAGCAGTTAATATAACCCTTGGGAACAAGATTGTCTTCAGCATGTGAGTATCTGTTCCTTATCCTGTCCCCTCACGGTGGGTTTAATTAAATGATTTCTAATGATTTATTTAGTCATTTTTATTACAAGAAACCAGCTTGGCGAGAAGAAAATAACCATCTACAGCCCAGCAAAGTGGCAGGCAGGACTGGGCAGAACCCTGCCCAGGTTTCATAGCTCTGTCCGGGGATGCCCTTCCCAGCCGGGCTCACCACGACACACTCTTGCAGCCTGCCAGGGGCCCTAACCCCGCTCCGGGCATCGCTACCAGCCAGGTAATGTCAGCCCCCCTGAGAGAGGGCTGCCTGAGAAGGGGAGAGCAGAGGGCGGACAGGCTGCCGCAGGCATACGCAGCAGTTTTGTGAAGACTAACTCCTCCCTGGTGGGTTTCTGGCAGGAGAGGGCTTGCAGCCACCATCAGCTCTCAGCAGGCAGCCGCATACTCTGAGGGACTGCCCCGTCCTTCCAGCGCTGTGATACCACGACTGGAAGTGCTTTATCACAGCTGCGCTTCGATGGGAAATTGGAAAACCTTAGTCCCAGCGCTGCTTTTCTGGGTACCTCTGAAACACAAAGCTGCTTATTTACCGAGCTGTTGCAACAGGTCATAAAAGGTTTTCTCCTGTCAGACGGGGTTTGTGGAGAAGAGCTGTGGCTTTTGTCTTGGGGCAGATTCGGCTGCAGTCAGAGCTCTGTGGAGCTCTGGGAGAAGCGCTGCTCCAAGAGGACCTGTGCATTTAATGTGAACTCCCTGCCACATTTAAACACATCAAAACCATAGCTGTTGTAGCGAGGTTTACAGCATTTGCTGCTTTTGCTCCAGCTGAATGCATGCTCTTATAATGCAGATGGGCTTGCATCTGTCACTTCTGCTCTGAGTATGATGGGTTTGGGAAATGATTAAAAGGGCATTGATGCTATGAGAGATCTTACTGTGGGGAAAATGCCATCCTGATCCCCCGCTCACTCAGCAAAAGGCAGCATCAAAGCTGAGCTGTCACTCGACAGGTAAGAACTGGCAGACAACATCCTTGCCAAGGCTAAAATTCACTGCTGCCAGACCAGGAGAGATTTCCTAATGCCAAAATGCTCTGTCAGTATGGGGTAAGATACAATAGCTTTTGTTCTCTGCCAGCATCTAGAAGAAGTGGCAATCTCTGAGAAAAGGGCAGGTGTGGAGCTGTCAGCAGGGAAATAAGACAGGATGAAAACCCTTTTTCTGGGACTCCCTTTTTTTTTTTTTTTTTTTCCTGAAGGAGGTTTGGATTTACCAGTAAAACCCTAATTCCTTGGGCTTGTCTCACATAATCTCACCAGTTTGATATCTGTGACCCCACATGGTTATCCTTAACCTTAGCTCAAGCCAGAAAATACCCCTTGGACAGAAAGAGGGTAACAAGCAGAAAAGCGACCAGTGCTGTGAGGAATCCACAAGCACAGAGACAAAAAGCAAATGGGAGTCCGAGTTAAGCGAACCCGTGACAGGAACACGCACCATAAACCGAGAGGTACATTATCTTACACTTCCCGCACACCACGCTGGGGAGAGATGGTGGGGAGCTCCTGACACGGGACTGTCCCCTTTGCTTTCGCTCCCAGAAGCAGTTGTTTGGAAAGGTTCATAGTATCCTTTTTTGCCCTTTTCATGGGAAAAGCTCCCATTTTTCTCCATCCAAACACAAAATTGTTTGTACATGTGTCTCCACAAGCTTAAGAACAGAAGTGTCTGGAGTTTGAGCTTGTATCCAGCACACACTTTATGCCCTGAATTATCTTCTGCAAAGGAGTGTTACTGTGACAGGACAGATATTGGCTCAAACATCACCACCTCAGGGGCCTGATACATTAAGACAAATCTAAATTATCTCGAGACACATTCTTGATGAAGTGAAACACAGTGTGTTCACCAACCCAGGCCCAGCGAGAGCTACCGTGACATCCATGCCACGCTTGTCGCTCACTGAACACCTCATCTTGCAGAGTGGGGGGTGTCTGCAACCCCCTTCAGCCGCCGCAGCAGCACCCCGAGCCCAGCCCTCGCGCAGCCACAAATCAACCGACCCTTGGATCGCTGGCCTTTGCTGTTGAATTCAATGTGGCCGGTGAGACCTTCCAATTCTACCTGTCCAAGAGAGAATGAGTTACAGCGCCCATCGAGGCGCCAGGGGTGGTGGCCATTCACCCCATGCACTGGCCATCCACCCTCCCAGCAGGTACAGCAATGCCACCTTCGCGTCACAGTCCTAATTGCTTTCGGAGTCTGGCGAGGGTAGCAGAAGATGGGGGGTGGGGGCTGGAGAATCAGCAGCACAAGGTGCAGGGCTCCCCACATTTCTTTGCTCCAGCTGCTTTGGAACAACCCCCTCCCTCCATCCCCGGGCTACCACCGCACTGCTCCGCAGCAGGCACGGGCTCTTCACCGTGCCACACTGAATCGCTAGCTGGGCATTCCTCCACAAAACATCGTGTGCCGTTTCACAGCACCAGGCCGGCGTTTAACACAAGAGCATGTTGCAACAGGGCCAGGCTGAGCGTCTAGCCTCGCTGTGCAGATTAACCACTGCTCACTTGCTGCTGGAGCACCTCTTCAGTAACAAGGGCAAGCTACTGGGCCTCCTAGCAGCAGCGCCAAGGGAAGCCAAAGGATTTTGCTGTCTCTGACTAATGGTGAGATTTAAAGCAGGGTTCACATGGATGGAACAAAGCGGTACAAGGTTCAGGTTCAGCTGAGCCTTCCTTTGGGGGCAAAAAAAAATAAAGTCTCATGATATTTCAGTTGCACCCCAAGAAGGCTCAGAAAACACACTCCTCCTGCATGGTCAAGCCCAGCTCTGACGAGTCACATTGATAAATTCCAACAAACTATTTTACAAGGCTGAAATTTCAGGGTCTGTTCTCACGCCAGAACTAGGCTTGATCAGTTCCAGCAACCACACTTTTGTGTTCAAAGGAGCCCAAACCCCTTCACAGGGAAACTCGCATCTTGCCACTGAGCTCTAAGCAATTGTACTGCATGACCTTATATCAACTCAAGTTCACTCAAAACAGAGCTCAAATCACTTCGAAACATTCATACTTTTTTAAAAAAACCCATTGAATTCCAGTTTTTCTGCAGCAAAGCCTGAAAAACGGAGTTTCATGTCGTTCCAAGGCCAGTGACAAACCAACCTTCAGATCTCCTCTCTTTTCATTCCCACTGCTACCTTCAAACAGACCGACACTCTGTGCTTGAAAACTATGCCAGCACCAGCATGTACATACACGTCTTTTGCTTCCAGCAGTGACGAGCACTAGCTCCTAACACACCAGCAAACTTCAGTCCCTTCTCACCATTCTCAGGTAGTTCATCAGGCTGGTGCCGTGCTGCCAGATCTGGGCAGACCCACAGGACAGGGGCTTCACACCGATCTCCTGGCTCCGGTTCAGCTCCTGCACGGCAGTCACCACAGCATACACGGCATCGAACAGCAGGGCGGAAGAGAGCTGTGGGGAAAAGGAAGAAAAAAATTGAGATGGGAGGACAAAAATCAAGCCTCCCCCTGCACCTCCAGGACCTTGCAGCAAGCAGGAGAGTGCTCTATCCACAACCTCAGCGGGGGTCAGAAAGCAGCAAAATCCTTGGCCTCCTCCGTGCAGGCAGCAAGCACTGCCTGCCTACCCTTCTGCCCCAGCAACACCCTGCACCCCGTCTGCATCCATCTGAGGACAGGGAGACAAAAGCAACAGTATTCCTGAACGGCTGTGACTGTGTAGGCATCACTGGGGCAGGTGTGATCCCATTGCCAGCCCCAGTCCTACTCCCAGTCTGTTACGTTTCTCCTTCTGTTCTTGCTTACTTCCTTACCGTTTATGCCTCTGCTTGCTGCTCCTCAGGGTTTCTTCCGTCATTATCATCTTTCTATCTCTATTTGTCCCTGTCCCTTTCCATTCTTTTCTATCTCCATTGCCCAAAGTAACTAACCCTTTCTAATCAAGGTGTGTTTTTTGGTGCTTCGGTGATCTCTGATCAATCTGCTGGCCAGGGGGATCACTCCTGCTAGCATCAGGCTTGTGAAATTCTTAAAATAGGCAGCTGGGCAGAATAAAGATCCTGTGACTGTACCCACAGAAGGAAAGACAACTGTGCTGCTTCAGCCTTCATAAGGCACCAGAATTCTTCTTCGACCACTGCTCTGAAAGGCAGATCCACAAGAAATGAGGTTTTGATAGATCTGCTGCTCAAACAACTGAACCTTGGCTTTCAGACCCTGTAGAGACCATCTAATCCCTTGCTACAACCTCCAGTTTCCTGCTGGCTGTTACCTGCTCTGTAATGGCATTGCTGAAGGAATGTCCAGAATCACAGAGCTCGTCCCCTCTCCCTCTCATCTTTGCTTTGTTTGCCTTTAATCAGATTTCTCCATCCATCAAGCTTCAGAAACCATGTTTTTCGCCCATGCACAACCATTTCAATGTTTTTGATCTAGTTAATAATCAGCCATTTGCTCTCTCGTGTTCACTGTTGTGACGAAGATTTCACTTTTAATTATTGTCACCTCCTGACTCTGCTGGAATTAAGCCGTTGCAGCTCATTACTATCAAGGCTACATTTTCCTCATGGCTACTTCTGAGAGCACCCTCTTACCGTCCCAGCTCCTGGCAACAGGTTCAGTCTCTAGCCTGGGGCTCCTTTCCCTGACCTTACCCTGTTGGTGACTTATGGCATTTCAGTGGTCTCTGCATCCCCCATTCCTCCCAAAGCCTGATTAGGTTTATTCACATCTGCCACTGGCCCTGCAGGGACAATCTCGCCCAGTTCAATCATCCCAACGAACCTTTGGCTTCAACCGCGTTACTAATTGGAACAGAGTGAGCCAGACTTGACCCTGCTTGATCTTTCTCAGATCAGTGGTAAGACCTCATTGACCACCATGCCCTGGGATTAGGCAGTTAACAAGCAGCACAAAACCTTAAAATCTACAAGCCGGTACAAGTTAAAAGGCATGATTCCAGGCTAACGCTAGCAAAACCCCGAACAACAGCTCTAATGGCACCAGTAACCCTTCACTTTTCCAATGCTTGTACAGACTCACATTTGCTCTGTCACATTCCTCCTGCACTTACCAGTTTAATCTGTTTTACACAAATAGCATCTGGGGACTTTCGGTGAGCACTGAGCAACTTAACTGGCATCTGTCAGTCTCGCACCTGATGATTCTCCCATGCAATGGGTCATCTATATGGAGAGCTTTCTGCTAAAAATAAGGATTGACTGGCTCCAGAGCTATGAAGTTTTATTACAGCTGTTAAACTGTAACACCAGAGGAGGTGAGCAGCCTGAGGACACACGAGGAATGGGTGGCAGAGTGGGAACAGACGTTGGGCATCCTGGTCCTTTCCTGCCTCAGCAAACCGCAGTTCCCTTTGCAGCAGCAGCACGCCTCTCTCCTGCGCTTCTTCCCTTCTGTTCGGGGGTAGGTCTGCTACTGTTTTTTGTTTAGTATTCACATCTGACCTAAACGTTCCCTGTCCTGGGAAGCATTTTCCAGAGCTTCTTAAAGAAGCTGATACAGCCTTCTCCCTACCTTTCTTTTTTACCTTTCCTACTAGGACTGCTCCAGCCTGTCCTGTCCACGGCCCCTGTTCCATGGAGCTCTTTGGCATATACTTAATTTTAACTGTGGACCGAGTCCCATTCAGGTTGCAGGATACCATACACAATTAGAAATCCCTTTCCTGAATTAAGAACCAGTTGGCCAAACGAAAATGTTACAAAAGCAAAGGCAACCCCTCTGACCCCGAAGTTTCACCATCTCATACCAAATCAGAATATTGGCCCAGCATTTTTAATTTTCTCCTGTTGGGTTTTCACTTCCATTTTCCCTGAGCAGTTAATGATCTCATATTAGCTGGTGAGCAAGAGACTTGTAGATCTTAGTAAAGCATTTGACATTATTGATTGGAATATTTTACTCCTTAGCCTCAAACAATTTGTTAGGATTTCTGGCAGCCCCTTTATGATTTCAAGCAATTTAGGGATTGGGGAGGGGGTTGTGATGCACAGGATCAAGGCGTCTTGATAGGGAATGGGAGTACCATACTCTCAACATACCACTTTTCATTTAAAAAAAAAAAAAAAAAAAAAAAATCACAACTCTCCTCAGAAGCATCACATTTCCATTCCTGATGCTGCTTACCACTGATGCCAGCCCTTCCCTGCCCCACCAGGCTCAAAACCAGGCTCCTGTGCCAGCCTCTGAATTTTGTGGCCCCTGGAGCATGGCACCTGGACACAGGGGAGCCTGGCAACAAGCAACACGCAAGTAAACAGATCCATGCCCCTCCTTTTAAATACCTCCCTATCTCGATTCCCCCTTCAATCCCTCTTGAGCAGCCACCAGGACTCACACCTAGGGAGGTTCATGGGCTTCACTCTGTTCACTCCTCTCTCCTCTGATATCAAAATCCTCCAAGGCACTCCACATCTTCCCGTGGCCACTGGTGTGGGATCATCCTGCTCCACTGCCACCTGCAACCCCACCAGCAGCGCTGCCGCTCTCCCGTTCGTCTCTCATCTCAACCCAAGGCAGTATTTGCTGTGTTGCCCTGCACCACCAACCCAACGGCCATCTCCCTCTGCCACCATTCACTCGGTCACACTAATAAATTGTATTCAACACAGCAAGGAGATTTGGGATGCAGGCTCTGTGGAGGAGACTGTTCATAATTACACAGCACTGGAGTGCAGCAGCTCCTCTGGGTTCTTTGGTCTCTGGCTTTCGTAGGTAAGCAAGTGTCTTCTCGCAAGGTAAACCGGGGGGGCGGTTAACACAAGCTCGCTGCTTCCAGCTATCTCCTGCAGCCCAGAAAGCTCAGATGAGCACTGGGCCATTTCAGCACACCCACTCCGCTTCCCTGCAGGCTCACCTAAGTCAGCGGTGTGTTAAGAGAAGCTGCTTAACTTTGCACTGGAAGAGATGCAGAGCAGCCAGTCTCTCGTGCCTTGTGGCCATAACCTTCAGCAGAGGAGACAGAGCTGGAGGCAGCACCTTTTTAACTTCCTCTACACAGATTCAGCAAGCAGGATCTGTCACTGCTGTCGTGTACATTGCCTCAACTTTCTTCACGTTGCCTATAAAATCTCTCACTACCTTTTATGTTCTCATTTTAAACCACAGCTTTGTCACTCTGTCACAAAAAGCCAATTTGCCTGTTAACAAATTGATTCTCTTCCTTGCGTGCATCATCTGATTTGTGCAGATCCCTGTTGTTTTTGTAGCATCTCTGCAATGTAAGAGCTCTGTGACAGGCTGCATGTGAAAGACTCGGGAAGCTCAGCAGTGGTCCTCCGCTCGCAGGTTCATGGGTCGCAGGGGACTCCCCTCTGTCTTTAAAGTCTAATTTATGACAACGACAGTTGCTGATAAAAATTGCTACTTGATGGATGCTTCATCAGAACAAGGCTCTAGAAAAGAGAGCAGATGGCGTGCGGGGCAGACGGGCTCACTGCTCCATTCCCCTCGGCACACCGGTCAGCCGCATGAGGAGAGGCTGTAGCTGAGAGCTAAGGAGGTGTTGCAGGGGACAACTGTGACACAAAGCCCGGGGAACAACTCGCCAACTGGCAAGGGTCAAGAAACAGATCTCCAGCCCTTGTGCATATCTGCTGGCAGGACCATTCCCACCAGCGTCTTTAAGACAACTAAGGTTACCTTAGTACCTAGGCTCCCTGCGCCTCGGGAGCAGCGATGGTGCCTCTGCTCCACCCTGGTACACTACAACTCCATGCTGGATGTGGCACACCTTCCTCCCAACACCAGATCGGTCCTTCTAGAAACTATCAGCAGGTTAAGTATACTTGAGTGGAAGATCCCACTTTATTTTTTTTTCATGGAAATCTCCCACAGAAAGACCATGTTTAAAGGTAAACTGATAGCCAGGGAAATATGAACAGGTTTGGCTAGTCTGGGTTTTGCCATGTGGGTTTTCTTTCTTTTCTTCCTAAAACATTATCATCTGTATCTTTGCCCCCAAACATAACACAGAGAATTAAAACCATTAAAATCCTCTGAAATAGACTTTACAATCTGGATTTTATTCAATGACATAAACACTTAATTACAAACATCTGTTTTAGCCTAAATTCTAATTACCTAATCTAGCCATCTGTAATTTGAATGATTTTCTCTGATTTCCTTTCTTTGCAATGTGATTAATGAGAATGGCATTAGAGCAAGCAGCTCCCTCCTCCTTCCTCAGATGCTTTCTCAGCTCTGGCAAGAAAGCCCTGGGATTTTGCAGCTCACGGGAAACCTCCCTCCTGTCACTTCCAGCTGTTGAGCTGCCTTTTCTCTTTTTAGTATGAGCTGTCCTACAAGATATCATCTTCCCAGCACTAAAAGGGGAAGTTCTTACACAGAGAGATGCCCTCTGGGAGATGAGACCTGCCAGATTTCCAACGGCAGAGACAACGCGTGGCAAAATGGCACTGGGTTTCCCTTGCACACACAGGAGAGGAAACACAAGCCCTGCCTGGGAGTATTTCACTTCACCTCTGTTCTGTATCTTCACCACCCAGGGCAAGGAACTCTTCTCATCACCTGGGGCATGGCATATTGGTGATGGGAGCCTTGCTACGAACATAGAGCGGCGAACCTTCGCATCGTCAGGAAGAAATCACCTTTTGGTTAAGACTCTACACTAGGGTTTGGAAGAACTGAACCCATTTTCCAATCCTGCTGTGGATTCCCTGACTCTGATACAATGGGAAAAGTCACTCCTGTTCCCAGCCTCAGTTTCCCATTTGTACACCAGAAACAGCCATCCCTCCTGAGCAGCTGACCACCAGCAAGCACACGGGGAGCTACCCAGCGCCGCCCAGAGCAGCCACACAGCCGGTGCCTGGGAAGGCGGTGCGGCCCCGGGCAGGTCCCCTAAGGACAGCAGGGCTGGAGCAGGTTAGATCAGAGCGCTGCAGCATGGCCGAGCCCCCGCCTCCAGACGTGTCCTCCCTGGCCCAGGAGGAAGGCTGCTGTATGGCTGATTGTGCTTTATGAATGAATGAGAGGAGCATCCAGCTGGCTTAATATTACACTGATGGGTGATTTAGGCTCAGGCTCACAAACCAAACAGCTCCATTCAGCTCTGAACTTCTTCACTCTTTCAAAAAAAACCCAAAAAACAGTGCTGCAATGGGGCATACTCTTGCATCCTTCCACCTACAGCTTTTGCTGGTTGTTCAAGGCAACACAGGGTGAGATCAGTTATTTCTCCATCACACCTGCTAAGCTCCTGTTCCTACTGCCTTCTGTTTGCACTATTAGAGGGAAATTTATTTCTAATGCCCCCAAACAGTCCCTGCAACTGTCACCCAAATAGGAAGCTTCCTGGTAGCAATCTTACAGAGACTTAGCAGGACAGACAGCAAGCTCACCTCAGCCACCTCTGGGCAGGGAGGTTGGGAGGAGGGAGAGCAGGATGGTCCCAGGCACATACTAACCATGGGCTGAGCTCCATGGCAAGCCAAGAGGATGTGGACACAAAGGGCAGAAAGCTCCTTATTTTGCCTGCGTAAGACCACTTTGTAGTGATAATAAGGAGGTTTTCAGCAGTACACGGCTGCCTCAGCTTGTCAAAGGGACTCTGAGTTCATTAAAAATGATGCAAAGGGTTCCACTGATGGCATTTTCTCTCTCTCCCCTCCCCCACCCCCAGCTGTGGCCCCCTGCATCCCCAATTCGGCAAATCTGCTTTGCAAACCTTCCCAGTTATGAAGAGTCCCTGGGGAAGATTTCGGTGCTGATCTGCACACTCACCAGGGAGACGTTAGAGCACGCATTGTAACACAGCCCCTTGGCATCTGCCTCAGCCCAGCCCTTTCTATGCTATTTGTATCCAGGCTCCCTCTTCCACAAGCCATTTTCCTAGAGGTAAATACAGAGCGACAATTTTCGCAAGGGAAACACTGAATCAGGGCTGCATCATCCCCTGTACTCACATATAAATATAACTCAAATTAAGATTACACTTGAATTTAAAGTTGTACAGCCATTCGAGCACAGACAAGCCCTCTAAAGCTGTACACCCACGTGGCTCCCCAAGGTCCCTTTGGGCGACTGCAGGCTTTCAGGATAGCTTTCGTATTCTCCAGAACAAGAAGCTCCCCTGTAAGTCACAGCTTGACACCCCAAGTCTTCTCCTACCTACTTGACTCAACTAAGGTTCATCCTTCCCACTCCTGGACCACCATCCCCCCAAGACCAACAACTGTGAAAGCCAATCCAAGGTACAGCAGTATGACAGCAGCCTGGTGATATGCCCAAGCTCTTTAGCACAAGGGTCACCTGGACTAAATTAGTCAATATCGTGCACCCATACATTTGAGACCAGACTTTCTACCTCTGCGTGGTCTTCACACTGCATTGCCAGCGTCTGTTCCGAACCAGCCCACAGCTCTTTTCACAAGGTTTTCCTGATGGACCCATAGCACATTCTGACTCAGGGAGGCTGCAGACGATGGGAATGAATTTTACTTACTGCTGGCCCAGTAAAAGGAGCGTGATCACAGTTCTCCTGCCAGGACTGGTTGAGGCTCTGGACAAACTCTTGGAAGAAAGCATGAGACTGGTTGAAAATGGAAAATCCCAGGATGTTGACTCGGTCATCCAGCAGGCTGTCCAGGCGCTGGAGGGAAAACTCCTAAAGCAGCCCAAAACAGAAAACAGCATTAGGGCAGAAAATGGCCACCAAAAGCTTCAAAACCACTCAATACCCTTGAAGGGAAGATGGGACCATGCAGCTAGAAGAACCTGCGGGTGGAACCTACCACCTCTAATTTGGGGCTGAAATCCACCCACTGGCCGGTAAGGAAGAGCCTGAGTGCTAAGCACAATTTGATTCAGCGTGCTGCCTGTCTCAGGCTTTTAATGAAGACGTCAGGCAAGTCCAGTACTTTATTGGCCAAGTTCCACAAAAAGGCCAAAAACCCTCCAAAGTGGGTTCTGGGAACTTTGCACTTCTGAGCTGTGGTTCCTGCCAACCCCGCCTGAGGGTGGTGTTATTCTTCGCAGCTTATAAACCAACTCTTCTGACAGGAGGTTCCCTGTAACGAAGAGGTTACTGCGGAAGAGGGAGGCGGATGATATTTTTCAGATGAAGCCAGTAACCTGCTATAACTGGCCAGAGGAGATCAGCTCTGTTGTGGGAAGTCCTGAGCACAGAGCTCCTTCCCAAGCAACGCTCTCTTGAAGGCACTCCCATAAAAAGATCCCTGCTGCGTTCACCATGAAAACACTGATGTGCCCAGGCATCACTATGGCTGAGAGCCCCAAACAGTGCAAGCACAGTTTGGATGGTTGTCCATCCAAATCTGGGGCAGGAGGGATCCCCAGGCCACTGAGACCACCAGACTGTGGGGGTCCATGTCTGGAGAGAAACTAATGTCCTTCCTCTACTATTCTTAATTTCCTCTGAAACTGCATTGAACTGGACCCCAACCTGGGTGGCAAACATCATCTGCTGAGTGAAGCTGCTCTACCACCATATCTATTTCAGAGACACCACATTTAAACTGTTAAACCAGTTCCTCCCCACAGGGCAATCCTGCCCTGCTCCTTTCTGCCATCAGGCACCAGGAGGAGATGCCACTCATGGGACATCCTAATGCCCTGTGGAGGGCGGGAAGGTGCTTTCACTGTGGGCTTGGGAGTGGGGCCCATCCTCTTGCATTTCTGAAGAGCAAAGTGGTAAGATGTATAAAAATGACTGTATTTAAAAAAAAAAAAAAGGCAAAAAGAGAGCCCTCTATTTTGCTACTCACATCAATGGAAGCAGTTACATGACAAAGCCAGCTTCCTGGAGAAGAGTCCAGCCCTCCTTGTCCTATTAGCAGGAAATAATGGTGCCTTCCTCACTAATTTCTCTTTTGCTAATTGCTAAAATGGAGTGAGAAGGTGGGAGTAATAGTTTCAGAAACTGCTGGATACCCATTCTCTTCCATCACTAATACAAATGTCTTTTGGCTCTGTGGACTATGAGATTTCAGCAAGTCGAGTCATTTTTTATCTTTCCTGCGTATGTGTGCACGTAGGAACAATGTCTGTAAATCTCTGAAACATGGAGTTACAAGACTATTCCAGCACGGCAAACTCCCACGAGAATGTGATCAGACACAGGATTAAGTGCATTTTGGACACAACCGCATTAACGTTAGGTAACATGAAATTGCCTGTGAACTATTGATTCATTTGAATGATATTATCCTCCTGCCTTCCTGACAGGTTATCCATTTACCCACGGCATCCTGTCAACCTGCGCAACGAGGGCAGATGGCTAATGAGGACCTGGGCCCGAGGAGCTCGTGGATGCAAGCAGAGCAGCAGGAGGTATGTTAAGCCCCTGCAATATACTACCTGCCCCCAGCCAGAGCCGGGAGGCAAATTGCATGGGGCACAACACGAGCAGCTGCCCGACTGCCCTCTTGGCTTCGTTATACGCAGAAGGAAAATGAGATGTTATGTACCAAAACAGCCAAGAGTCCAAGGCTTCAGTCTCAGGTTGGACCACCCCAATCTCAAGGCAGCTGAAATTAGCGCCTCTATTTATTACACCTTTTCTCCCCTGAAAACATTTCTAAGCTTTGGAGGCTGCTCGTGCCCTGGCAGGTTTGTTATGCTCTACTCCTTCAATTAGCAATTACTGGGGCGATGAAATGAGCCCTGCTAGTCTCAATTCACATGGGGGAAACTGAGGCAGAGGGGCGTTTTGCCCCGGTCAGGCAGCAGTCACAAGGCTGAACCCCGGGGTGCAGTCTGCTCGAGCTGGCTGAGTGACAGGGTCGGCCCCAGCCCCCGGCCCCGCTCCCTGCACAGTTTTCAGGAGGGACAGCATGATTCCCTGGGGGAATTCCCGTGCCCCACCAAGGAAGGAGGCAGCAGCCAGGGCTCACTGCATGACAAAGCGGCAGGCAGACCCGGACACGCTCCCCCCGGAGTCAACAATTTGCTCTGGTTCAAATGTTAACAGCAGCTTTTTCCCAGCTCCCATTAGTGCTGGCTGGTCATTGCAAGCTTCGGTCTTTTCCTACAGCCAACGCCCGCCGTATCCGTCTTCTCCCAGGCAAGCCTCCAGCTGCAGAAATCCTCATTTCTGTTGCTGTCACGGTCATAAAGCATGCGCCTCTGTAACACACGGGGATTGCATGGCCTGGATGCGACCCTCTCCCCGCACTGCTCCCTGTCCCTTCCCTCCGCTCCAGCTCCAACCCTCTGCCTTTAAACGTTTTTCCATCAGATGTGCACAAGAGCATTCTGCAGACCCAGGTCAGAAACAAGTAAATGAGCCATGAGCTGCCCATGCAATGAGATGGAGATAACCCGTCCTTGGGGGACACACTCCATTTGCAATGGGATGAGAGAGATTTGGTAAGGTCAGGCTTGCTACAGAGGGCAAAGGGGTGAGAGCATCCGGATACTCCAGTAGCTGCCAGCTCAGCTTCTGTCCCTATTTGTTTTTTTCCTTTCCTACACGGTCATTCACCACGCTTGACATTTCCAAACCCACGCTTTGCAAACACAAACTCATTTGCCATTCAAGGCCTGCACCACTCAGCTGATTTCCAGCGCTCGATGCCCCATGCGCCAGTCCCGCTCCTGCATCCCGCTGCGGGGGATGGCCGAGCCTGGGCCGCTGCCTGGCCAGAGGCGAGCGCAGTCAGGGAACGGGGTGGAGAACCCTGCTCCTGGAGACGATCTCAGACGGCTCCTCTCACCACGTGCTTGCATGCAAGCGTTAACACATTTCCCTTTCCAAAGAAATACTGTTTGTGTTGGAGAAGTGAGCGACTCGGACACATGAATGGCTCTGTAGAGGGTGCACGGGCATTTGGTGTCAGATCCACAGATTTCTCATTGAGACATACCAAAGCTGACTTTTGCCTAAGCTAGGAAAAATTTTAAACAGTCCGAGCACAGCTATAGTATACACATCTGACCTTGCCTTGACTGCTAGACAAAGCTGGCGGGGCTAGGGCTTACACAGAGCAGCTTCACAGCCGCCTTTGCTCCGCTCTCCTCCTGTAGTTACTCTTTCTTATCTGCAGTGCTGGCTGGTGCTTTTGCAGGCTAGAAGATAGCTTTCCAATGCAATAGCAGCAAGGAGCCATTAGGAAAATAACTCACACCTGTCAGCAGACTCTGTTTAATGGGGGACTCCAGGCCCTGGTGCGCCCTGCGCTAACCTCCGCCGCCTGCGCAAACACAGCTCCGTAACCACATACTTCCAGGCAAGATCAGGGAACCCACTGAACAAGAGGTTCACAAGAGGCTGCAAATCGAAGAGATGGGTGCAAACAGCATCTCCCAGACTACCTCCTATTCCACTGCCAATGTTTTTTCTCCCCTCCTTACACGGGAACAATTGCAATAGTTGCCCAGCGCTTTGCCCTCCGCCTCAGTCCAGCTCCTTTATGCCAACTCCTGCAACCTGAGGCACAGAAGACCATCAAAAATCATGCCAAGGCTAACTTCAGGTACAGCGATCCTGGCTGCCTCAATTCTCCCCCCTCTTTTCAGTCTGTTTTTTAAAGCACCCACCAAAAGTCAATATTCTGTTTCATGAGATCTCAGAAGAAGTAGGCCCTAAGGGTCTGCAGCCAAAATTAATGAACTTTTACAGAGGAAAAATCCCCAGGCTTTGCTCAAATTCTGCAGCAGCACCAGGCAATTACAGTGTAGATTTTCTGACTTCTACTACAGGGCTGCAACCACTAAATACGTGCTGTTAAATAACAACACTTAGCAATTCTATGGCACTCTATATTTTCAAAGTGCTAGGCACACATTAGCTAATTGAATACAAAGGGGTTCCCTGGGAGACAGCACTGGAGGAGTTATTAGAGGATGAAGTCACTCTTGGGTTTCTGTGCTTCATGCGGCACTCGACCTGCATTCTCACTTCAGAGCAGCAGACAAAACCTATGGAGTGACCCAAACATTTAGATCATTGGGAGAACCTGGCTAATAAAAGACACACAGCCAAGCTCTGTAATTCATGATTTTAAAGCCACAAGCTTGGATTTTCTGGCGTCGCTAGCTGTGAGTTACGATCGGGAGATTTACAGGCTGTAGTCTCCATTCCATTAGGAACATAAACCCATAAGGCGCAAGCATATTACTCAGTGCGAGTCTCTCAGCTCACACGTTCGGATCGCGTGCCAGCCGATCCCAACTGGGACTCAGCACCCACAAGCCCTCTTCCACCTCAGCCTGCACCAGTGATGGGGCTCCCACAACTCCACCGCTGGGTTTCTGGTGGAAATCCTCCTCCTGCCCTGCCCGTTTCACTCTGGATTTATAACACAACAGCAGCAAGATGCTGTTCCTCACACTGTCACAGGACAGTGCCATAAGAACATACAAAATCAGTACTGCCTTGCCCTGTGGGGACTCCTGCCAGGAAATTATTGTGCCCATAATACAGAGGAGGAAACTGAGGCACAGAGCAAAAAATGGCAATCAATTAAAAACCTGACAGCACGATTCAGCCATGGATTAACAGCATGCCTTACAACGCAGAGCATCAAAGCCAGGATTTGTATTTAAGCATGTCACTAATGAAATATCCTCTCAACTCTGCACCTAAGTGATCCACTCCCAGACTAAAGGAGACCCCATAAATGATGGCCAGGTCTTCCCTCACCACCGGCCCCACTGACACCAATCACACCCTCCCTCCCAAGTCTGGGAAGAGGCTGGAGACTTCTGCGTGGAAAGGGCCAGCAGTCAAGCAGGGGATTGATTATTAGTGTCACAACAGGCTGCCTGATAAGCAAATGTTTTTTAAAGTGTGGAGCTATGAACCCTCGAGACTCCCCTGCACTGCCACGCTGTGGTCTCACTTCAGCAAGCGGCTCCTTGTAATTGCTCACCCCGCAGCGGTGAGACGCCCAGGTTCCTATTCAGCGCTCTGCATCAGCTATTGAGCTCCTTCCAGCTTTATTGATTTAGCTGGTGATATTGTTCTGCATCCCATTTGTGTGTGCAGCACCTCGCTCCCTGACTTGATTCTTATCACATTTTTAATAACCTGGATCACCCGGGAAGCAGGGAGATGGCAACCACTACCTGCACACTGGAGACAAGTATTAAGACAGGCTCATTTCATTTTTAGTGACTCCAAGACCTTCCCACACCCTGCTCGACCTCACACCATCCCAAGCCCTTGGAAGGAACAGGATTTGCTCAATTCACCCTACACTGACAGTAAGATGTCCCCCTCCCTCCCTCCTCTCTCGCTCACACACACGCACGTGGCTATCTTCCTCTTTTAATTACTGCAAGGGCTTTATTGGATTTTTGGATTTGCTGATTAGCAGCCTCCAAAACACCCTCTGATGCTGTCGTTGCCCACTGCTCAGCAGGAGAAGCTCCTGGAGCTGTAATCTCAGCAGCCTGCACTCACCTCATTCCCCTCGGTCCCAGCCAAGGATCTGACCCTCTGATGGCGGCAAAGGCTGATTTACACCAGGCTGTGGGTCCAGAACACACTGTACTGTTCCTTCTCTATTTTTATGTGGGATGGGAAGGAGCACGCTGGGCCAAGGCTTCCATTTCTCTATTAAGCCCTAACTGGCAAAAACTTCCATTTCAAGAGTATTTGGTGCTTAGAAAAGCTGTCACCCTCCAAACACAGACTTTCAATTCCCAGCCTGAGATTGTCTGGCAGCTTTTATGCAAGAGCCAAACCTTCAGCTAGTGCAAAGTCAGCGCAGCTCTAGTGACTTCACTGGTGACGTCACTGGATGCCAATGCGCATCATTATTCACCATTTTAGGGTTAATCAGAGAAGAAAAAGTATCTCAGCTCTTGGTTCTTTGGGCAAACAAAACCGTCCCCAAGGAGTCTCTCCCCGGGCCATGGGTGGCAGGAGTGGCACGCTCAGTCTGAAGGGGCAGAAGGTACCAGCCTGGTCCTATTTATACTGAACGGATGTGGTGCAACTGCTCCGCAGTTACTCCAGTTCTCACAGTTCAGGTACTAACAACATGTTGAGTCCCAATCAAGACTCACTGACAGACAGCGGAGCAGAAGGACTACTCTTCCTCCAGGGACACCCAAACAAATGGCTAAAACATGGATTCTGCACAAGAATCTTTAAAAGACTTTGAGGCTCCTGTGTCACTGAGGTCCCCTACAGCACTCTCATACTGATGGAGATCATTAACAGCAGCAAGAGTACAAGAGGGAAGAAATACATGCAAATCAACAAAGGACACAAAACATAGACCAAAGCGAGTGACCTTCCCAGGAGACTGGTGGTACCTCCCAATCCTCCTCTAACAGAGGCATGCCAGGGACTGCCACCCGAGCATCCCTATCAGTCTTGTGCATTTGGCCCATGCAAGGGTCAGTTCTTCACAATCTGTCAACAGTGACCAATTTCTCCCCTGAGATCGTAAGACCTCCTCTGTTAGATGTAGCAGTGGAGAAAATACCTGCCTTTGCATCTCTGGATCCTGCTGCCCTCAGGGCTGAGCTGCCGAGTCTGTTAATCATTCCTAAGTTCCTCTAACAACACATTTATTTATTTACTCAAGTGGACAATATTATGTTAAGTGCTTTATGGTTTTCTTGAAAGGCTCAGTTTATTTATAACATATTGACAGAGTCAATAAGTTTATAATGGGCCACATGTAAAAATCAATTTCTCTGGAAGAAAAAAAGTCATCACAGCAACAAATTGTGGCCTTTTGAGTAGGTAAGTGGATGTGGGAGATCTACCCAATGGCTGTTAGTCAGCCATTCATGTAGTTAAAGAGGAACTGCGATCTCCATGAACTTACGGACAGTTTAGGGGAACTACACACATATAATCCGGTTGCTCTTACGAAGTTAATGCATCACAAAAGCATCAGAGTGTGCCATATGCTGGTGAGGATGGGTCTTTTACCTCCTCATGCAAGGAGAGCTACGACATTTTGGAGGCTGTTCTTCAAACAAGAGCAATTTAGGAAAATACATTGCCCACATCCTTAGTAAAAGCTGTTTACTTCAGCTTCTCTGCAGGGAGCCTGAGGTTTGAGGAGTGACAAATCCTCAAAGAGTAAAGAGGTCAAGTGCTAATGTTGAGACCTGAAAAGTACAGCTCTGGGAAAACAAGGGCTAGAAAGCCTGAAAGACAAATAGGACAAGACACCATGAGGGCAGAAGAAAAGAGAAAGGTTTGCTCTCACAGCACAGGGCCTGGACTGTATCTGAGAGAATGATTTACTCAACACCTGGATATCAAGCACAGGATGGACTCTGAACAACACATAAAGAAGACCCAAGACAGGTAAGGCAGCACAAGCAGCAAAACACAGTTATGCTACGTCTAAATCCTCCTTTCCTCATGCTAACTAGAATGAGGAGAAACTGCTTTGGCATCCTTGCAAAAACCTGATTTGTTTGCCCTGCTACCACATGCCACTGAAAATATGAACCATAAATCCAGAGAATGATCGGGGCTCAACAAAAAGGTTTGCGTCAGCTACTGGGAATGGGGAAGGCTGGCTGGACTGCAATGTAAAATTTGTCAAAGTATAACAATAGAGTCGGTGTTCTTCGCTTGTGCTAGAGCGCAAGGGAGAGCGCGGGTGCTTGTGGCCGGCAGACCTGCTACAGCTGAGCCAAACGCCACAGCCCGTGCTGGAGCTTACACTGCAGAACCAGACGCAGAAAGGGAAGGTCATTCCACCAAGAGAAGCTCATTTCACAAAGCAGGACTAAAAACCTAAGCTCCACAGGCCCAGCCAAAAACTAACCTGTACTCCACTTTCCCTCTGCTTTGCTTTACATCATTCCCTCCTTCCAAAGGATGTTCCCGTAAGGACAAGCTACTGCTGAAAAGTGTGATGTTGTCTGGGTGATTTGGACACTACTTTCCCCTCCTGTTCCAACAGGGTGTCCAGAGCGACAATTCAGCTTCGAAATCCTCATCTCACATGAAGACCAAACTCTTTATAAATCACTAACAAAGAAAAAAAAAACAGGAAACAAAAAAACAAACCAAGACTGATTTATCTGGTCTCTGGAAATTGAATATGGGGAGCTGTTTTGTCACCAACAACACCTCCACACAATATTGTCAAGGAACAAAACTGCATCCAATGAATAGAGCGTCTGACTCAAGGCACTAGTAAAACTCCTTTACACCTTCCTTCTTACAGTAATAATTTTAATTGTTTCAATTACTTCCATCTAATCTTCTCGATAAATGTTTTGAAATTTAAACCCAGCCTGAGGTCCATACATTATATTAAAAAAAAAAAAAAAAAGAAGACAAAAAAAAAAAAAGACAAAAACAACAACAAGCTCCACACAATTAACAAGCTAAAAGAATTAATTGTAGCACAGGATTTTGGAGGCACCCAACTCCCCTCCTGCTCTGTGCTGCTGATTTGAAGGATTTCCAGCACTAGGAGGAACATAATTTTCCTATGCACAACAGCCTGCTTGCAATGCTCTATTTATGCACTGGCATTATTAGTATTATTATTACTGCTACTATTATTATGGAGCACACCATCACCCCCTCACACGGCCATAAGCTGTGTGGACACACAGACAGCCTGTGCCCTGCCGGGGTGCGGGGAAGGGACGAGGAGCAGCGCTGGGCTCATCTCAGCACCGCACAGACCAAGGCGCTGGGAGCAGCTGGCCACTGGCTCAGCATTTGCTATTAATCATTGGGAAATTTCTGCCCTTCCAGAAGGGAAAGCCTCAGAGCAAGCGGGTTTGTCGCCGTGTGGAGATGCCATGAAGAAACTTGGGTCAAACTGAGATCTTTCTGTAAGGGGACTGAGGACCGAAGGGTGCTCAGTTGCCACAAGTACCACGTATGCAGATGATGGACGTGGGGAAGAAAAATGCAAGAGATCTGCTCTGTTCTGTGAGTTTCATTAGGACTCCTGGAAAATTTGTTGAGCTTCTGTTGCTGACAAAAAGGGTCCCTTGAGCTGGCTGAAGGAGGCTGATAATGAATTTGCAGGCAGTAAATTAGCCTGTGGATATTTTTACATCAGGCTCTCGCCTCGGCTCCGATGGAAATGCATCGGGGGCTGAGGACTTCCTCCTCATTTGCTCCCGCAATCTCCTGCCAAAGGCTGGCATCTGCTTTCACGCACCGCTCTGCCTCCCCGCTGAACGGCGGGGAGAGCAACGCTGACGCTCTCTGCAGTCATCAGGCTGGCTTCGGAGGAGCCCTCACCAAAAAAAAACCGCTCTCCCCGTGGACCGGCGCCAGGGGAGTTGCAGCAACTTGCCTCCATCTAACGCTCTGCAGAGAGAAGAGCTGTGACACACGACTAGCTGCCGGCTGGGATGTGCTTATTAAATAAAATTAATGCTAGAAGACAGAAACAGAATTCCCCTCTAGTGCCGCAGGGCAGGTGTTTAATTCAGCATTTTATCCCCTTTTCTCTTCTCTTTTTTTTTTGCCTGAAATATTTTTCCATCTCCAAGCAGCTTAATGCTATACAGACTGCCTATTCCCCTTCTGATGGGTTCTCCCTCCATTTAGAGCCATCTTTTTGCTTGCTCTCCTTGACAGCGGTTCACTATGATTTTATCTTTTCTATTAGGCAGTGATTGTGAAACCTCAGAGGGTTCATTAGGAGCTTGATAATCCCTCCAGATTTATTAGTCTAAATTGCTCACTCCCGTCTCTCATCCCCATTTAAATATTACTAATTTCCTTAAACATCTCTTCCATCTGCCCAGGTTTTGCCCGATGTCACCTTTCTTTAACGGTCCCTGCCAAAATCCAGTTAGTTCTGCTGAGGGCTGGTCTTTTGGACAACCTGGTAAAATAGCCTGGGTAAACAGATTAATATCCTGGGAGAGTGAACAGCAACAAAATTCATTTCTTTCTCACCTGCCATAACTGCATTACACTAGATGAATGGGTTTCAAAGACAAATTTCACCTCTTGACCTCGAGCAAATGGTTAATCGCACCCGTGCTCAAAACCAGTCTGGGGGTGGTGGTGACAGTGGGGAGCTTCATTTTTATAGTTATTTCTGTTGTCTGAGCACCATCCAGGAACACAGACTCCACTGTGCAGGCGATGTGCAAACAGAAATCCCTTACTACGTGCATACTCCCGGTCCGTGCGGTGCACGGCGACTGCCAGCACTGGGGAGGGCAAGCGGAAGAAGGACCAGAGGGCAACAAGAATAGTACGTGCTGGTACTGGGAAATACCTGGAGTGGTTTAGTGCTGTGGGCAGGATCTGATGGGGATGGCCACTGTTCCTTACCAGCTCTACCAGCAGCACCAGCACAGCTACGCTCTGACTTGGGGCTGGCACTGGGGGTGAGGAATCACAAAGCAGCCACCACTGCCTTAAAACAGGTGACCTTCACCTCCCGAGGGCGCAGCTCTTCCCTCAGCGCCCAGCACGGGCTGATCCCCTCCAGGTACACCCACCCCTTCCTTTGGCTTTCCTGCCCAGTGCTGACCATTTGCATGGGGATAAACAGGAGCGGGGAAGCTTGTTCTTGCTGGACTGACACTGAGCAAGGTTAGGACCTACGGCTCAAGCGCTAAGCAGGAAACAGAATGCTATTAGTTCAGGTAGGAAGCTTGTGGCTTTTTCTTTCTTTTTGCATTTTTCTCTTTTCTGACATCTCCTTTCCCCATCCCTTTTCCATTCTCTGTCCCAATTGCTCTCTTGGCTTTCAACCCTTCCATTTCACTCCTTCCCCCTCCTCCTCTCCACTCCAGCTCTCCTGCCTACACGTTTGGCTCCATCCGTTCCCGTCTGTCTCCCACCCAAACACAAAGCGTGATTCAGCTCTCGGCTTTCCTGGCACACGTACACCCTGGCATAAATATTAATAGAAATTAGAGAATATGAGTATCATTTGGGGTTGGAAGGCACCTCCACTTAATCATCCAGCCCATCCTGCTGTACTCAGGTTTCCATCATCCCCACACCAGCATTAATAGGTAGGTATCTGGTCTCCTCAGCGGTAGCATTTCCACCACGCCACTTGGCAGCCTGATCAAGAGCCTTGTAGCTGCTGCAGCAAGAGAAGTTTCTCTGGTGTTTATTTTGGGTTTCCCCCTGCTGCTGCCTAAGCCCATTACTCCTTGTTTAGCACAGTACTCAGGGATTTAACCGCACGATCCCCCCATTAATGTTATTAGTAGCTATAAAGCCAAATCACCAGGGGCCGTGCTGAAGATATACCCCGCTCTGCCTCTCAACATTTATGGTATCATCCTTCCTTTGTCTCACACAGCCGCTCTCAAAGGCACAGCAGAAAAGCACAGGGTGGCGGTGCCCTCCGCACGCCCGCCCCAGCGCAGCCTGCCCCTCTCCCGGCACAGGGAACGGGCTCAAGGGCTGACACCCCCCGGCGTCACCCTCCTGAGCCACTGATCCAGAGCCACCCATCTGCTGGTGCTTCCCAAGGGCCCACACATCTCATCGCACTGGCTCCAGCCACAATGTCTACGAATCCAGCCTTGGGCAGCTGCGGGGGGTCGATCGGTGCTGCCGGGCACCCGTGGGCTTTCACCTCCCGAAGAGCAGGGCAGGACTTGCCCCGGCTGACACAGGGGACACCCCTCCTTGCCTCCCTCCCCCTCTGCCACGAATCCCCTGCTCCACAAGCACGTGGCTCTTCCCAACGCTCCCACGGGCCGGGGAAATCAGCTCCCATTAACATGACTCTACACGCACATGGGAGAAAAGCCGAGAAAAACGTCTTACCAGATTAGTGAAGATATACGTGTAATAGGCAGACGCCATTCCCAGTTCAGCTGCCTGTGAAGGAGAGGAAAGGAGATTAGACCAGCGCCTGACAATCTTCAATCTCCACTCCAGCAAGGCAGAGACTGGGCCACATTTGCTTTTTCATCCTTATCGCTCCCTGCAAGCGCTGCTGTCTTCCTGCAGGCGGGGACGGGTGGGACACAGCAACACAATTTGACCTGTGAAATTAAAGTCTGGGGAACCAATTTTTCAGCCGAACTGAGCCTACCTCTGAGGTCTCCTCTCCTCAATGGCACTGACAATGTACCTGCACAGGGGCTGCCTGGCAGAAAGAAACCACCCGACACCGCACGGGCTGTGGCTCCAGACCCCCGTGAGCATCCCCGCTCCCTCCGCGGCACGCTGCAAGGTGACATTCAGGGATTTCTGCACGTGGCCCCATCCAGCCGGTGTACCCAGCCAAGAACAACCTGGAAGGAAGGCGCCCATTGGAAACAAATGCTTTTGCACCCCCAACAGCAATGGCCCATACAGACCTCGGCAGCGCACGGTCCTGCAGCCCCAGCCCGAGGCCTCCAGAGCCCCTGGGGATGAGGAGTTCCTTGGGTCTACTGTGTGTCTTGGAGGAAAATGAGGTTTCCTGCTTTGTAAATGGATGCAGCTTTTCTCCTGTTCAACTACCAACATCTTTTTTAACATAATGAAGGAAAGCCGCAGTTGAGGGAGCTCAGGACTCGTCTCGTTTCACCACAAACACCGTGATGCACAGAACGAGGCATAAAAAGCTCTTCTGGAGTTACAGAAAAAGGACAGTCATCCCAGTGGTGGTTTTCCCACATGTATCAGTCAGATTTGGGCTCCAGTCCCACAAATTAATTAGCATGAATGAAACCTAGTAACCCAGACTGTTCTCCAGAATTTAGACAGGGTTTTGATGGCCACACAAATAGAAAAAAGAGGGGAAAAGTGTATGGAGATGCAGAGAGGACACAGATTTTTCCATGGCATGATCTGTCCTAGAGATCACAGACCAGATCATTGAAGTCCTTTTCCAAAATTCAAAACTGTCAGTAAACAAGGAGTTGGTTGTGGGAACAGATGCTCAGGAAAGTAGGGGATTAATCTGCAGATCTTCCTGAAAGCCTATGTTTCCCTGCCAAGCACAGCTGGTCTCAAATCATGCTTCCGGACCTTGGCAAAGAGGTTTTCCCATCACCCCAGACCACACAGCGGAACTGGAGGCAGGGAGGGAAGAACCAAAGGCAGCACCTCCTTACTTGGTTTCAGTCCCTTTCCATCTCCCCCAGAAGCTGGAGGATGGTGACAACAGAAAGCGAGTGAAGGAAAGACACAGAGAAGAAGCGGCTTAGGTGGCACCTCTCCCTGTTCCTGCCTGGTCTTTATCTACTTCTGCGCAAAATCGAGGCCACCACCATTGCAGTGGGAGTGGACAGGGACAGCGGGAAAAGCTTTGGATGCCCACAGAGGACTGGTGGCTTAGGTCTGGCTGCATCCAGCCCTTTGGTTGCACTTTGTCACCCTGTCCCTTGGCACAGGTGGCAAAATGGACACAGCAGAGTCATTTGACCACAAGAGCAGCACGACTCCAGCGGAGGCTGCTGACCTGCCCTTCAGCCAGCTCTCCAGACAGCTGCCACATTTTTAAGCCCCTACACAATAAAACCAGGCACCCATTTCCCTCCCTTTTCCCTTCCTGGGGACAACGATAATGTCAGCTCTCCCTCTGACCCACTGTGAAGTCACTGCATTTCATTTCAAGGGCAGAAAATCAAAGCGAGCAACAAAGCGCTTCCTGCGAGCATCACTCCCATCCATTTAACGTGCCCGCTGGCAGGTGGGCGGCCGGGACAGGCTGGTAATCGAGGAAGCAACCATGTGTCTCCAGACCATATGTGGAGGGTAAGAGATGGGAAATTGCAATTTCTCATTGTCCGAGGGCACGACTGAGTCTCCTGAGACAGATCTGACACAAGGCACTTTCAAACCAATAGTGCATTTTTCTTGCTTTTGGTGACCTGTGGGCAGGGGCCAAGGATGTACCTACTTGCTCACCACAACCTCACTCCCCGCTCTGGTTGCACCTCTATAAAGAAAACACTTTCCAGTCTGCCAAGGTGCAAGGAGTTGCCAGATCAGAAGCTCATTATTTATTACCTTCCATTCCTACAATCCTCTAGCCGGGAAGACTACATTAGGTTTTACTGAACTGCTGAAAAATCGTGGCAATCTCTGACATCTTTATCAGTTGTGGCAGAAGGATGCTCGAGCTGGGAAGGGAGACTGCGGGTGCCCAAAGAGTGCTGCTGTGTGCCTGTGGGAAATCACTATAGCAACAGAGGAGGGGGACAGCCCTCAGCAGACAGGCAGCATGCAACAGGGAACAGAAGAGGGGAAAAAAAAAAAAAAGAAAAAACCCACACGTCCTCCCCTCCCCTGCATAGAGGGGACCCAAAACCCCCCCAAACCTGCCTATTAAAAATGCAAAATTGCAAGCAGTGGAATAAAAATCTTTGGGGGTGGTCGGCGGGAAATAATAAAAACGTCTCTAATGGTTTGTGCTGGCTGTCATCAGGGATAAATCTGATACAGCCAAGGCCTCTGAAGGCCTGACTCCCTGATACCACAGCCAGCATACCGTGTGTAATGCCTGCACCAGCAGCCAAGGGGGGACCCCATTGCATGGATCCTGCCTCCAATTCAGGAAAGTGCTTGTTCCTTCCAGGATGTGGGAAACTCTATGCAACTTTAGACTCCATCTGGAGCCACTGCTCAATTTTGAAGTAGACTATCAAAACAAATGCTAAAAACTGCAGCAAGAGACCATTTAAAAATAAGCATGATTAAAATAAAATCTCGGTTAATAAGACAATAAAAAAAAAAGAAGTAAAAACTTAGAAATGTACTTGGAGAAAAAAAAAACCAAACTATTGCACTGATTGACTAATTTCAGAGCGCTAAGCAGCCCTCCACGGCTGTTTGATGGCAACAGGAGCCACAAGCACATACCACTTCTAGAAAGCAAACACATCAGCTCAGAGCAATTAAACCATTGCTTCTACAGATGCAGTCCTGGAAAGAGAGACCAAATTATTTTCCCCAGAAACTCCATCAGTGGCAATTTCCCTCTCAGCAGAGACCATTTCCAGTGTTGCTGCAGGAATTTTTACACTCCATTATCATACAGCACCTGCACGTACATGCTCATGTACTGCACACAGTATCTCGTTCAGTGGAAGCAGCAGCATTTACAACTGTGACACTTAATAGACACTTACCTTCTGCAAAATGGTGTGAGACATGGAAGCGTTGGCATGTACAATGATGGTAGCTGTTTTGTCATCTCGGATCTCTTTTAGGAGAGGGGTAGGATCCCGGCTGTCATCTAGCATCCGGACTGAGAGAGTGTCCTTGGAAATGAGGAACTGCCGAAGCAACTTTTCCAGGTTTAAAAGGCCTTCAAATAAAAGGGAGAAAAAAAACAGACACCTTTCAATTTTATGCTTGTTCAAAAAGCACTTCTCCCACGGCCCGTAGTCATCCCCGGTAGGAAGTAGTCCTGCAGCTCTGTGTCTATGAGCTGCAAAGGAGAGGATTTGGGGCTGCAGTGCAGACTCGCTGCTTGGGCCAGCAGGGAACAGGAAATGATGGAGCTGCTCCAGCTGTCCTCCAGACAAAAAGTGGCCCCAAAGCCCTCTTGGGAAGAGATAAGATTGCTGATACAAATTTGCTGAGGACCCCAGAGTCCAGACAACTTCTCCGTTATCTTCCTGCGTGTGGGATTGTTCTGGTTACTGCTGGTTGCTGGAGGATGATTCCTCCTCCTAAACCTTTGCATTACTAGCTCTCAAACTAAGTGCCCTGCAAGGCACAACTTGATACACTTCGAAGATCCTGGAGTACACTGATGGGGAGCTGTTATCTTCCAAGGCCATGTGTCCCTGGGGATGGAGAGCTCTGCTGAGACTCCGACAAAGCAGAGATCATTGCAAAAATACATTAGGTCTACATTAAAAAACTATGAAAAAAAGATTGTGAGTGTGGTGCTAGGACAGTGCAGAATTACTTGTGCACTGGGGATTCCTAGAGCAAGATAGAAACCAATAATAAAACAAACCAACAAACCGGCATATTTGGTGCTTTATGGAGAAACTAGAGAGTAAAGTAGGACAATGTTCGCAGTCCAGCGGCTCCATCACTGGGCAAGGTCTCTAGAGACCCACCTCCCACCTCCACGTCAAAGCCCTCCTCCCTCTTTCTACCTCACCATCTGCATTTCTGCCCCCCCGTTCCCCGCTGAGCCCTCCGAGTGCCCCAGCACGGCACAGCTTCCTCGGGCAGCATCTGGACATAATCAGCCACAGGAAAGAGCCAGGACTCCGGCTACCCCGCCACTCCCCTCGCAGTCTGCGGACCGGGCTCTCCTTTCAGACGGCGCTGAACAAAAGAAGCAATAATTAGTGAGCACCCACATGGATGAGTCCCGACTTCCCTGGACTTGTGCCCTATTGCCTTGGGCACTTGCGATTGAAGTTTCCTCCTGCTGCTAGGTCATTGCAAGGGCTCCTTCCAACACAGCTTCCTTGATGTCTAATAAGACGTCAAAGCTCCTGCTGCAGCTTTTCTTAGTCAAGAAAGCATATTTGATAGAGTCTGTCTCTTCTATCCAGCTGCTGAGTTTCATCAGGAAATAACCTCCTGTCAAGTTTGATTGACCAGAGAGACAAGCAGATGTAATCATTAGCAAGACACAGACAGCTAGCGTGGTCACACATCCTGTCCCTACAGAAAGACAACCCAAGAAGAAGGGGGAAAGTTGAACTGAAGGAAACTGAAAAGAACAAAACTATCAGCAGAATCACATCCTAGCTGGTGGAGGGGCAAACCCCATCCAACAGTCAGAGCCCTACTCTTAACCTAACTGTACTTTTGACTGCACAAAACTGCTCATTCACCAGAAGGTCAGGGACCGGGGAAGCGATACAATGCGATGTGATTAGTGTTAGAGACCACTGCTGTCAAGGACTCCCAGCACTTCACAAAGGTAACAAAGCAGTGCATTAAAAGGGATACATCCAGGACGAGGAGCCTCTCATTCACAGCGAGAGTTTTTCAGCACACTAAGTTTGCACTGAGCTCTTAACAATGCATTTGCCTCTTACCTTTTCTCTGAGTACAGGTAGGAACTCGGCAAGGGACTATAACAACAGCCGCAGCCAGGGCTTCCCTGGATCACATCAGCTTCTTTTTCTTTCTCATTAGCCAGTGAATTCACTCTGTGTACAGGACAGATGGACTAGACCTCACCTGGATACTTTTTTTGTGTGCTAGCTCAAGTGAACAGCAAATTTTACCTAAGCCCTCCATTTGATCCTTGTGAGATTTATTTTCACCTTATTCCACATCTGCAAGGGACCAGACAGGTTGTTGCAAGTAACAGTCCTGAGAATACCAAGTTTACATACAGCTCACCCCAGCAAAATCTGCTGCTGCAAAACTAAGGACGATTTTAAGAGCACTTTACTAACCTTATAAGTCTTGCATTTAAAAAAAAAAAAAAGAAAGACATGGGAACTTACCTATTTTTTCCACAATGATTTAAATTTCCTGGCATTAAACTCTGTGAGAAGTGGATGTTTAGGAGGAGGGGAGGCAGCATGAAAAAACTACCACTACCAAACCTGCACCCAATTTAAGTTGGTGATGAAGGCTGAACACACCTGGCCACCATTACTGGTGCTACAGCCCAGTAGGAAGTCCCCAGGACTACCATGGAACATAAGATACTTCTGCCCTTGGAGAGCATTCCCAGGCAAACACCAGGGTGAAGCAGGGGCTGGCAGCAGGGAGTGCTCGCGCTGCAGTGGGTACGCAGTGCTGCCAGAGATCACAGCCCCGCGGCGCTCAGCTTTGGACAGACCTGGAGGAAAAGGGAAAGCTGTGTGACTCTGCACACCCCTGTGCTGGTGGGAGAAGCCCAGATACACACCACAAGGTGGCTTTCAAGGGGACAGAAATTCATGGAAAGGCGTGGGCATTTGGAGGGAAATCTTCAGCCATCCCCTTTGGAAATGCACCTGTTCTATTTAATTTCCTGCAGAAATAAAATTAGATCCTGCTCCTTAACACCAAAGGTTGTATATCTCAGCTGTAAGTTAACCTTGCACACTGGAGAGCGTCCCTCTGCCAACTGCTGTGAGTTTGTGATTCACATCAGACCCTCAGCTTCCTCCTCACTCTTCTCTTTGCTGACTACCTCTGCACCTCTGCCGGCACCTCCTCCTCTAGCCCACAGCTCGGCAGGGCACGAGCTCAGGTGAGAGAGCCACCCTGCCCTGCGGCCAGGAAGGCAGAACCCAGCTGCTAAGCTTCTAAAGCACATCAGGCTCTGAGAGGAGGAACTGGGACCAGGGGAGAAAGGACACGTTTGATCTCCTCCTCTGGCTCGAGGAAACTCTCATTTCCAGCATGTCAGATCCTACCTGTAGCCTCATCAGGCCTCCTGCTTGGGCTCCTCTTGTCGTGCGGAGGGAAGTCTCTATTATCTGAAGAGATTTCCCTTTGTTTGATGACGAGAGGATGTGAGATGCTGCTGCTGCTGACAGACTGTCACTTCAGAAGGCTGCTTGGCGAGCCAAACACGAGCAAGGGCTTGTAAACCCCTCCTGGCAACTTTGAAGTACTAAATGAGGACCACCACGTGCAGAGAGGCTGCATCAGGCACGCGTTGTTTGAGCAGTCCTATGGGGACTATAGGTACGCACAGAGGGAGGTCAGCGGTTTCAGCTGGCCAGTGGGAAGTCCTGATCTTGCTTATTTAATTTTTCCTTTTCTCATGCAAACATGTGGAGGTGGCAGGAGTAGCCCAGCCCCAGCTCTCTGCAGATACGGCCTCCCCTCCGCTGCACATGGCATCCCGTACAGCCGCTGCCAGGGAACGCCCCCGGGAGGCAGGAAAGGCAGGACCTGGAGGCTTCTGTGAACTCCCACACCCCTGCTTATCGCTCTTGCCCATCAGGCTGCTGGAGAAGAGGAGATGGGCTCCTTCTCTCTGAGCTTTGCTGACCAAGGCCCAGGGGACCAGCAGTTGTGTTTGGGGTTGCACGGGGTTTGTGCTGGTGCAATCCTTGACCCTGATGGCTGGGAAGAGCATCCAGCCTCGCTCTTACACCCAACAGCATTGGCTCAAACATCTCCCTGTGGCCCTAGGGCAGGCACAAGCTTTTTGACCTCAGTGCCCTGCTCTCCCTGCCTAAGCACTGGGTGTTACTGCCTCCCCTCTGACAATCAGAGCTAGCAGAGTAGCTCCTCTGAAGTCTGTACACCCCTGTATTTGTCTGTGCTTGCCTTTTCGGGTTAAAGTTTCTGCGGAATCACACAAAGCTTTCCACGTTAGACCAATTCACTAACTAGCTAATTATTCCACACCGCAGAGAAACTGAGTCACATAGTCTTATTCTATCCACCATTGCATTACACTTAGGCTGGCCTAAGTCCATTGACTTTGAGGGTCATTTTCTGCTTCTGCCAGAAGAAATTACAATCAGTCCCCAGAGGATGCGACTCCTCACAGCGATAGTGTGAGCGTGACGGGATAGGACCCATGAGTCCCATCGCACAGCCTTGTACTTAAGCCGAAACAGCTATGACTTCCCCTCCCGGGATCTAAATAATAACATCCCTCAAAACAGCGTTTCCTCACTGATGAGCAGACAGCTCACATGCTCCCATTATTTGCCTCCAGGGAACCTTCCAAAAGCCCAAAGTGCCTCGAGTTAGTTGTTTAAGGACTGCGCTTAGGAGCGCTGCTTGTCCTAAGGGAAAATGAGGGCTTGTGCTCCTACATGAGGCTGGATTATGCCTTTCTGCGCTGTTATAGTCAGCGCGTGCTGTGCTTCAAGCCTAACTTGGGTGAGGTCCTTACTGAGCACAAAGAGCAGGATGCATGAAAGGCACCCATCCCACTTCTACCCTGGGTCTGGGAAGAACTCAGGTTGTGCAGCACATCCTAAATATTGAGTTGTCCAGGGATACCAGAGTAAAATAAACTGGGTTGATTCAATTAGAAGGGTGTTGTTTTAATGTGAACTATTTGGTTCCCAAGGTTTTGATCCAGTTAAAGGAAGAATCATATTAATAGCAGGCTGTAGTCAATGGGAGGCACCTGCATGTTTTGGCACGTAACTGGGGAGAAGGGCAGGGGTTTACGGCAGGGAGCTGATGTGTATGTGTGCTCTGTGCCTGGCAGCAGCGCGAGGACAGAGCTGTAAGCATGCTGCATGGCAGGTGAGAAAATCTAATTATCTTTTCTTTCTTTTTTTTTTTTCTTTTTTTGCTTAAGGTTAAGGTTAGACAATGAAAAATTCCAGCACTAGAAGTAAAGTAGGAGATCATTTGCATGATTTTAATTGCATAATCTTGGTTCAGGTCCTCTGCTGGGGTAAATCTGAGCATGCTGACTGAAGGCAATTTACTGACTTGCATCAGCTGAGGATGTGGTCTCCTCAAGGAACATAAAGCAAAAAGTAAAGGCAAAGACAAGACACTCTTATTCCTTCTGTCCCTGTGCAGGAGTCTGCCACAACACTGTGTTTCTTGCACAGCTGGTGGTGTGAAGTTTGCCCAGGGCTAGCTGGAAAGGATGCTGCCTTGCCTTTCTACCTGACCCCAAGGTCAGAGACCGCTAAGTTCTTGCCAGTATCCTCAAAGCTCTCCCTGGATCCACGTGCCTTTTCAAAGCCCCCTTCTCCTAGGCCTGTTTTTATGGTAAACTCCAGTGCTAATGAATCTGGATATAGGATAATAAAAGCAAAATAGACGTGGCTACTGCACACCAGCTACCTACCTACGGGCTTACCTTAGATAGCACAGGACACACTTTACTCTCTCTAACCACTATGCTGCAGAGCCTGCTCCTGCCATGTTAGGAGGGTTATGCAGAGACAAATACGGTCTTGCTGAGGTGAATGCTCCAGCATCCAGATGCACAATTACCAACAGATGTATGGCTGCAGAGCCCAAGAGGGTGTGCAGTGTATTGACTATTAATCAAGTGCCGCTTTTAGGCCACAAATTGCACGTGGGTTTGGGAAAGACATATTTCAAAAAGATTTACTTGCCTAAAATAATCTCTAGAAACAAGCCTAAGCCTTTTTTTTTTTTTTTCTTCACTTCAAAAAACCCATCTGTGCAAGCAAAACACTCTTCAGATTGTCAAACAGAAGGCAGGCGAGCCTCTTCCCCATCCCCTTTCCTCCTCTTGCAAACACCACAAACACCTCCACGGGGCACCAGGGTGGGACACCGGCCCCGCAGGTCTCCGCTGTTTCTGGCTGCTCTGACCGAGTGCCCGCCTGGTGCCAACAGAAGAGACCCTGCCACCCCAAATCAGGCGAGACTAACGCCCTGGGATGCAACAGCCAGGCAGCGCTCACACGCGGCTGAGACCTTCTCCAACACACAGCAGACACGCAGAAGGAGAGAGAACAGAAGGCACTGGGAGCAGAGGGGCGGCCAAAGCCAGCCTGGCAATGACTTACATTCGGCTTTGGCACAGATGAGGCAGGCGGTGGTGCAGTTAAAGAAGTTCAGGATTCCTGCCACGGCCACACTGATATCGGTGTTGCTGGGGTGGAGGTTGAGGGTGGTGAACCGCTGGAGCTGCAGCTTCAGGAACTCCTCTGGCGCCACTTTGAAGTGAGGAACCTAAGTGGGGAGGAGGGGAAAGAAAACATAATTAAAGAGGAAAAAGAAATAAAAACAAGTAAATCTACCATAAAGGACCTTTGGTGTGAAATGCACAGCAGGCAGAAAGTGAAATATCCCAATAAAACTGCAGAAGCATCACTGGATTGAGGAGAGGAGGGTGGGATCTGTGCAACAGCAGAGGAAAATAATTATCACAGCAACAAAAAGCCACGGGAAGGAGTGGATCAGGAAAAGTCTTGCTGAGCCACTCAGAGAAAGGCAACGGGGGCTGTGATTACAGCACAGGAAACCATTCCGGATGAGTTCAACCTAATTAGCTTGGGCACTAATTGTAGCCAGGCCCACACTTCATTTCAGGCTTGCTGCCTGGGTAAATAAGGAGGCTGCTTTGCAGGCAGGCAGGGAGCGACACAGCCCGCGCTGGAGACCCCCGGACCTTTGCTGTGTGCTAGATGGATGAAGTGCTGCAAATCCACCTCTGCCTGCAGTACCGATGTGTCATCAGGTAATTAGGAGAGACGAAGGGAAGAACAAGATGACCCTGCGCTGGCAAGGCTCAGGAGAGAGGAACAGATGCAGCAGCCAGAAGCTTTGGGCTTTTTTGATCAGCAGAGAGGTAACAGGTGGCCATACGGCGGGCAAGCTCCAACGGGACCGTAACTGCGAGTCCTAATAATCCTGCGCTTGTCATTAATACAGCAGAGCAGGAGGCGGGAGGGGGATGCCGTTTCCCAGGGACTTTGGGGAAGGGGGAGCAGGGAAGCTGCACGGGGGGACAACCCGAGGGCAGTTTCGCAGAGAGGCAAGGGGTTGGCAGACAGATCAAGCTCAGACACCGCGGGTTCAGCCAAATAAGGAGCAGGAATATTGTTTTCCTTTTGCTGAGTGAATTATTTGGAAGAAACAGAAGACAGAGAAAGGGAAACATCTGCTTCGGCTTCATTAGAGGAGTGTCAAGTCCTCTTTTCCTCCATTATTAGTCCTTCCGGAAGCTATCATCCTATGCCTCCCATTTCTCTCCTCTTGGGAAAGGCTATTAGTAGCTTGTGACGGCTGCTTTATTGAGAGCATAAGCTGTTTGGTTAGCAATAGGAAAGTTAAAGAGTAATAAGCTGCTATCTGCCTTGATTTCACTCTGAAGCCCTCATTGTGGGCTCTGTTAACAGGGAGAGAAGCAGACTGTAAGCAAAAGGCAAATTCCTTTAACCAGAGCAGACAGGGCAGCTCCAGTACAAGTGTTCTGATCACTCTTGGGAGCCAGATGGAGTCTGAGACTTGCAGCAAGAACCACTGACAGAGAAAAGAGAGATGGAGACAGAGGTGAAGGCAGCCACCACCACGGCAGCTCCTGCAAGTGCCCAGAGCTGATCACAGCCCTGGTTCACACTTCACCTTCAGTCCCGGAGCCCTCCTCTCCTTTCCAAGAGCTCTGCCCCAGTGCAACGCCCCTTTCTGGACAGGAGGGAAGGAAACCTTTGGGCCAAAGGCACTAGAGGGGTAATGCAGGAGACCTGGTTCATCCCTCAGTTTTACCACAGGCTCCTGGTGAACATCAGGCCAGTCACTCCACCATCTGGTGCTTCGGTGGTAAAATGGGGACACACGTTCCTGTACCTGATGGATGGCTGTAAGTACAATGGCTCTGGCTGGGTTGCTGTATCGCGTTTAACACAGTGGCACCAACTGATGCTACTGTGATATAAATCACAGGGAGTTACTGCAGGTTTACATCACTAGGAGGGCAGCCAAGATCAAGCTCAAGAATCAAATACCTTAGAAGTGCACTAGCACTCACCTTTCATTTCTGAAAAAAAAAAA
>NW_009646956.1:148758-197674 GCF_000708025.1 Charadrius vociferus
TCCCTTTTCTTTCTGAAAAAAAAAAATGAAGAGACTTAGATCAGAGACTCAGACTGAATATGAAATTCAGGGGAAAAACTCTCGCAATCTGTTACTGCAGAGTTGCCTTTGCCTGGGATGGAGCATGTCTGGGACATTTAACTGGAGAAAGTGCTACAAAATACTCTCAGGAGACCCATCCTGCTGTAGCCCAGAGCACTAGGTCTAAAAGATTTCTTCCATCTCTTCAACACTTCTGATTCTCAGGGAACAAAGAACAGCAGTCATTTGTGAATGCAAGTTATTTACAGTGCTCCACTCCAGGCACCCCCCTCCGCGGAGGCTGGGCTCCAGAGAGAGACCACTAACTGGCTGAGAGATGTTATCTGGCTTTAAAGGGATGAACTATGAGAAGAGAACTCAATTTCTTTTCCCAAGAGCAGAGCCAGATCCGTGTAAGATGGTTCAAGGCTTATAAAATATTAAATCAGCCAATAGTCTGGACAGAGACAAAAAGGGTTTGCATTGATGGAACAGCAGCAAACAGAACGGGGTGCAGCTTTCCAAGTGTGTGCACAAAGTCATGTCACACCCAGGAGCTTTGGCCGGGACGTGCATCTGCCAGGGCAGGCTGAAGGTTTTGCACCCCTCAGTCAGTGGGGACACGGTTCTCATCGGTGTTGTGTGTGAAGGAAACTGAAGTAAAAGGTGATACAGCTCAAAACAAGGACAACGTGGGCAGAAAAGTGAGAGGAAACTGAAAAGGAAGAAGCTGCAAGAACACGTGCATTAGGAGAAGGGGAGATAAACCAAGTTGTCAGCTCTGATGATTAGAAGCCAAGGCGGGTCAGATCATGGGAAGGAAAATATAGCAGGTAAGGTGACTACAGCAACTCATCTTTGCCAAGGATGTTCTGGAGTACCATAGGCAAATACCTCACTGCCCCTGCCTTGCAGCTGGGACACGAGGACAGAACACACTGGAGATGATGAGGCATGTGGGCATCAGCTGGAGAGGGTTTGGGGAGCCGGGTGGAAAGGAGGTGTGTGTACACAGAAATGATGACTGAGAAACAGAGCACCAGACCTGAACAAGAACTGCCAGAGGCAGACCCAGGCAAGGGAGAAGGCAGCGTAAGGCTGGAAGCTGCAGCGAGCTGTGCAGCTGTAGCTGGGACTTGGCATAGATGTGACAGTCTCAAATGAAACCTTTCATGGCTTCAGAAAGCCCTTCCGCATGGGATCTGCGCAAGAGGCATTGCTGCTTGGTATAGTGGTAAATTAAAAACCTAATCCATACTTACTAAATCACCAGCAAACTGCTGTGTTCCCAGGGAGCCCGGGCATCAAGCAGCAGCCAGCGGGAAGCACTGCTGCGACCAGAGCCCACTGAGAGCATCTCCAGTTTGAAGGATGGCATGCAGAAGGTGGGGGCTGGGGAACGGGTCAGGATCTCTGCGGAGCCCTTAGCCACAGAGGGCAACTCTGCTCTCACCCCAGGCCTGCCACCAAACACCGGGAGGAAGGAGCCAGGGCTCCTACATCACCCTCCTAGCCCTGTGTCAGTTGGAACAAAGGCATAGGCTTACTCCAACATAGAATGTTTCCACTTACCTCTTTCTCCCCACAGATATTGCTGATAATAGAGCTTGAGGCTGGGCTTGAGGAAGGTCCCAGGACACCTACCACCCCTTTTGGGAGAATCTGGCACACTGCGGGAACAAGACAGAGGAAACGCGAATTAAACTTCATCCTCAATTTCCAGCTGACAGTCACGCTTACAGCACCTGCTGCACCTTACTAAGGAAGCAGTATTCTCCCTCACACAACATACTCCCTGCCATTTATCTCCCCTCAAAAACACACCATTCACTCCAAAGCACTCTTACCCTGCCTCTGACACCACCCCTCTCCGTCTTTCCCCGACCTTTCTACATCCCACCTGAACTCTCCCCAAAGCCCTGGTACCCTCACCTCCGACTCAGAACAGGGGTCTCTCTCTTATAACACCCCTTTTTGTCCCCATCAGCTATGCTCCAAGAAAAAACATTACCCAAAGTTTATGGAAGATGCTAAACACAGCAGTGACCTAGCTTCAAAGCGTCATCTAGCAGAAAACAAACTTTTATGAATTTCTTCCCTCATCCTCTGCAGAGCTCAGTGGTAATAATAAGGATTGTATTACTGTTTTTCATTTGGTTTTTGGTTTTTGTTGTTGTTTGGGTTTTTTTCTGGCAGTAGTTAATCTTCTGGCTCCATGCCACCAAGGTTAGCAGAACAATAAAAAGTCCCTGACAAAATGAAGAAGTTAAATCTCTTCCCTCAAGCTTCCCAGGTTAAACTGCAACCTTTTGTCCTTTTAATTCACAGCACAAATTTAGCTGAATGGCACTCCAAGGACTGCCCCAGCTGGTGTTACCTCCCCGCTGCCATCCCAATCAGCCACGTTGCTCAGAAACGCTCCTCCAGAGCAGCTTGCGCAGGCAAAGCCTCGCGAACAGAAGGCGAGAGCCCCTCGTGCCTGAATCCCCGGACTCCGAAAGGCTCATCTGAACATGTGCTGGCCATAGCTTATTCTGAAATACCAGAACTGCCTCAGCATCGCCATGCACTCGGCTCCTTTCTCCCCGGGACAGACAAAGCCGCATTTGCTCAACTCGCATCAAGTGACTGCTTTCTGAAGAAAGAGGATACCACGGGGAGAAAGGAGGCACCACAACCACTTATCAGTTCTGGCAAGAGCAAGCTCACAACATTTTCATATGTAAAAATTAAACCACCACATCACAAAGCTGAGATTTTAAAGATAGTGCCTCTTCAGTATCAAATGGCTGATCTGGTTCAGAGCCCCGTCCTCACTGCAGGTTCCTGGCTTACATGTCAGGTGAGCTTTTGTGATGCTTGTAAAAAGTTATCTAGATTCAGAGG
The DNA here is from genome assembly GCF_000708025.1 of Charadrius vociferus. Taxonomy (NCBI): domain Eukaryota; kingdom Metazoa; phylum Chordata; class Aves; order Charadriiformes; family Charadriidae; genus Charadrius; species Charadrius vociferus. The sequence continues at coordinate 151,666 of NW_009646956.1, forward strand.
CTGAAAAGAAACTAGAAAAATCCAAACCAGAACATATTTTTTGTAGCGAAGGGAATTCATCATCAAAACTGTCGTACTACAGATCAGAGCAGGTTTTCTACAAACTTCAAGTCTTTAAATCAAGACTGGACATGAAACGAGAGCTTACACAGCGCTTGGGGTTTTTTTAGAACAGCGAGCTATGGGGCCGAGTGTAGCATTCAGCAAGTGAACGGCTACAGTCCATTTTCTGCAGAAGATAAGATCAAGGTGGTCATCTCTGGCCTTAGACTTCATAAGTCTCTGTAGCTTCATGACTGGAATATGAGGCCAAAAGCTGAGGACTTAGTTTGTTGCTTCGGGAAATTGGTTTCACTTCTTTCCAAGTGCTACTTCAAGGAAAAACTCCTTGTACTACTAGGTCCCTATGCGTACTGATTGCTCTGACTTCTTACAGAAAGTGCTGATGATATGCAAACATCTTCTCTTGGGTTTTCCTTCCTTCCATGCTCTCTCATCCTCCACCATCTCAATCTGCTACAGAACGAGTGATATTTTTCTGCAGCATCTTCAAAGGAATCCAGCACTTGCTTTTCCTCTGTGCTTAAAAATTTACAGGCACTTACACCTCTTCAGAAGACCCTTTTAAATAAGAGCACCAGCAATTTGAAAACCCCGCACGCTCTCTCAGCGGCGCTCATCAGTCCCGCTCAGCTGCGGCAGACCCTTCGGGTGCTCTGCAATTCAGTATCTGGGAGGAAGGAGCTGCTCCAAGTCCTCTATCCACAGGTCATGGGGGCAAAAGTCCTGGGGGAAATTTTGTTGTGCAAGCAGGGGAAAGTTTGACAAGCACTTTTCTTCTTATCTCTGGTATCGAGAACAAAAAGTGGGTTAAGTAGTCATAGCAACAGAGTTGCAACAACTGTCAGAAGAAAGAGACCTGGCTTATCACGCCAAGGGTGAAACATCCAGTAAAATTAAGGAAAATGAATGGAAACAAAGTGGAGGTGCCTGAGGCAAAGGTTTCAACCACATTTGGAAAGCTTTTTCTCTTGTAATCCAAGCACATTTCCTATTGCAGAACATTACCTGATGCTGTTGGTCTCCACAGGGAGAAAAGGCTCAACCTTGCTACCATCACTGGCACTGAGGATTCAGACAAGCACTTGCAGGGATGTACAAATGTCAGCCCTGTACCAAAAATTCATCCCTGATAACTGCACGAACTATAACCAGCGATAATGGCGTAGCCCCTGCCACTTAAGTCTCTTTATGCTTCAACACATGGGTGCTATGTAAGCTCTATACTGTGCAGGACCAGATACCTCTGCCCAAAATTGTGTCCAATCTTTATGTTTTTTAGAATTCAGTACCTCTGACAAATACTGGACATTGAAGTGACATCATGTTAAAAACCTCTGTCACGAGATGGGATATGGGTACCACTGATCATCCTCCATCTGAAGGCCCAAGATGCCCCAAACCTCATATTCCAGCCATTTTTATGGACTGCCTGCACCCAGCTGTTCTACGTCAATGTCCTTCAGGACAGTGGGACAGAAAAACAAGAAACAGGCTTAGCAAACAGATTTCTTAACAAAACTCTTAAAATACATACGTCTTTGAAAAGGAAACATCCCAGGGTGTACCCTTCTCTGCTGGGACCTGCACTGGTCTAGGCAGGACAGGATCCCTCCTGCCATCGCTGGGGGCAGCTCCTTGGAAGTGTGAACGGATGGATGCTGCTTTTCCACTTGTATGTGGACCTCTCTGCCTCTGCTGCTTGCATGGCTTGGATGCCCTGGTATGGTACCTCCGTCTGCAGTTACGGGCTTTGCTCAGAAGCAGGAGTGGGGTCAGAGTCTCCTGTCCCCCTCCCAGCACAGGCTACCGTCTGGAGCTAGGATGTGGCCTTCACACAAGCTCAGGTGTGCGTTCACTGTGCAACACAAAACAGTGACCCTCCTTTCATACTATAGCAGGTCTGTCCCGCCTTGTAAGCGAGAAAGGGCTGCGTTTCATAGTTTCCACAAGTATATTTGGGAATTAAGAACAGGTCTGGACACTCAGGAAACAGCAATATATTTTTTAAAGGAAGATGGAAATACGTGCTTATTTTTGAACATGAAAAAGCATGACAACAAAGGAGTCGCTCTCACATTATGTATATATGTACATCCACTTAGTCACGGTCAGACAGTGCCTTTCACCTCCTGGGATGTCAGGGCACCTGGCAAGCATTTCCATGAACTCTCCCTGTTCAAAGCACAGCTGAAAGCGCTCCGGTGAGAGCATCCACCCACGGTGCAGAACACAGCATCTCTTTCACTGCGTACAGATACCTGATACAAGGGTTTCAGACAGCATGCAAAGATGATTCCTGCCTCTAATTGAAAATAAATGAGCAGGGAAGGTATGCAATTACCTCAACATTTCCATGATCGCAAAACATATCAGAGGATCTTGAATGACAAGGACTGGTCAGGACGGGGTTCTCATACAAAAAACACCAAGTGCATAAACAGACAGCGTTACAGGGAGTGCATCCTGCACCGTGGTTCCAAGACTGCTCCCTGCAGCATCCTTTATGCTTCCTAACAGGAATGCACAACCAGAGCAGGCTTAAATGTGAAATCCAACAGGATCACAAAACTAGTGAGACAGTTAATAGCACACCTGAGCCAACATCACTGAATGGACATATCAGCCACTTTGAAATATTGGTGTGAATAAATAAAAATTAAAAATCCTCCAATTGCTCACTCACTCTGACTGCTGACCTGCCCTGAGATGTTTGGATTAACAACAGAAAGATGCTTAAAAGACTGATGAGATGGTAGGGGACAGGGTGACAAGCAGAAAATCTGTCCCTCCCTCGACATCAAAAGGAATAAGGTGGTTTAGATAAAGACATGATTAAACAAGTCATTTTGGATCTCCATAAAAGGAGTTGAAACATCAAACACAAAGAGAGAGAACAGGCTTTACTTATAATGGCAAAAAAGCTCTTTCCATAACCTTTCACTGCAAACTCATTTCAAAACACAGGACTTTACAGATGTTGCATACAGGAACAGTCAGTGTTTGTCTTCATTCATATATAAAGCTGAAATGGCAAACCATGCATGAATGTGATTAAGACTGACTCATATTTTATCTGCTATAGCAATTGTGATTTTGTGGCCTCCTAATAGTAAGATGCCTGAGTCAGTCAGGAGGAAAAAAGAAAGAAAAATAGCTCAACGCTAAAATAAAAACTAACTCCAAAAAGACTTTCTTCTCTTGAAGCACTAATTGTACACGGAATATCACTGATGGGGTGTAATCACAGCATTCCTAGATCAGTCGGCTAAGCGTGCTAGCTGTGATATTTATGGGTAATTCAAAGGGCGTGAAATTTGAGAACAGTATTAAACAGATGTATAACAGCTTTGCAGTCATAGGTTAAAACATCTAAACTGCTTTTATTAATATTACGTGTGATAACAAATATCAGTGCCATATTAAAGCTGAGAAAGTCAGACATCTGAAAGCCATGAAAGCCTTGAAATTTAAGTTAAAGGATCTGATTCTCCTCTGCCACCAGTATAAATCAAGAATAACTTCAGTGACATGAAGCCATGAAGAATCCAGATTTTTCCTTTTGTGAGAAATGCTTCAAGACATTTTTCCCTCTGAAGAAAAGGCAAATAACATATCGCAAAATTATGTGAATATTCACTTCACCAAAATCAAATCAGTTTGCTTCAATTTCTACTTTTTATCTTCTATAAGTCACAGTAAAGAAAACAAAGAAAATCACCCCGAGGTGAAAATTTGAAATGGAAGTTTGCCTCTTCCTCACTTATCCCATTTCCATGTTCTCCCCAAACACCATGTTTGCTGAAATCAACAATTCCTTGCATTCTTAGTCAGTTTAGTTTTAGTTTTAGAGACTTCATTCTTAGCAAATTAGTATTCTTCTGCTTGAAGAACATTTCAGCAGAAAAATTTCTGAGCGGTGTTACAGGGGTGCAAGTGAGAAAGAAACCCCGCTCACGATCCTTCCCTCAGCTCTGGGGTCACTTGGCAATCGAGCCTGTTTCCCGAGCAAAGTTAAACAACAGAAACACCGCTATCTGCAGAAGATTTGAGAAAGGAAATAGAACGGAACTAAAAATGCTACTGGTTCTTTCAAAGACACTCAAGGCTCAAGCAAACAAGCAATTTTCTCATTTCCTAGGAGGCTCGGGAGATCTGGGATACTTTTGGGGGCAAACTGGGAAGGTGCTCGGAAACACAGGCAGCCCCCATCCCTTCTGCGTGACCCGGCCAGTGAGACTGGATTTGCCCTGTTGCTGTGCCAAAGGAGGGTAAAGCAGGATGCACACAACCCTGAACAGATGGGAAAGACAAAGAAAAAGTTAAAAGAGATGAGGGGTCCAAAGAGGCAGAGAACTGCTGTTTTAAACACTCCCTGTGATGCCGCATGTGATGATCTTAATCTAGACTGCCTCCTGGGTGACAGGCTCTATAAATAGACATACAGGTACTTGCTGAAATGCACTTTATTAACTGAACGCTTCTATAAATAATGCAAACGCTAATTCAGGAAATGAAGGAGCGATCTGCTGATCTCGCAGGCCTATTGAGCCCCTTCTGCCAGCTACCCAGAGACCCGCTCCTCAGCGGCGCCGGGTGCCACGGCCCCATGGGCCTCCCAGGCACAGGGATGCTTGGTGCTGCGCAGAATAAAGATCAAAGTTACGTGAGAAAAAAGCCCGCTCTAGACCACAACATACTACCACACCTTTTTGGGATACCCTAGAGATTACACAAGCTTGGAACAGAGAACCATAGGGAAAAGAGTCAAACCCCCTATTATTTAAAATGATTTCTCCAGCTTTTTCAAGCCAGCTTGTAATAAAAAATTACAGCACTCCCCTGAACTCTAAAGGTCGTCTTAAAAATTATTCTAAAGGAAGCTATCCTATTTCAAAGGATTTTCCCTCTTACAGGAAGAAGCTATTGTAGATCTCTTTAGTTTCTTTCAGTCAGGCTCCTGAGAGGGCTGTGGGACACTGACCATCAATTTCGGTTTTATTCATCAGCATGGGGTTGACATGTCGGGCATCCAGAGGAACACCTGTAGTAGAGACCCGTTTGCATTAAGGGACTTCAAAGCACCATGGAAAGTATACCGCTCTTTCAAAATTAGCTCTTTTTAAGCCACATGATTTTAAACATCACTTGAAAACCTCACTTTGTATAAACAAATACACTGCCAATCTAAAGCACTGAAAGAGCTATCATGTTTGCTGACAAACTGTGTTCTGTGGGGTTTTAAAAATAACTTAATTGCGCTGAACTTGCCCAGAGTCTCTTATTTGCACACCATTAAGTACTTTACAAAGGAGCATCACCTCCTGTATCATTACCTCTGTTTATTGACACGCAGATTAAAGAAAATAATTTGTCCCAGGTCGCTGAGCTGAATGGTGGCAAAGCTTATTGGGGACCTAGATCCTCTCATTCCACGCCACGGCTCACCTCACACTACCACGCTAAACCCTCAAATGAAAACTGCTCCCAGCACTCGCCCTCCAAGCCTAACCTCCCCTTACGCGCCACTGTGCCCCCACGGCGGAGGCCCCCGGCAGGGCCAGCCCTTGCCAAAGCATGGCTGGTGCTGAGCACGCTGTGAGTGCTGCTGCTGAAGGTGCCACGCACCTCCCGAGGGGATGCTGCGCCCGCATCCAGACCCTACCGAACCCCTGCACCAAACCTGACTGTGCTCGGGCAGCCAGGGCAGGCCTGGGGCTTGGCAGAGACCTGCTTTCATGGAAGCATGTGTTGATCTTTCAAGTGCTGATGGAGGAGCCAAGAGGTGCTTTTAACCCTGTGTACCCACCTCGACTATCACACAGTTATCCTCTGTAGCAAGCGGAGTGTGCCAGACACCTCCTGTGAGCTGGTGGAGAGAAGAACTGGGGAAGGACCAGCTACATGGAGAGGTACTTACTGGTTTCTGCCGTCTCATACTCGCTGTCTCGCAGCAGCTCAAAAATATCGACTTCCACTTTGGCTTTCCCCACCCGCTCGGGCGCACGGTTGATGCGGTTCTTGGCCAGGGTGATGGAGAGCCGCTCCCCTCTGCTGCACTCCATGGGGTCATCCAGGATGGCAGCTGCCGGAGCAAAGGAGATGGCAGTGGTTACGCTTGGCAGGGACCCGGCCCAGCTCCATGCAACCCCCCCAACCCCAGCACCCCTGTGAGATCTCCACTGCCACGCAAGCAGCCGCTGCACTGGCACTTCTGCTCCTGCCACCGCTATTGTTAGCGCATCCATCCTCCCTCCCACGCACGGCCTTTCCCGGGGCTTCGCCCACCTCCCAGGTCTTGCCAGACATGTGGGCGACGAAAGCTTTGCAGCAGCGGCTGGGTTACCTGCCGGCGTTCCGCAGCCCAGGTCTTGCCAGACATGGGGGCGACGAAATCTTTGCAGCAGCGGCTGCTTTACCTGCCGGCGTGCTGCAGCACGACACGGCCGCCTACGCTGCCAGGGTCCTGGTGGTACCCAGCACCCACTGCGGCACGGGCATCTGCCGCTCACCCTGGGTGCTCCTAGAGAGGCACAGCCAGCTGTGCGGCCCCAAACAGCCTGGATCCGGGCACTGCCGCACATGCCAACAGAGGAAGAACGTCCCCAGATAGCCTCGGTTCGCTCATTTGAGAAAGCGTCGATGCGGTGCTGATAGCTGGAATATTTCAGGAAGCACGTGGGCAGCCGTGGGTGGGAAGGGACAAATATTTTTCAAACAGAAAGCACTTGACTCTTGAACTCAGCTCCTGGGCCTGCCCACTCAAATCTGTGTTAGGCAGAGGGAGATAGTGTGGGGAATTATTTTTATTTTCTTGACGGAAGGCAAAAAGAAATTGGAGCTGAACATTAATCACAGCGTTTCATTACGAGCTGGCACAACGTCTGCAGCCAAGTGGGTTTATCCTTGCTAATAGGAGGTCTCCTCCCAGAACGCAGCTATTCAGTTGTACCTGGGGAAGAGCAGTGTTGGTTTTTGTTGCGTATATTAGTAAGGCACCAATGCTTATCTTCCCTTTGCAAAAATCACTCCAAAGGGAGTGAGGCCATTCACAGCTGCTCAGTCGCAGCTCAGCACCAAATCAGGCCCTGCACTGCGTAGGTTAGCAAAGTAGGGATTAGTGGGGCTCTGCTGGTTTGTATGTCAGGGTAACATGGAACACACAGCCCAGCCCAATGAATAAATCCATCTTGGGTTCAGGCTCCTTTTACTTTGGCTTTCCTGCCCCTGAGACTTGCTTTGAGCCAACCCAAGTCTCAAAGCTCAGCCCAATTTCAACAACCAACTTGCATTGCATTTCAGGGCTCTTTCTCAGCCTCATTATGCTCATCCCAGTGGGATCTCTTCTCTCATGACAAAACTGCAGAGCATCTCTGCTTCCCAGTCCTGCCCTAACCCCAGCTGTGGAAGGTAACCAGATGCCAAATCCAGTGGTGAAGCAAAGGCAGTCCACGCTAACCTGATGTACTTTGTATCCTGACGATATCCACCCAAGAACTCCTTCTCTTCCTACTTTTTCCCCAGTTTTATGGGACCTAAACTGAACTAAGTACTGATAAAGAAACACACAGCAATACTTCTTGTACAATATGCACAGATGTCTTGGTGAACGTTCCCAGTCCTTCAGGCGACACCATCTCCTCTGCTCCGCTAACATGCAAGCACCATCATTATCTGCAAAGCTAGGGCAGTTAATCTTAATCTTATTATGCAAGAAAAAAGGTTGTGCTTTCCTCTAAGGCCAGGAACACGGATCACAGGTTTTTTAAGACATCGATATGGCTGGTGACTGCTCCTAATTAAAAAGAAGCTGGGAAACTAAAGTGCCCCAACAAGCAGCTTGCTCAAGTCCCCACTTCTCTAGGAAAGTAGCAGCAGACAGAGAAGAAAGTCATGAACAGGCCCCACTTTCTCATACACAAAACTGTTTGACGTGTGTAAACTTTTCACTATGGCCCTGTTTCCAGGAAAGGATAAAGCAATATACTGAATCTGATGAACATCACAAAATGCTTCTTACGTTCCAGGTGCTGACACAGCAAAAGGGGGGAGTGTATGTCAGCATTCTTAGATTCATTATTTTCTAATTTAAAGCTTCAAAATAACTAAATTGGAGAACTTTTTCAAGTATATTCTTCAATTGTGTTTTCAAACAAAATTCATTTCCACTAATGTACAATTCAATACATTTTAGAAGTAAAAGAGTCGAAACCAGAGCATTTCAAGTAATTTCCTCAGGCCACCTAGGCACAAATGTTTGCACAAAGTTTTTCTGTCTCTATTCAGGATGGGATTTTCCATTTTTATTTTTGGAAATCTTGAAAACTTCCCTACAGCTGAGAGAAACAAACAAACAAACAAAAAAAACCCCCCACCCCACCTCTTCCCTACTCAGCTGTGACTGAATTTGAACTTTGCAGCCCCCCTTGGGAGCAAACACACGAGGAAGGGGAAAGCACCCACAGCAAGTGGCAGGTTTTGGAAATGAAAGGGAGCCTCAAGTGGCAGGAACAAAACAGACCGCTCTGTGCCGGGTGGTCGGTGGAGCAGGGGGCTACCCAGCCTCTCTGGCAGCGGAAAAATATAAGGGGCCTCACCTCTTCAGGCTCCTTTATTGTGATCCACCTGACCATGCTGGAACATGAACTAGGGCTCAGCCACTGATCAAACTACATTACCACTTCCTACCTCCCCGAGGGGCTTGTGATAGAAAACCAGCAAAATTTGTTCAATTGCATTTTGGGAGACTAGTTAGTTTTACCAAATATTAAACCAGCCCCCAGAACAGATTAGGTAATGAGGCTGAACTAATCTTTATTTATTAAAGCTAGCGGATGAAAAAGGTCATTTAATGTTTAAAAAAGGCTGGTTTTAAAACTTCATGTCTTGGGACACAGTGCCAAAGCTCATCTAATAGTGGCATCATTAAGTATGAACGAAAATCTTTATAGAAATTCCCTTTCATCTACTCCTGTCTATTAAGTTTGAGAAGCTGCATCAAGTAAATCTTTAATTCTGAAAACTTACAGCAAAGTCTTTGAACTTTGTTGGCCTCAAAAATTACTTCTATCTTCCCCATCATAATAAATGTCTCCAATCTAGACTGCCTTCTCTATGAATTATGAGAAAAATAGTTCAGAGGGAGTCAGGAGCACCTGGGTCTGTGATGCCCAATTCAGGGCTGCTGAGGATTTCACAGGGACAGAGAGTCAAACAACTTCAGGTGAAGCCAGCAACGACTGCAGAGCCTGAGCTTTCTCAGGAAGAACTGCTGGAACATCTTTTCCCGTGGGATGTTCCAGTCTTGATAGATAAGCATCCTTTATATAGTAATAATTCTTTTTTTATTCAATACGCCCAGGTTTTCCTTACACTTAACGCAAAACCCACAAACCCAAGAGGTTACAAAGCAAGAGGGCTTATTGCTTTGGATATGCATTGAAAATAGTTGGGTTACAGTCGCTCAAGATTTGAACAACAAGTGACTTCACTTGTAAATTTCCAATGAACACAAATTTCAAATGCAACACTCAAAGTTAATGATTTAACAGCAAGAACCAGGAAAAAAAGGTATTACTGGTAGCCAGAGAAATGCAAGATGACATGATGGTACCCTCTGAGAAAAACAGATTTCAATAACATCCCTACATGTTGTCCTCACCTCAGTGATTTTCCAGCCCTCAGAGGCAGGCAGACACGCTGGGGGACGGGGAGGCAGGAGTCGATGCTCTTGGATGAGACACACGTGTGTGTATGCACGCACGTGTGTCCGTGTGTTAGTGCACACCAAATCTAAGCCCTCCCTACTGAGACACAGCACATAGGACATCTGCAAGTGCCTTGTCCAGGCAGGAGCTGCCCAGAGATGCAGCTTCCTTAAGCTCCATGGGCCCCACAGCACATGCACATGCAGAGGGACAGCCGCCGGCGGTGGCATCTGGCTGCAGCACTTCCACTCCAGCAGAGCACAGCCACAGCAGTATGAAAGGCAGATGCTCAAACTCTTCTGTCTTTTCTCCTCTCACCCTGGAGAAACTTCTCCATGAAGAGGAAGGACATTCATTTCTCACCCCACACAGTTCAGTCTTACTCCTTTTCGCTACAACAGTAAATGGGGGGGGACGGACGGGACAGGCAGTGCTGTCAGCTTGTGTGCTGTCAGCGATGGAGACAGCTGTCTTCCTGGAGCTGGGCTAAGACACAGCAACTCATTCTATTAAGTGCACCAGCCAGTTTACAGACAACACTGAAATTTAATCCTTTCCGCCCTCAGTTGGGTTTCAACCGGTGCTAAAAAAGCAGAAAGCCTCCGTTCTACCATTCCCCCAAGCCACGCGGCTCCCCAGAGTGCTACCCGCCACCAGCCACATTGACAACATATGCACTCTGACAAGCCTAACACGATTGCAAGTTTTACTACACATCACTACTTAATTCATGATCCAACCAAGATCCAATGAAGTAGCATTTTTATAACAATAGCAGGGAACAGATGTTACTAGGAGGTTTACACACTGCTACAACAAACAGTGTTCAGCTGACCTTTCCCTGTTAACTTTGTTGAGTATTGTTACATTTTCCCAGATGCTTTCCATACCCTTGAGATGTAAAGCCATACTCAGAAACACAATTGCCATCTCAAGTCATCTCTTGATGATGTAGAGATAGCACAGCACTGACTCAGTAAAGATGATATTTCACTGTTCATAACCTGTCTCTCCAAGTTAAAAAGATACAAAGCCATCTGCAATACTTCTCCAGTGTCTCCTCTGACAGGTTAAGATCACACCTACAACCTCTTCTTATTTATACTGTAGACACAGTCCTCAAATCTTCTATGCTCCCGTGACGAATGGCCTCTCAAATTAAGAACCGTAACCTCAGTTCAACCAGGTTTAGGCACGTAGATCATCCAACGCCTACTACTAGAGCTGATGGGTCCTTGGTCTCAAAAGCAGGAACCCTTCAGATCAAAGGCATATCAGACAAACACACCGCTCTTTAACACCGATGTCCTGCTTGGGAACACCAGCCTCAGGAGCTGCCCTGGGACGTGGGGAATCACCCCAGACCTCCACATCTCCCCTTCCTCCTGCTCCTGCCTGCTGCTCCCCTACCGACCACCCACGCGCCCCTGACCAGCAGAGACCCACCTGCAGCTGCTCCTGTCTTCGTTAACCCCACGCTGGCTCCAGAACCACAAGGCTCCAGATTCATTTGAGGGGGCAGCTGATTAAAAACGGTTGCAGGATTGCCTTACTTCACACATTTCCCCTCTGCTGAATACAGCATCAACCCTTCAGGCTGTCTATACGGTAAAGGATAAGAAATTTGCAGACTTCCTCATTACAGGGCTGTCAAGTATAGCTCCAGTGGAGAAACAGGTGGGATTGTGTTTCCATTATAATCTCTGAAGTGCTGCTTAAAAATAAAATAAAAAGTCATCAATATGCTATTACTCTGAGAGGAAAGAGGATTTCATCAAGGAAAAAGAAAAGCTAAAAACATAAACTCTCCTTCACAAAGAGACTTGATAATGTTTGCCTGATCAGTGTAGCAGAGGGCTATTTATTGCTCTTGGCCAACATTTGAAATCTGCATTTAAATGGAGCTTCCCTCTCATTTCTGCTATCCAGAGAGAGTGAATTCAGGAGACAGAGAGAGAAGGGGAGACATGATACAAACAGCTGAGGGCTTTAGTTTCTACTGCTTGAAACAACCTCTCTTTTCTCTTCCTTAATAATTGCTTTGTGTATATAAAATCAGAATAACGTTCTCTGGGACTGGGAGTATCCAGGAATACAGAGAATGCTGTCACACTTCCCTTCTGCCCTCCCTGTGTCTGCGAAGGTGATGACCTGTCAATGGTGCGGGACCTGTCAGACCGCTGGGATGCAACGCCTCAGTGGGGTCAGTTCAATGTTTGTGCCCCAGCAAACATTGTCCCTCCAGTCCAGGCAGGTAGAAGCACTGCCCGACTCCTCTTCCCTCCTCCACACACCCCTACGTGCAACAGAGATGGCTGTTCATATCCAAAAGGGGGCGGGAGGGGGGACCACACTTCAGCTGCCATTCTGAAAGCAGGCACCTGCAAGACAGGTCTCATCTCTCCTCTCACTCCTTTGCTTCACTTGGTGTGAGGAAGATCACCTGCTTTTCCGAATACAAATCTCGCTACGAGGCAGCCAGCAAACACTCTTAGCATGAAGACAGAAGCAAAAGAGCACAAAGGGAAAAGAAAGGGGTCTGAAATGGAAATGCCCTGTCCAGAGCTGGCTAATGCAATCTGAAGCCATCCTCTCGCACAAAAGCAGGGCAGCAATTCAAGTCCTTTAAAGCCAACGGGGAAACTCCTACGGGTTTCCACAGCCACAGACTTGAGGCACGCTGCAGCTATGGGTAAAGTCCTGATCTGTGAATTCAAATAGTGTGTTTGCAACCAGATAAGTCCTACTTAATCCCCTGAAAAGCCTGTCAAGAGACTTCCCAAAAACGAAGAGAGAAAAGCAGGGAGAAGGAGGAATGACTGTTTTAACCTTCCTGAGGTGTAAGGTCAGGGCCGAGGCAGGGAATGAACAATTAGGGCTCTGAAAGAAAGGGATGCACGAGGCCTCCAGCAGGATATGCTGGAAGAATGAACAAGAGGGGCTCTCCATCTCAGATAGACAGGCTTTTGCAGACAGAAAAGTGAAAGATATGAAGGTCTAATGCTAAAAATGGAATGACAGGAAGGCATGGTGGGACACATTTCACTGAAGGCATCCCAAGAGTGCAGACACAACCCAGGGATGTTGCTACCAAAGGCGCACAGAAGCAAATGGGCACCAGGAGGGAAGAGCCTTCTGGGGGTGTCAGAAATCTGCCAGCACGAGAACAGGCAATTCCAGCCACCAAGAGCTTGTTTCTGCATGCATGCACGTGGCGTGATGGGATGCGGTTCTGTTTCCCTGAAGCTTTGCTCACAGCAGGAGGCATTCATAACAGTACTCTCTAGTGCAGATTTTCTCCATCTCTGAAAAGCCTGTCTGTCAAGTGGACTGCAGTTTGCCACAGAATTCAAGCTATTGGATGGACACTTACACACATCTACACAAGATCAGTCTAAATGCCTACACCTTATTTTCTTAGGAAACCAGCCTAAAAACACTGACCGAAGTTGGGAACATTGTTTTCCCGTCTTTTGTTTCAATAATGTCAACTTGAGTTTCAAGAGGAAGTTTTTCTGCCCATTTTCATGGTCTCGGGTGGCAGCTGGACTGGCAGCAGATGTGGTTTTTAGGAGGAGAGCACTGGGAAGCCCTGGTGGGGCCAGTAAACTTGGCAAGACCAGGAAACGAGCAAGAACTTAATTAAGTCAGTGGAGAGTATAAGTACAAGAAAAATAACCACAGAAACCCCAAGTGCCACTTCCAGGCAAACAAAAAGAATGAGGAAGGAAGAAACAATGTGTAAAACTCTAAGCTAAAAAAAAAAAAAAGCCAAAAAACAAATGGGGAAAGTCCGCTAGGATTTATAGTTATAATCATAGATTTGAGAGATGGCAATGCACAACGCAGCGGTGGGACTCTGTGTTTGAGAGCAGGCAGCAGCCATTGGTGTGGGAGACAGCCTGTCACAGGATGGGGAGGCAGGAATGGAAACCGGTGCAGAGCCCCAGACGACGCAGGATGCTTTCCTGGTGTCACACCCACAATAGGCATGTTCTGTACCTACAAGACAGATGACCACAAAAGCCCAGAGGTGGCTGTATTTCAGCAGCAGCCAAGGCTATTCCAGCATACACACAACTCTCTGCAATACTTTGGGATTTACTGATTGACAATGATGTAAGGAGAGAGCAGTATTTCCAAAACTGACACTTTGCCTCGTGCAGAGGAAGCCATTTCTTGAACCTCCAGCATGCTTCAGGATTAAAGGAATTTGGGGCTCCTCTAAAGCCAGTGGGTTCTCATCTATGTAAGCGGGGCCTTTAGTGGCCATTTTCCTCTTAACCCTTCCTGGGATCTTAGCATTTACAGTGCATTTGTTCTTCTTTCAGCATCTCCCTGTTCCAAGGATGTCAGGGCTTTGGCACCACTTGCTGATTTTTCCCAGGTTGGCAAACACCAGTGCATTGCAGCGGATGCACAGCTTAGACCAAATGATGGAGGACATAAGTGCCAAGCCCCAGTTCCAGGCTTCCCCCAGCCAGCTGATTCACTGCACGCACAGAGAGAGCAAATAGCCTTGGATATATCCCCAGTGTCAAGGGGGAAAAAATTGCAGTAGCGACGGGATCTAGCATTTTGCTCTCACTAATACGGAGAGCTCACAGATGTTTTGCACCGGTTCTATTCTTGTTACAAATCACTAGCCAGTGCCACTGCTACAAATCTCTAAAAGATGGATCCAAGGACAAGGACTTCCCATGCTGAATGTAGATACCAGATATGACAATTCCTTTAAAGATGTAAGACAGACAAATGACAAGCGGAATGACTTTCATTCTCCTATGATGGATGAAGAACAGAGGCACAAAGAGATAAAGCAACTCCTCAAGGTTTTGCAAGACCACATGGCAAACAAACAGAGTTAATATGCCAAGAGATTTCAGAAACACTCGTTTAGCACCTTAGCGTTTTTCCTTACTGAGACTGAAACTAGACACTTCTGTTTCTACCAACAGGCATCCAAGTGCATCACAAAAGCCAAGTGAGCACTACTAACAGAGCTTTTGGGAGAAGGGAACCTTCAGAAGCAGCAGCATATTAAAAGAAACGTGTATGAAGATAAATGAAGACCAGTGTCAATGCTACAAGGCTGAACACAGCATGGATGGAAGATTCAAACGACGTTTGAAGCCTTTATAGTCAGTAGAGGGGGTCAGGTCTTACCCTACAGTGCAATTCAGAGCACCTAAATCGGGAAATAATTTGTCCCTAACAAGCTGGACTTTAGAGTCGCTGCTCACTATGCACCTGCTCCATAGGAAAACTCACTGCCTAGCTCTCACCACCTCCCAGATGTTGGTGCACAGATGTGCAAGGGATGAGAGTGTGGCCTAAGAGTAGAAGATGAACAAGAGTGGGAAAAGGTGACATTGGAAACCTCACCCCTATCATAGAAGATCCAGATTTATTAAACTACATGAAAGAGTTTCATGCAATTATAAAACAATGACATGCGAGCCCTTCACTGATGTGCCTCAGGATTGTTTTCATCTCTGCTTTACTGTTACAACAAACAACTTTTCCTGCTGAGTCACACTGAAATTAGATGCTAAAGAGCTGCCACACCAGATGTGGAAGCCCTTCAGATCCAATATCCATCAATCTACACGCCCGCTATTTATTTATTTTTTGCCACTCAGCCTTCAGCAATTTAATAGGTTACTTTAATGTCTTCCTGCCTTTCCTCTTTAGTGTGCTCTGCTCACTGCGGTTTTTTTCCCTGATGACTTCTTCCCCTGGCTTCTGGATGGGAAAACAAAACAGGAATTTTCTTTTCCCTGGACGCTGACATGGTTTTCCCTCCATTTCCATCCATTTTAACAGTGAGCTGCTAATTCCTCTAATCCCAGTTTGTATATTTGTTTGCTAAGAAAATGATGATGAGTTACTGGAAAATAACTGCTTTTTCTTTCTTTGCTCATGTACAGAGTGGCTCCTGTTCAACCCTAAATCAGCACCTGTGCCCACCTGCCTTGCACTGAATCCACACTGCAGCTGAACGCGTGAGTGCAGAACTTGAGTGCCCAAGCCAAATGGTCACTTCTGAGAATTAGAGCTGAACCAGCTCAGCCACACGACTGAGATTTCCAGAAGCCCATCTTCTGCCTTGAGCACTGAGCCTTCTGGCACCTCCTGCAGACTCCAACATCTCTAACACAACCTGTGAGTTTCTCAACTATTCGTCCTCACGATACCTCCATGAAGCAAAGAAACACTGCCATGCCCATTTTGAAGAGGTCAAGAAACATGTGGATGCTCAGGAAAGTTGAAATGAATTAAGATCTGAAGGTAATGTGCACCAGTTACAGCACATTAATCTCTCAGGTGGATGCTCTTGTTTGGTAAAAAAAAGCAGCCCCACTTTGTTGTTAGATTGCTTTTTGAGAGAAAGGATCTACAAAGACCTAAGTGACTGAAGTGATGCACAGTAACATCCCTGCTCGAGTGATTTGTCTTACCAACTTCTGGAGACCATCTCCATGTGGGGTGACAAATGTTGCCTAGAGAATCCTTGGCACAACAGAAAATAATCACAAAATCCTTAAAAGTTACTTAAACTTTTCCCAAAGAATCTCCGAGGTTTCTAGTACAATGCTCTTCAATGTAGGTAAAGAACAACTTTTGGGCAAACAGCTTTTGCTTTCAGCTTGGGAGCTCATTACAGATTCCCCTACATCTATGCAACACCGAAAAGTTTTAAACATGCTACACAGAAACAGGAAAGGGTGAGAGAAGAGGAAGAAAAGAAAGCAAAAGGCAAGGATAAAGAAGCAGCTCAGCTGCACAGACTAAATTAAATCAGACACAAAAATTCTTAGTTAACAAGGTGAAAGAAACCCAAAGGAAAAGCTCCTCCTGACTCCCAGACACTAGGCGTGATGGAGGCAGCAGCGTGCTAACGCAGCAGTGGCTGGTGGGATCAGAGAGGAATCGGTACCCACACTGGGTCACGAATGAGATATACCAGAACCAGCCACACTCGTAAAGCAGAGGATGAGTGGAGTGAATTACATCCTTTGTAGTTTGTTATGATGCTTCTTAGAGCGGATACTGAATTAGTTACATTAATGCAGCAAGGAACTGGATCAGGTTCACAGTGATAAGCTTAATTAAACAACAGAGTTATCCATAGGCTGTGGTTTATGTTATAAATAAGCAACATTTATGCTGATTAATTGAAGTCATGGTTCAGATCATTAAATCCTCCTACTTTCAACCACCTTAATGAAGATACCTGCAAGAGCTGAACACAGCCACAGACATACCAACACTTGCAAGCCTGAGCATACCCCGGAGGGGAGGGGAGGAGGATGGGGGATTTTGCCCAAGCACCCCCCCGCCGTGAGAAGCCTGGGACCAGCTTGCATTTCAGTGGGTGGTCCAGGCTCCTCTGCTGGGGGTTTGCTCTTGCTGCTGTCACATGAAGAGTTAGGGCTGCTAGCCGCAGGTGGCACCACATTCCCAGTAGTTTTTAAAGTCTGTAAAAGACGTCTTAACACAAAACTGAAAACATCTTTGAGACAGCGAGCTGTGTCAGCTGCCCTCACGGATCCAATTCTTTTTCATTATCCCAGCTAGCAGAACTTGCCTGCAGAAACAGGGCTGCTTTATCATCCTCCCCAGCCTCTTCCAATGCGAGAGATGTCCAGGGCCACCTCTGGGACAGCAAACTGCTGTCTCACCATCAAACACCCAGACCTCCCCCACCGTCACCTCCTCCTTGCCACCCTTCTTACTTCGTGCATCGCAGTGCTCAAGCTAACGCCATGCATGCAGAGTTAAAGGGGAAAAGCCCTGGCCCTTATGAAAGGCTTCACTCTATGAGACTTAAGGTTTAAAGACAAAATTCCCATTCAAGCACTGCTCTGAACTGGGAGGAATTGAGGTTCACGTCTAATACTTATTCTAATTGGAGTTCTATGAAAACAGGTCAGACCCTTTCTCCCCTCTTTTTCAACTTTCTGCTCCTTCCTCTCGTGGTCTGAGAGGTTTTACACAGCTCTGATTTTTCAGAGAGTGGCCTAGTTGCTCTGAAGTGGAAAGCTAGCTTGGGAGGCTATGATTTGCTCAAGCTCATCTATCACATCTGCTCACAAACCCAGTGGTTATTAAAAACTAGAGCTGGTCAAATTATTGTTATATGTTGACTACATGGAGAATATTATTACCTTCCTTCCCTGCTACCCCCAACCCCTCCTCATGAATCATTCATAAATCTGTCCTGATTCCTGCAAAAGAGCTGGGCTCATGCGTTGTGCAAAACAGATTTTCTGCCTGTGGAGGTCAGCCATGGCCTGTTCACCTTAGTGATACCCAAACACAGAAACAGCCCCTGGGCTCGAGCTGACCTGCCAGGACAGTCCCTGTGGTCCATGGCCCATTACCCTCTCGCATGACCACGCGTGGGCAGCCTCACGGGCAGAGCATGCGTGGTACTCCTGCCAAAGGCCACTTGCAAATCCTGGGATGGGAACGTATGTGATTTGGTTATACAATGTGCACGCAGCTAACACCAGGAGAGAGTCACTGAGTACAGCCATCATTATCCTTGTGGCTTGCACTGTTAATTCATCCTGTACGTGCAACAACACTGGAGTCACCTTCTACCGGTGTGAATTACTGGTGGAGAACAGGAGCAGTTCTCTGAGGCTACAAGATCAAGTCATCTGTTTGCTTGCTGCTCTTTGTGTGGTGTGAGTCAATGATGCTGCAACGGGACGTTTGACCGGCTCTGGAGGAAGCCAAGATGAGGCCCTAAGTCACTAATGAGCCCATCAAATGGTTGCAAAAAAATTCTGCAAGGATGATTATCAGCTCCTTCATCTCTTCCGGTCTTTTTCCTTTTTCTTAACACAATCTTACCAGAACTGGGAACTGACTAATAACAATAATAATAAAATAAACCTCGTTTACGATCAGTTGCAGGACTGGGGCTATTTCCTCCATCTATTCACCATCACCAAAATTGCCTTTTAAACGGATAACAATGATTGTGAGGGTCCAGTTATTACCTTGAAACCTCACATTTTGATACATCCAATGTTGTTCTCTTATATAAATAACAGTTATTACTGTAAAGTGATTTCCCCCCTTCTGTACTTACAAAGAGTTCCTGCTGGAGATGGCAAAGAAAATGGGTTCCATTAATACTACACTTAGGCCCTGTTGCTTTCATACTTTAACTCCCATCATTAATCTTCTAATGTGTCTTTAAACAAATGTCATTTATTCCACAACTCTCTGGCAGCTTTTCTTCCCTGTCTTCTCCCCTCCCTTTCCCCCAATACCCTCTCCCATGAAGCTCTTCCTCCCCTGACTCATCAGTGGGTGTTATGCTCCTGCCAGTCAGGGAAAAGCATTTCAGCTCCTGTTCAGGCAGTTTTCTGGTAATTACGAGAAAAATATGAGAGCCCACAATCAGGAAACACACATCAGGAGGAGCTGTGATGGGAGGATTTCTGTCCTCCCTGAAACCTTGCAGTAAGGATCACAGGATGACTTTGCCGAAGAGGTTATTCTAAACTAATCCTAGGGTGACAGTCACCTCAACAGAGCTGGGTCCTTGTGCTGGCTCTTACCACAGGGAAAACATTGCCTCTGGCACACAGCATCCTCTTTTGAGCACACTACAAATGCAACTGCCAGATGCCACTTTTATCTGATTTGATGACGATAAACAAGGCCGCTCTTTTCATTGCACAATCACAGGGCAACTGAGTCTGCAACTATCAACTGTTTGCACAGGACTCTGAAACAGCCTATCCCCCCGCCTGCAGTGCTCTGGGCAAGCCCCTCTGCAGCCATTTCTCAGCAGCGAGAGGAGAAGTGCTGTCACCTCCATTTCGTGGGGAGCAGAGGCCGAAAAGAGACACAGCCCAATTCTGCAGTGGCATTTAGATGCCAATCCTACCCCTGAGGGGGCAAAATCCCACCTATTTCAATGAGCTAGTCTGCAGGAGTTGCATCATAATGGGAGTCACGCACTTACGAAGCCTCAAGGGTGTGAAGGACCTGCCTGTCATCTGGGAGAAGGAACTGCACAAGCACCTTCTGAATCCCAGAGCGTACAGCCCTGCAGCAGCCCTGTGCCGGCCCCAGGCTGGCAGACCTCCTCCGATGCGGCGGCACAGAGGGCTGCGCCTCGCCGTACGCCATGCCCCAGCCAGCATGGCTCTGCTGGCACTCTTGGGGTCCCGCTCACGCTGCCAACAGCGCCAGGCCAGAACGTCCAGCCAGCCAGGGGAGGACACGCTGACCTTCTAGCAAAGGCAAAAAAAATGTTTTCCAGACTAATTAAGCTAATTAAGGCTAATTACTCATTAGCCATGAGGCACATGGGCACAGAACCACCGTTCCAGGAAACAGTGCTACATTCTGCTTATAAGCTCCGTGCTTGAAGACACAGCATCCAGAAAACCATCCCCCTTTCCCCATCCCTATTTGCCAGGAATAACTAGTAACTCAGTCCCTCAGGTGACCGGTCCCCCCCATACCACATGCAGGTACATTAACTATGACATTCTCAACAGAGGAGGATCTCTCACCAAAAAACTCATTCCCATAAATGGGTTAACAGCAAGACCAAGCCATGAACTTGAGACTACCCACCTTAGAATTACCAATTTTCCCCTGCATCTACCAATTCTGGCATCAGAAATAGCAAAGAATAATATTTTGAGTTGCCTCATATAACTTCTGGACATCTGGACTTTTCTGTTATCTCCTCCTCCCCCGAGCGTTATGACATTCCCTCTACCCTTTCTCAGTTACAGCCTCTTCTTCATTATCATCTGTCAAGTCCAATTAACATGTGCACTGACATCAGGGAAGATTATTTCTGAAGTCTCCTGTGAGAGCCAGTTGACAGAAGCCTCCACCCTTGAGAAGCACGAGTGAACTCCCCAGCAGATTGCCATCGCTCTTCACACGATCCTCCCCAGGGAGCCCCGGAGCACGCAATGCCCGTCTTGCAGCATTTGCCTTTGGTGGCAACAGAGGACATTTTGCATGTTGGAGAATGTTCACATGTCGTGGAATGGTTGGAGTTGGAAGGGACCTTAAAGATTATCTCGTTCCAACCCTCCTGCCATAGGCAGGAACGCCTCGCACCAGACCAGGTTGCTCAAAGCCCCATCCATGTCACTGCTTTTTGATCCTAGAAGCCCAGGCCCTCTAAGGTATATTGACTAGACACCTACCAGTCCACCAGCTTTTCAGCAGTCTTGAGGGTTACTAGGTGTGGAAGCAGCAAGATGTCCCACAACGCCCAGTAGCTTCATTCTGGCTTAAGCTCTATGTGAAGAGGTCAACATGACACCTGTGTCACTGTATCTCTTCAGATAGGGCTTAATGGGAGTAAGTTGCACGGGGCCTGATACAAAGCACTGGGTATGGTGACTGTTTTTTGTTTAAGCAGTTGCCTGGACTCTTGTTGTGATCAGCTGCTGGCTTTATACCACTACTTTACCCCTGCACTTCCCGAGGGCAGCAGGTGCTGCGGTGCCTCCTCGCAGAGCCGGTGGGACTAACCCCAGCAGTACCAGCGAGCCTGGGCTCTGGGCATACCAGATGCCACCAAACCTCAAGAGCAAGACACTCCCTATCCTCTGGTTTTCCCCAGCTCCTGCTGTTCTGATGGCCACAAGGAGGCCATCAGTTTCCCAGGCGAGAAGAAACCATATGCTCCTACCCTTTGCCAAAGTCCCACCCCTGCTTCTGCAGAACCAGCTCTCACTTTCCCAATCAGCTGCCTACTGGGATAAAAAGATTTCGGGCCAGTAATTTGGTTGTTTGCAGGTGCCTCCTCTGAGCTGTTTTACTCCCTCCAAACTCAAGATGCCTTTCACAAAAAAACGTTTGGCCATGTTTGCCATGTTCCTGATTAAACAGTCAATGACGAATCTGGATAGCGCAAAATCAACAGGAAATTAAGGCAACATGAGCCACTGCATCCCTCCTGTTGTAAACAAGAGAAAGCACAGGAAAAAAAAATCCAAAATATTTCCCTCAAGAAGAGTGGCAAAAAGCTCCAGGAGAAGAGACAAAGTGCTGAGGACACTGCTTATCCTGGGGAACACATATCACAGGCATTACACTACTACCTTTCCTTAACACAACGAAGCACATTAATGCTCAGGAATACTACCCAGCGCTAAGTGATAGCCTGAGGTCATCTGGGAATCGTTTCTAATACAACGGGTTCTGACTATGTCACTTCTGCATGCGGTCCCTTTTTGGTATTTCTTTTGGTGTATAACTTTGCCGCAAGGTTGTGGGGGGTTCTTGTTGTTTTTGTTTGTTTACTAGAAAAAGGTCATATAAAGAAAAAAAGAGACAGGCTCGGATAATTTTTTGGCATGAGAACCCCTGACAATGTCTTCCAGGCCAAACCTGGTGATTTTCAAACCATGAAAAAAAAAAAAAAATTCTCGTGAAAACAAGCCCAGTAAACAGTTTTTTCAAAGGCACCGAGAGGGCTCTCAGTACATTGCAAGCCTCTAAATGCACGTTTTCTTTTGTGTTTCGGTATTTGTGCAGGACCTTGTATGTGGCTCATGACCAGAGCTGCAAGATGCTACCAAACTACAAAGCAAAGGATATTAATCACTTGGCCAGGACTTTATTCTTCATATAACTGAAATCTAATATGTGTTTGTGTGTATATGTATAAATAAACCATGGAAAGACAACTCTTGTTTAAAATCAACCGACAAGCTAACGACCCTCCAGCCCTACCAGGAGCAGCAAAGTTCCATCCCTTTGCTCAGGGGAGCTCAGAAGCCACAGCCCCGTCTCCCCTCACGCTGCAGCAGAACCTCGTGAGTCCCAGACTCCAGGACCTCCAGCAGACCTTTCTTTGGCAACCACCTCAAGAGCAGAGCATGCACACCCCAGTTTCCTTCCTTCAAACAGACATTAAAACGCACCACGTACCTAGACTGAAAAGGTTGGCAATACCCGCGGCTCAACATTGAGAGCTTCAATTAAATCAATTAGCCTCCCCATACATGGCTGATATTGGAGACATAGGAGAGGTTTTACAAATAGAAAATCAGTTTGTGTGTCCAGATGGTCACTGGAGGCGCTGTAATTACCATACTACCACTGTAA
Organism: Charadrius vociferus; assembly: GCF_000708025.1. Taxonomy (NCBI): domain Eukaryota; kingdom Metazoa; phylum Chordata; class Aves; order Charadriiformes; family Charadriidae; genus Charadrius; species Charadrius vociferus. Next base: position 174,546 of record NW_009646956.1, read on the forward strand.
CTCTGCGCGTTTGGGCCCGTTTCAATGGCACCAGCCCTGTTTATCTGCTTGGAGGAGAGCCGGGGCCATCTGGGCGAGGCGAGGTTCATTGTCTGCCTGGCATCCGCGGGGTAAACACAGCTCCCCCACTCGCTCAACTGCCATTTGTTAATATTGACTCTGAAAAGGGATGAGAGTGACGGGAACAGACTTCTCACTGAAAAGCAGTTTAAGACACTCTTGGCACAGAAGGATGCCCCGGGGAGGCGCTGGACCAGGCTGTGCCACACACCAGCCAGGGGCTCTGCACCGCAGGGCCGGCTCCCCACATCCCGCCGCCCTCCTGGCTGCGAAGGGATGCCGCGGGGCTCTCGGGAGACAACAGGTATGGAGGGAACCCTGGCCAAAACCATAGCCCCAAACCCTCCCATTTTCTACTCGTCATGAGCCTTGCAAGCACTGAGGAGCCAGGAGGGTTTCATCCGCATGCCACCACCATCTCTGATCTTCAGGCAAGTTTGCTAGTTTTAAAAAAACTGGTGTTTTTTACAAGCAGGAGGCAGGAGACAGACTGCAGAGCTCCTGCCTGCCTGTCCGTACCGCTCTCCCCTAGATGACGCAGCCCCTGAAAAGGGAGCAAGCGAAGGGGAGCCTCTAAGGCAGCTAAATTAACTAGCTATGCTTCCTGTGCTACAAAGGCACTTAAAAACGACGGAGGTCCAGCCCCAGCCATCAATGAGCAGAATGCGTGCAGGACAGGCTCAGCCGTAACTTCTGAACGCACACCAGCTCCCTAGCTCGGGTTCTAATGACAGGAAGGGAACACTCACAGCCTGTTAAGTCCCTAACTACTTTTAAAAACCTCCCATTAGTCTCCTTCATGTCATCTCCCTGTCTGAAAAAGCAGGGGGATAATTCTTCTGTTCTCGTACACTTTATCTAGACCAACCTGCGAGCAGCAGAGATTTTCCCTCATTATGCATCTACGCGTTAAACACGTGGTTATGCACAGGACAGTTACTGCAACACAGCTATTAAAACCAAAAGAAGTAACAATATAAAAATGTTTGTCTGTGTATGAATGAAAAATATTATGAAAGGAGCTTATTATTAGAAAGACAACGGGAAAAATCTTGCAAGACATGAAGCCCGATGTAGTTCTGCTAAAAGTGAAACAGGTTACAAAAGCAAGCCTGTGAAAATGGATGTATCATTCTCTCCTGACATGACATTGCCTCAATTAAGTTTTCTTATTGAGGTAACCCAGAGGCAGCACAGCGAGGTAACAGATGGGAAAGACTGCCTGTGAGGGTAAGCGCAGGGTTTTCCTGTCTGGGGTTACATAAAGCAATTTATTGTTCTTTTTTCTCTCTAGCATTCAGTGTTTCTGACGAGGTCAACAGGGAGGGAGCAGAGAAAGCCTGGATTCAGATTCAGATTTCACACATCAGAGGGGAAACAGTCAAATTGAAAAAGCTATGGGAGCAGTAACTGAGAAATTATATATGTGCTTTTTCTCACCTCCAGCCCCATTTCTTTATTTTCTTTAAAACTGTCACATTAACGTAGTTTTCAAGAAAAAACATAAAGCTCTTCTACATTTCCCCGTGCTGTGCTCTGATGGTTTGCACCAATAAAGCAATCTTCTCAGGCACTTCCAGGGGTTTACCCACTTTCCATGAGATCAGGACGCCTGCGGGCACCCACGGCTCTCCCTTGGGAGCAGGGGTTCTGCAGTGCCCCGGGGTCTCACTGCGTGATGGGAGCACAGCTGGGCAATGGACGAGCCCAGGGATGAGGGCTTTTAGCAGATGAGCAAAGGCAGGGTCTGAAGCATCAACCTGACGATCCCCCAAGACAGCCTGTAGCCAGCAGGTATTTCAGGGTCCTTCCTTGCTTTTCCTTTCTCATGTGGCATCAGCTGCCTGAGGTCATTTTTCAGTAGCTGGCCAGAAAGCTGCCAGTTTTCCAGTCTTATATAGACCTCACAAAGCTTGCTCATCTCTGTGTCGCCTTCAGGCTATTGCAGCGGGCTTCCTTTAGAGACAACCCTGAAATCACTCCAGAACTCCCTCCCATCCCCACTCTCTGTATTTCACATTAAATTAATCAACAGCAATAGCAACTTGAATCCCTGCCTTTAAGTTTCCGAGCTCATTCACTCTTAGGATTTTCCTTTCCAAAAAAGCTTATTTAACCTGATGTTCTTAATTCCTCCCGCCCCAGGAGACAAAGTCAGAGATTGGCAGAGCTCTGGCACAGATCTGCCAAGGCCCCTGCAGTCTGTCTGCCGGGGAAGCCAGCACAACCCACCGCTCTCCCGCGGAGAGGTTGGAGGGCTATCAGCCTGTTCGGGATTTCACCTCTTTCCTCTGTGCCCCGGCCTTTCTCTGGCAGCTGAAGCACATGGACTCAGTATCAGGGGAACGGCAGGGTTATCCCTCTATTAAGAGCCTGTCAGCTTACACAGGCCTACAGTAGCATCAGGTGCTCCTCTGGAAGGCTTTTGAGGAGGTTTATCCCTTGCTGTAGTTAATCCATCAGCCACGCAGAGCCTTTGGTGGGGTGGGGTGGGGTTTCTCGGCAGTTTTCTTGGTCATAATCCTACATCCAGGGCTGGGTGTGTGTCCAGCTGTTGCAGATGTTAGGAAAACCCAAGGGGATGGAGCGCAGCCTGAACGCAGCCAATATGCAAGCACCTTCTGAATCTTTCCCTGGCCTTTAGTTATCCTTTCTCCTCCTCTCTTGTTTTTCAGGCTGCTGCTAATTCTGTGCCCCCACCTCAGACCCTCCGGAGCTGAGAGCAGGACCCCTTCCCCCATCAGCAGGCACGGAAATAGTTTCCCCACCAAGCAGAAGCAATGCTACCAATTTCATTTCCTGCCTGTCTTTAATTTTAGTCTTGAATATATATTGCTTACTTAAAGGTTAAAAAAAAAGAATCACGTGCCCTACAAAGCTTCAGCGCAGCTTCACCTCTTCAGTGGGGACAGGCAAAAGTTTGCAAGAGACAGATCTGCGCGGGTGATAGAAAGAGGAGAAAGTGCTCTCACAGCCCAGGGAAGCAGGGAGGCAGTTCCTGGCATGGGGGACAGCACAGGGTGATCCCTGATCCCTCCCAGGTTCATCCACTACGTGCCTACCCTGAGAGCCCCGCGGGGTCAATGGGATGTCCCCCTGACGGTGTGGCCCAGCACTGGCCCTGGGGAACAGACAGGGCAAAGACACAGTCACCCGCTATCAGCCAGTAACGACCCAGTTGGGCATTTTGATTACAAAACGGCAAAAAGCTTCACAACGGTAGTAAACAGACCTTTCCCCCATGTACGAAAATGCACGAAGCTGGCAGTTACAGCTGCAAAAACCCACCCAGAGAAGAGGCACCAGGCACAGCAGAGCACTACGGCTCTGCTCTCCCCGCGAGGCTCGCGCAGCCTCTCAGCCTCCCGCACGAGCTGGCCTCCCGGAGCTAGCAGAGCAGGGTTTGCAATACTTGAGTCGATAAGGTTAATTTAAAAATATGAAAACATACAGACAGAAGTAAAAGAGAGAACACTACATTTCTTGCTCCCCTTGTTATCTCACTAAAGAGATCCAGATAACAGAAAACACGACGAGCAGAAATATAGATTTGTTATTGCTATTATTTGCTGCAGGGCCAAGGGAAGACTGTCAAAATGCACCTTCTCTCAAAAAACAGCCGAACATTCTTTATTGATTTCTGGAGCAGGACTACAATTGACAAATAATTTGCCCAACGATGATGAAAGGAAAATACTTTTCCTTATAGATGCAATTATGGACACGGCTCTGTACTTGACCTGGACCAGATCTCCCCCTCCGAATCCCACCCAGCCAAAGTATGGTGCGGACCCTAGGACTTCATTAGGGAAGCGGTCCTAGGCTTATGCACACATTAAGACTTATGTGGGACTAACAACCTAGCTAGGCTGGAGGTGCTGTCACTAGTGGATTAATGCTGCCCTTATGCTCACATCCACTGTTGACACCACTGAAATCTTTTTCTCACTGTGAAAAGCCACCCTGACTTCCATCAAAAATAACTCCTGAAAGCAGAGACCTGGGGGGAGGCGCACAGACGGTGAGTTTAAACCCATGATTTTCCCAAGGAGCCCAGTCAGATGAGCCATCTAACACAGGGAAAAATGCCAGCAAAAAAGGACCCTACAGCAGAGCTGAGGCTGTGTACAAGCAGCACCTGGCCCTTGGCTGCATCCTGCTCTGCTCGGAGAAGCCAATGCATCAGATGCACCCCTGGGGCTTAAGCAGGACTCGGGTAATGCCAAGCGTGTGCCCCCTGTGTGGGAATGAACAACCTCTCTGTAAGAGCTCAGGCACTGTCAATTCATGCCTTATCCTCTCCTGTGTCTGAAAGAAGACCTAATGCAGAGAACAGATTCACAAAACTATGGCTAAAGCAAAAAAAGTAATATATACGTAACATATCACACCATGCCACTGTGTAGCAAAGAACTGTCTGAGGCTACCATGCAAGTAAAATCTCTTTTATTACTCCTTTTATAAAGCAACAAATAAATGGTATCTCCTCTTTCATCTCTGCTGCCAGGTAGCCTGTCTACATAGATGCTTGAAATAAATACATTTAATTTCATTTGAGACTTCCCATTACAAAGTACTGCAAAATCTATAGCCTGGTTTCAGCCTGGGATAGATCCAAAGAGAAGCACACACTGTTATTATCTATAAATAAATTTGGAGGGGGACAGGGGAGAACTGGTTTTCTCCATGAAATAAATTTCATTTTGGGACTATTCTTTGAAGCATTTCAACCTAGGAAGCTGCATGGCAATTACCTCCTCTTTTCCATTTTGAGGTACAAATACTAGGGAGTCAAATGCAACAGATGAGAAGCCCAGATCTTCTGTCTCCAAGGCCTTTTTAAGGCCACCCTTCTTTTTACAAATGCACCACTTCCACCCAAAGTCACCTCATGCATCGAGCCCGGACCAACTGCTAACACCGCCTCTGGTTTCCACTGGGGGCAGAATAAGATGCACAAACTCAGGAGCAAAGGTTGACTCCAATTCCACATGAATCAAACCATGCTTTTGTGCAGGAATTTTCTGTATGCCACTTTCAAAAAGAACACTCCAGACAAAGAAATTATTTCCCATTTAAAATAACTCCATCGCAGTGGGTCTGCCAGTGGTCTACTCTAAAGCGTGGGAGTTCAATGTGCACCTTAGAGTTGGCTTAAAAAAAAAGACAAATAAATAAATAAAAAAGGCACTGGGGAAATGCAGTCCTCCTGAGGTGCTGGAAGAGCATGGCACCGCTTCCCAAACAGCTCAGAAAGATGCGGAGCGGCCGCCTGTCTTCCTTCGTGACAGGAGTTTTGGGTAGCTCACCAGCCACAAGGTGGTGGTGAGCAAACGAGGAGCAGGAGGCTGGAGGGTTCAGATGGCTCAAGGTGCCAGCTCGCCTCCCCTTCAGACAGCACAAAACCAGAGCGACCCCTGCAGTGCTGCCGGCTGAGCACGAGAGCTAGCCCGGGCACCAGCGCCACGTCCCCGCGGCGTCCCCTCCCTGCGTGCCATGCAGGCACTGCCGGGGCAGGACAGGGCAGCAGGGCTGGCACGGGCCCCAGGGCACTGCTTCGGTGCAGGAGCTCAGGCGGCACCAGTACGGGCCTGGCCGTCCCTCACGCCAGAGCCATTGCTCCCTGACTGCATGCCGCACGTTTTTAATTTCCTCTGCCTCTGCTGCTGGATGGCACTCGCCTGCTCCTCCATATGCTTTGGGCCCTGGCACAGCGACAGCCCATTTGCAGGCAGCTTTGCGATAGCGCTTGCTGCTCCCCGGCCTGCCGCAAAGCAGAGCTGGGGGGACAGCTGGGGCTTCCAGCCCTCCATCTTGCCGATGCCCTCATTGAAAACCTGCTCCTCCAGCTCACCCACCGGGCACGGCCCAGTCAGCCCAGTGAGCATCGGGTGAGGGAGGCTCGGCAGCAGTGACCATACTTCTTGGCGTCACCGACTGAACGAAGCCACTTCGAAAATGCCAGTGCTTCGCCCTGCCTCTCAGTCCCCTCCTCCTCCACACCTCGCCTGCTGCCTCCCAGTACAGCTCCAGCAGGACCAACAGGCTGCCAGAAGCCCCTCAGATCCTGAGATGAGGAGAGCAAGAAAGGAAATTTGGCAAAGGGGGTGCCAGTAGGGCAAGGGCTCATAGGCTGCTCAAAGGACCAGGGAGACATGGATTAAGCCCATCAGTCGGCACTAAAGACATGGCACGAGGGCTGCTGGTCCTACACACACTTGGCTTCCTCCGCAGCCCAGCTGCATGCCCCCTCTGTGCACCCTACAGGAACCAGACAGTGGCCCAGGACTCTGGGTGACAGCGACTTGAGTTGGTCACACACCAGTGGGGCCCAGGACGAGCAACGAGGACTTGTCCTGGCTGCTTCATGGAAAGAAGCAGTGCTGCCATCTCCCCCGCGCTCTGCAGGCCAGAGGCATTGAGCAGACTGTTACCAACGGCTCGATGAGTGCAGGGATGCAGCTCAGCCGGGAAGGGCAGAGGAGACCGACACCTCCCAGTGGGCAGAGACAGCTTATTTCAGCTACATGGTGCAGGAGCAGTGGAAGAAGCAAAAGCGTCAGGATTGCAACAGATCTGACAACCACAGCGTCCCTCCCACATGCCCCCCTTCTCAGCCAGGGCCAATTTAGTTTGGGGTTTTTTTAAACTCTCTTCTGTTTTGTTTCCAGCTCTTTTCACACAAACTTTATGATCCCTTCAGCAAAGCTCTGCACCAGGTTATATTTTGCAATAACCAAGACAAATGGTATTACAATAATTCAGACTCCAGGCATGGCTATCGTTAATGTTCTTGTTTTTATTGCAAGTGTGCAACATTCACACCATGATTTTTAAAAAGCCTGCTCTAACAGCCGATGGAGTCTTTCTGACTTTGATTCCCGAGAGGGAAAGGAGAGCAGAACAGAGGTTTTTCTGGCTCAGCTTTCTCCTTGTTCCACTGCCTCAATTATTTGTGGATTGATCACAAAACAGACAGAGTTTCTGGTCTCTTGGATCTAATTTTTTCACCAATTCCCTCAGCTTACAAATTTTCACTCTGGACTTACTCCTTTCTCCTTCGAGTCCTTCAGGCCACAAAAAATCCTCCACCAAACCCTGTGCGATTTGTGTGCTCAAATTTATTGCTCGGTGCCATCACCATCAGCCTCTCAGGAGGAGGAAGAGGGTGCAGGCTGCCCTGAGCATGGCCAGCGTGGAAGCCTAAACAGTTGTCCCACCACCTTCCTGAGGCACAGCAGGGCAGACCCCAGGCTCCACAGCTCCCTGGCAGCGTGGGGCACCCGAGTCGCAGCCATAGCTCACTCCCGCTCAGGTGGACACCATGCGAGGAGCATCGATAGCTGAGCTCCAAATAGAAAAGTTTGGGAGGATTAAGTTCCTAGAAAGGTAAGCTAAAGCACAAATAACTTGAGCCAGCTAACACCAAGTACACAGAAGGGTGACACCAGAGCTCTCAAGGGAGCCTGGAAATGTCAATGATGTCTTCAGCTCTGTGGGCAGAGGGCTTTGTCCGTATAAGTTGGGCTCTGTCCGTATAACTCCACTGTAATGGCAGGAGTTGAAATGAACAGCTCAAGCCATGAGCTAACGTGAATGCTGTACCCCATCTGACTCTAACTGAGTTGGTTTATTTTGGTGCCTCACCATCTGACAACAAGAACTTCTGTTTCCCTCCCTGCCTGGATCTGTACAGCACCTAACAGTAAACGGAGCTATTCGTGTGTTACCACAGTGGCTATAAACAGCAGCAATTTACCAACAGATTCAAACATGGATGAAATGGATTTATAAAAATCAACCGTTAAACCAGTACAACATCTGTTGCCTATGTAGGATCTTGGCTGAAATACACTTCCAAGAGATTCACAGCCCTCTCCTTCTGACTCCACACTGCTGAACTCCCATCACGATATTCACAATAGCTCCATCCATCTCCCAACCATGCCACCAAAAGCCATCCTGGAAGAAATAATGATAGCAAGCCTTGGTGCATTGAAAGCAAGCATTAGCCAAGCACTTTGCTCCATATTTTTCTACCCCTTTTAAGCTGTCTCATTCGAGAAAAGACAGTAAGTTTTATACTGTGCAGGAGGAGCTGGTTATGTGTCTCTCTGGGGTGGAGGCAGATGTTCTGCATAGGCGACCTCCAGATGTTTCTGCCAGCATTGCAGGTAGCAAGGGAAAAATAAGTCAGATATTTAACTGCAGCCTGCTTGTACCCTTAATTCCCCCCCACCATCCAAAATATCCTTCAGAATTTCTTCAAGAAACTGCTGCAGCAATCTCAATTACCTTTAAAGTGCCGCTGCCATAAATCATGTTAAGACAAACTACATTCAAGTGTTCTAACCAGAAAAGATGACAGGGGCCTTGTACAATCGCCAATTATCACAGAAGAGTGAATTAATAACATAAATATAAGTGACGAGGGCCATTTTCTAAGTATGTCATCCAATCCTGTAAAACACTCGTCTCTCTCCATCAGTCGTAAAGTGGGGCTCCATGACCTGCAATGGTGTGCATGGAAAGGCACAGGAAGCTGCCCGGGGCCAAGAACAGCTCGGGCAGGAAGGATGGTCAGGCGTCAGACAATGGGATTTGTTGCCACACAACCAGGGCCCTGGCAGCAAATGAACCTGGGGAGCTCTCTGCCTCCCAGCTTTGCGTCACCATCACCCAGTGCAGCCTAGCTTTCTCCAGTTGCAAGCAACATGACTGAACCATCAGCAATTAATGGTGGACTGTTAAACCAGCCGTGCAATTGGTAAGCATGTCTATCTGATGGGAAAAGAGTTGTTGCTACAGTCTGACCATATATCGGAGTGGTAAGAGCCACAGCTCTTGAGTTTACATACTATGACAAGATGGCACTACTACGCAGTAGGCCAGAAGAAGCAAACTGGCACAAGGTCTCACCATCCTGTCACATTGTACGCGCAGGAAACCCAACATCCCACAATCCACTAAGTCAGACCTTCCAGAAAGGAACCAGCTCTTGAGCTGAGGACATGGAAAGACGGAAACTACACAGGCTTCTTGACAGTTTGTTCCAATGGCCAAAGTTGTCCTCAGCAAGGGCTGAGCATGTAGAGTGACTATTTCATACCAGCTACTAGCTCCATCAAACAGAAGATGAAATATTGCTTTCCCAAGCTAATTACTGAAACTTTTATAAAAAATGCTAGACACATAGGGTAACAGTCATCAATATGGATTATCAACCATGTGTAAAAAAGGGCTAGAAAGTATCTTTCATAGTCTGTGTAAATACCAAGGTCAATAATGGATAGATACAGGCTTTGAAGACAAATAATCTATTGTGGTGGAGTTCTGCTGGTTACTTTTAAGCATGGTTTGATTAGCAATGTGTCTATAGCCACTTACTGTATAGACTACCCAGGTAGGTAACTAGTACCATTAGTTTATTCTCCAGGAGGGAGTAGAAATCTCGCCAGTGCTATAGCATGTGATGCCACCCAGTTGAGCTGTATAAGGACTGTGTGTATAAGGACTAATTAGATCTTGAACCAAAAAAATCAGTATCTTCACCATCTGTTAATGCTTGAAAAGGTCTGTACAAATACCACCTTAACATATTGAGCCTGGTCATGCTAAAATCCAATGATTAAATTATGCATTTGTCCCAATGGCATTAAAAAAAAAAAAGAAACTTAATATAATTCTCTTACAAGGGGAGGAAATTTTTAAACAAAGATTTATTTGACTGATTTTTTCGTAATATTAAACCTTTAGATTCCCAGTCTGATTTTCCTTGCTGCTGCATACATTATTAAGAGGGGATTTTAAACCCCACTGGTCAGCTTTTGGATGGCAGAGCAATGCTCTTTTTATTGCTCTTGTCCCATTGGTTAGGTTTTGTTTACTTTTACATTAATTATTATTATTTTTGCTCTGCATGCCAGCAGCTGGTCAGCTCCATGGTTCTGCTTCACTGGAGTTTCCCAAGTCACCTAGTGAGATGATCACGTCATTGCCCAGGTGGTTTTGCACACTTACTTTGAAGGAGGAGCTGGAATTCGCCCTCCAGCCCCGCATTCTTCAACAAGAAGCAATTTCTAGACCTGCTTGTTCACAGAGGCATCTTAAAGCCTGGTGGGTTGGCCTAAAGGTTCATGCACCTCTGATCTCTGTATATAGTCCACGTCCCAGCGGTCATCCCTAAATAATGGGGTGCAGCTGAAAGTGCACCCAAAAAACATACAAAACACCAAAATGCAGCTGCTCGCAGCATGACATATCAGCCAGTAACAGCCTTCCTTCTTCCCACCCCCTGGGAAGAAGAATCCATTATAAATTACAGTAGAAATGTTGACATGACACGTTATAAATGATTGCACTTTGAATTCAGTCAATAATACTTTGCATTACTAAAATATGGGTTTACAATCATTTCTCATCTGAAAGATGGTTAATCTAAGTAGTAAACACAATGCTTGCTACTGATTCTCAGTTTGCACTGGAAATATTTAGTGTTTTTCCTATATGCCCAGCTCTTGGAGTTATGTGATGATTGCCCAGCCCACACACCTAATATTATTTTAAAAGCCTTAGACACTTCCACCATTAAGTGGTAAGTTTTAAACATGCAAAGTGCTGCCTGATTTATAAACTACCACCATGTGTCATGAAGATTTTCGAATAAATAAGGCAGTCTGTGTTGCAAAGGGCACTTGGACATAGATGCCCCATTGAGAGAACTGAACACCTACAGCTCCAGCAGCACAGCACTCCTCAGCACCAGCTGAGACCAGCCTGTGGCAGGTCTCATCCTACCAAAGCATCCCTGCCGTCTCCCACAGCACTGGGCTGTCCTCCCACCCTGATGCACTGAGAGGATCCAGCCTGGATACTTTATAATGACCCGGCAAGATACGAGGGTAAAGATATCTGTCTGATTTTTAAAGGTAAGTTTTCAGCTGTCTAGGAACTTGCGGAACCAACTCCTGAACAGAGCAGATGCACTCAAGTAGAATGAGAAAACACGCTGCACAGAGAGCAGTTGCTGGGGAAGCTCAGACCAAGTAAGAGCGTTGGTGTCAGGTTAAAGACTGTGCTACTTTGCAGTGGGGGCCTGATTGTGGGTAGGAAGGTTTTTTTCTGCAGGGCAGAGATGTGCAAACAGTCAGGAACTCTAAGGACAGGTGGAAATCCAGAGATTTAAATGCAGCACCAGCCTTTGGCCCATGTTCCTGAGCTGGCTTACAGTTTGCCAGAGTTAACACCGATGCCCTCAAAATGAACAGTTTATAACTCGCTCTTGTTTATCTGTGTCTCTATTGCTGCTATTAATATTTAATGTCTCTGGAGTAAAGGTTCCTCTCCAGCATAACAAGCCCCGCTGCAGTATTAATCAGAGCATCGGCAGCCCAGAGCTCAGCTCCACGCTCGCGGGTTCCCATGACACACTCCTAACCTGTGGGCTGCCAAAGGCAGAGGGGGACGGGCACCCCGCCAGCTCCTCTGCACTGGAAATTCTGTCCTTCCCACTGCGGGCTGAAAGGGACAAAGGGCGCAAAGAGAGTGTGCTTTGAATGGAAACCATCACCTGCTTCCCCTCTTGTCCTGCCAGCTTCTGCATACCCAAGGTACTTCCTCAGCTCTTGGTGGTATCAGGCCCCCAATGGCTTTGATCTTTGCATGGCTGGGAGGAGACAGCCCCATTCCCAGTCAGGTCCCCACACAAGCCTGAAGCACAGCTGGGACCCGAACCTGAGGGTCCAGGTCCAGACCTGCGTCCTCAACATTAAACTGCTCTCTTGATCCTCAGAAGAGGTGTCTGGGGAGAAATGATGAAGAAACGAGAGTGACCCTTGCCCATCTGGAAGCCACAAGCAGCTCCACAGACCTTTCTAAAAGCTCCAAATGGCAGCTTATTAGAACATGGCTTGGCTTTGCTCTGCTCCTATTAACGAATCCCTTCTTCTTCACCCATCCACGCACGTAATGGGTAAAACCCTTAAACAACAAGGGTCAAAAGCTGATGTTTGATGGCATCCCATTTGCCCTGCTCTTAAGTATCTTGAAGGTCACTAACTCACTCAGATAACCAGAGCTTTGCGCTTTGATTTAACCCAGTGGAAAAGGTACTGCTGAAGAACAGAGCAGAAAGATCATGAGATGGATAAAGGGAGCAAGAAAATGGGATCATTAGTTTACACAAACATGCTCTTCTAGACAGCCTCAAATCCCGGTTACGGACCACAATAAGGCCAGCCCATCAAAAAGGGATTTCTACCTTGCCCTGGCTACCCAACATCCGTGAAGGAAATGAACTAATCCCAGCTCGCAGGGAAGCATCCACCGCTCAGAAAGGCTGCCACTGCTTTCATCACACACACAGGGAAGTCCAGAAAACCTTGCATAAGCGGTCTCACACCAGCAGTTACACCAGAGATTGCCCAAGGAGTGAATTAGTTAATGTTTGTAACAGCACAAAAAGGGGGGCTGAAATTATAATTATATGGGATTACATCCACAGGGATGTGGAAGGTCCCCTTTAGCTCTGCAGGGCACAGTTCGAGGGCCGGGGCTGGTTGCCACGAGCAGCCTAGGTGAGGTGATGCTTGTTCTGTTTGTTCTATGGAATAAAGGCTTTCAGTCCAGCCCTTCTTGTTGGTATTCAATTAAGTGAAATGCAGTTCAAAAAATTATTTTCTTTCCTTAAAATATACAAAACACACACATCCCCTTTTTTCAATCTCAGCTGCCAAATCTTGCCCCTGAACTTCAGGGCCAATTTCTCCTTTATTTACTGAAAGCTCACTCTAAATCTTTTCATACTAGAAATGCCAGCCCTCCAAACAATTACTCTGGCTGCAACATTAGTCACTTGCTACATTTTTCATCAGCATTACTCATTTGATGGCATATCATCTTTGCTATAATGGGATCTGAGCCATCCCTCTTCTCTCCTGTCCTCCTTGGTGCTCTTCTATCCATGGCCTCCTAGATTTCATCTCCTGGCCAGGGGGCATCAGACATTGCATTTCTCTCTCTTCCCGACCACCAGGAAAAATCAATCTGTGCATGACTCCAGCCAGTGCTGGTCTCCTGGGGATGCCGGAGGATTAATAGCATAAACACCAATCTACTTTGTAGCTTCTTGCAGAAGACCAAGAGTGCAAAGGAATTTTTAAGGCTGGAAATCTTTTAATTAGCATCCCAGGGACAGTGGGAAGTCCCTGTGAATCATTTTGTAACCAACCGTGAGATTAGAACCAGGAGGCAAAGAAACCAGACTCAAGGTGAGTGTCAGCTTTGAGCCCTCTCCCTAGAAGAAGCAAGGCAGGTACGTGTGGCACCAAAGGGGCAAGTTCTGGATCTCTTATGAAATGCCAATTCAAGGAGACCACCTGCACTAGAGAAAATCTTTTTTACAACTCAGACTCCTTGTTCCAGGGTGGTTAAGGACTGGAGTTATCCCTAAGATATACCCCTATCTCCCCAAAACCTGAAACCTCAAAGATAGGAACATCAGATCCAAGCACGTGGCTTGTCCTGCACAAGCCACCAACTCAGGTGCTTCCACCAAAACTAAAACCTACCATTAATAGTATGTGACTTGGGATACCCAGAATGTGTGAGCTTGTAACCAGAAGCCACCTTCACTAGTAGACTCGCCCTCCTCCTTGGGCACCTCGCAGACCTGTACAGCATTATACAGCTTATCCTTCCGGAACCGGAATTTGCAGGCTATGCCTGGGGTCACAGGAGCCACTACGTGGGAGATGGCTGCACATAATCTGGTCTCAGCTCAAGCTGAGGTTTTGCCCACAAGCCCCACTATAAACAACACGTTCAAGCATTTTTATCCAAGTTCCCCGCCCCCACCCCCCGAAATTCTTTGATAGAAAAGACTAAAAACGGAGCTCGCCATTTTTTTGCTGCACCAGAAAAAAAATAAACCAATGCTCTCTTTCTGCATACATATGTTTGATGTCAAAAAGACAGAGCAGGTCATTCTTAAAAAAGGCACTTCAAATACCAATACTCCCTGTCATCTCAGTTTTCCATCAGAAAATGACAGTCTCCTACTTCAAAACAAGATCTAATGAAACCACATTTATCCCCATCTTGCTGTAATCACATTAGACAGTTCTACCAATTTAACTTTATTGGTTTCTTAACTGTCTGAAAAAACACATACAGACCAACCCTACATGTTTTACTACACAGAAACAGCCACCTGCAGTATCCTTTCGAAAACAGCATCCGATGGTCAATAAAGAGCCTTCTGTTTGGTTTTAGACTTCCTGCTAAGACCTCATTTTCTTTAAGAGATTTGTGCAGCTTTTGAATACATCAGATTTCATTTAAGCAAAAATTTGCAACATGCGCTTGGCCATTAGAGGCACAACCGATAATATTCTTAGGCTCATCAGTGTATGAATGCTTACCCGTAGGAGAGCTTGGCTATGAACATGCATTAGACTGTTGTTGTAAACTGCTGCCCAGGCACCTAAATGATGTGCCCATTTACCCCTACAGAGAGGGAGAGGCGGGAACACGGTCACGTCTAGGGCAGAGGCTACGGCAACACCAGGGATTCAGTTTTGCAGTAATTTTTCATCCCAAAACACTGGTTTTCAGTAGCGCATCAGCTGGATGCAATTAACCTTTGCAACATCCTACTTCTTGCTACAACCACAAGCCAATCTTGTTCCCCAGGTCCCCACAGTTCCCTGGAGGAGTAATAGGTGTCTCCCAGAGAAAGAAAGAGGAAGTTGGCCCTAATCCAGGCACCGCCAATTTACAAAAAAGAAAAGCAGCAGCAGCCAATTTGTTTGCTGCCTAGGTGAAAACCTCAGCCAGATCCTGTTGAATTTCTGTGCCTTTTCCCCACAGCTGATGTTTGTGCTGGAAGGTGTGTATGCTGCCAGGACACGCACTGGCAGCACCTTTAAGTGGACACTAAACAATCTGTTGGTGGGGGTGCTCTGAGGTCCCGTCTTATCTTTCTTAGCATTGAACCACAGAGAACATTTTCCATCCTGAAGGGAGACCAGAAGCTTTGTCATCTCCTAAGTAATACCGGTCCACCTTTCTCCTCAAGCAAGCCTCTAACAAAGTCTATTTTCAAGAGCAATTCAGTGCTGGTGGAAAGGCACCAAAGTGTCAACCCCAGAGATGGGAGTTCTACTTAGACGCCCAGACCTGCAAGCTGTAACACCAGTGCATGGCCAGCTCTTGTTCAACCCATGCTGCCTCCAAACGCACACAAACTGTTCAGTCAGTTCCATCTCTACGCTGAATACAACGCAGCCTGACAGCTGTAAACGCGAATGCTGGGAGGGTTAGAGGCATTGGCTACATGGTTTCGGCCACCCTTCCAGAGTGGTTCCCTCAAGTGCATGGCCTCATCTCCCCCGGATGGGATGCCATCACAGAATCATCCCCTCCATCTACTGACTGGCAGTGGCAGTGACCCAGAGCGGCTGTGTGTTTGCTGCCCAGGCACGAGCCCTGGAGTCCTGCCACTCTCACAGTCCTCACTCTGCCACTGCACCCTCCTACCACCCACAGCGAGCGACTCCCAACCCCTGCTCACCTTGGAGAACATTAGCCTTCCTCCCCTCAAAACCTCTCCAGTGTTGCCTGCAAACACAGATTACTAAACCGAACAGAACTGCAAGCCCAAAGAGAAAAGCAGACTGCGGTGTTACCCCGCACACTGTTGTTTGTGGGCTGTTGGAGGTGGAGGAACCAGCGAGGTACACACTGCCTTTACAGCTGGAGATGGTACATCCTATTTTCATTGGGGTTGACAATTAATAGTATCACCTCCTACTTCCACAAATGTATTAAGCCAAAATGCACATATATAGACACCTCCTGCTCTTGATAGGGTGTTTGAAGATACACAACACTGCACAGCGGGCAAAAGCTAGCAGGGGAAGTGTACCTAATTAGCCAGAACATGGAATGGAAAGCTCCAAGTGGCTGTGTTTTCATACCACCAAATTAGACTCATCAGGTTACCTGCTATGGGCAGGATGATTTTTTAAGTGTTCCTTTGAGGCAGATAAAAGGTAACAGAAATTATTTCAGCGAAGCGCTTCAGGCTATGTGGCTAAAAGCAGCTTTTGTCTCCTCCATACCCGAGTCAGGATAGAAAGCAGCCTCCAAAGCCCCTCTCCTCCTCCCAAGGGCTGCAGGGCTCAGCAGAGCCCACCTGCAGGGCTGGTCCCTGCCCAGCAGCGGCTGCAGCGGGTCGCAGCACCCGGCACCCTACCTGGCTCTTCAACGGGAACTCCAGCTCAGGCCAGCTCGCTTCCAACGCAGCGAGTGCATAAACTAGAGACCATCAATAGAAGTCTCACGACCCAGACAGACTAAAAGATGGTTTGACAGATTTGAAGATTCTAATCACTTCTGTCTATATGCTGAGGTCAGCACTAGATCTTCTTCCCATCTGCTTCCCAAATACAACCAGAGAGAAATGTCCTTGGGGATCATCAGGAAATGAGGAGAGCAACTCTTAAAAACAGCTTTGCTTTTAATGGAAAACTGTAGTGAGAACTGTGCTATTAGCAGTATATCAGTTTTATTTCCTCCACTGGAACAGGCCAAGCCATGGGTGTGCTACTGTAGGGCAGACCCTACAGTCACAGTCTCCTTCTTTCTACTCTGCAAAAAGCCAAGCAGAAGACAGTATCATCCTTGCCGTTCCAAGTCCACCAGCTAAGCCCTACTGTCAAACTCAACTTCAGCTCAGACTGAGCTCGCTGCAGTACAGAATGAGCAGCTAAAAATGGCTCAGAGCAGCTAAAAATGCAGAAATCAGAAACAATAACATCAATGGGAGGAAGAGGAACAAAAGGAAGACCACCATCACAACAGCAACACACAGAGCCAGCCTCATGCAATAAAGATTTGGAAAGCAATAAACTCCATTGTATGCCACGCACCCCACATTATGTGGAGACTGCTGGGTCCCAATTCCTAGTCAAATTCACCCAACCCCATTTTTTGGCTGCACGCTGCTAGCAGAAAAATAGACTATGAAGACAGGTAGCTTGCTTTGCAACATTAAATATCTCCGTTATCCTTTAATAAGAAGGCAGTGGCATCGACTAGAGGACAAAACCATTAGACACAATTTGTTTATTCAAATTAGTGACAAGCCTGTGTCAAAACACCGGCTCCCCACGGCCCTGATCTCAGAAGAGGTTTCTGAGGCAGAATGATTGATTGAGCCACCCACACTCCCCTGTTGACTTCAACAGGCTTTGGACTGGGTTGCTCAAGAAACCATCTCAGTTTTCCAAGGCCCATCTCCTGTCAGAGCAGACCCGCCTCTCTCCTGGTCCCCAGGTGCCTGACCAACCCCTGGCGTAACCGGGCCTCAGCCACAGCCTGCCGCATCCTCCAACCGCCGGTGCGCCCCGGTAACCCATGCCAACATGCAGGAATAAGGCTTCCCCATGGATCCATCCCACCCGATACAGCTTTTAGTTCCTCAGAGCTAAGCAGATATTAACAAAAAACAAACAAACAAACAAAAAAAAAGCCGCCTGAGATGTGTCATCTCATTAGGGCCCTGTTGACGCCCATAGGGCTTCTATAAAGTCTGCGCTGAGTGTGCCACGCGTCAGCCACTAATCCAGCCTCCAGTCTGCTACAAAAGCAAGCGAACACTTAACTTGCTGTATGCCTGAAATATCCCAAGTTATTTCAAAAGGATTTTGGTAAGGACCTCCACTGCTCCTTTTCTATACCCATTTATGAAAGGCTCGTGCACACATCACTGCACAGCGACACAGTGTCACGCTCCTGGCTCCCAGGGTTAATTGGCCCTTAGCATCTCTGGGGCCGCTTCCTGCTTTAATAGTCAATTAGACCTTATTAGCTACATTGTCATTTACATCCAAGGCTCCCAGCAGCAGTCCGGAAACTACAAAATCGCCTCAGTAGCCCTTCTCAGAAGGCTGCGTGGCCTTTTACATCGCAAGCTGACCCCCTTCTGCTTAGCTTGTAGCCTCCCTGCTCCAGTACACCGTCTGGCCAGCAGCTCACCAGTGCGCTGGTGTGGGGAGTCACCTGCAGGGAGCCCAGATGGAAGACCCAAGGAAGGTCTGACCCATCAGGAAGAGACCAATCTGTTCAGTGTGTCTTCTAATGGGCCTCAGCAAAACGGCGCACGGACATATTAAACAGCCCAACGTCTGCTCACAGCCATCTGCCAGAACATGTTGACATACTGCAGCATGGATCAATAGGAAGAGAGCTAGATAATAGCGATTGATTTTACTCATGTAATGAAGTTGTTGAGTCTCTGATTCAGCCATTAGTAAATGTTCATTTAATTGACCTGAAGGGCAAGGGGATTGAGATGTTCTGTTCTCTCCTTTTAAAAAGCAAGCATCATTTGCTAATGAGAGATGGCCTGGTTCCCTCCTCATTATCTCTCAGCTTCACCTTTCCCTCCTCCGCTTTGTCCAGCCACAGCTGACATCCCGAGACAGCAGCTTGACCCATTTCACACTGCCATCCCAATGCCGGTTGCACACACTCTCAGATCCACATGCCTCCCTTGCCACAGAAGGTTTCCTAACCTGCCCGCAGCAGGTCTGCAGGTCTGGACCAGATGGACTTGCCTCCTTGCAGAAGCCCGATGCAAAATTGTAACTCCTCGTGCTTCTTTGGAAAGGTAGACCTATACAAGCACCAGCTGCTTCCCCCTGTGCCCCCTTTTGTTCCCTTAAACACAGAGTAGACACTCAGATCCATCTCATTTCAACGAGGCCAGAGACAGCTGCTATCCAGGATTTTTGCAGGAGTGATGAACAAAGCCTGCCCTGTTCTCGCTCAGATGTCAAATTGGAAAGCTAGGAAAGGACCTGTGCCAGCTTGTAGCCTCTTTGTGCTTCAAATACATACCTCTACCATCTACAAACTTCTCCTGGAGTAGGCATCACCAACAGCTCCTCTGTTCAGGGTAACAAGCCCACTGTGGAACTGGAAAGAGGTTTTCAAAGACAACCACACTGGGGCGGAAAGCTCACTCCTGACTTCAGTGACCACACAACACAATGCTCAACTAGCGGGTTTGTGAGCAGCGCTGCCAAGATTCACAATGTACAGTGATAAAGAAAATAACCTCCAACGCCTTTGGCCTGAATTTGGTCCACACTTTCTCTGCAAAGCAATGAAGGCTCCAGCACTCAAACTGTGCTGCAAAAATGGACCCTTGTCACTGTGTTGTGATGAGTTACAGTAGAGCAGCCTTTTACCTTATACAAAGCATTGTGGCAGCAAAAGGATGGATGCATGCAGCAAGATGAATTTATCCTGAGAAAGATCCACATTAGCCAGCAGACAGGTGATATGATCCGCCTGAGCTCATTGTATATAAAGGGGATGACTCCATCTATTGCATAAGCTAGTTACTAACACATGGCAGAGCTACATACTTGGGGTGGGAGCTGATGAAGCCTTTGCAATCAGAAAACTAAAACAAGGTCCGTTGATGGCAAGCCCAGGGCATCCTGGCTAATATTCCAAGGCTTTGCCATTGACATTTGGGCTAATAACCATTACTCATATCATTCATTTGAACTATAACAGACAAGACTTCATACTGTCTCCAGCAACCATGAGACATGCAGCATCTGGGTGGACACAAGTAGTAAGACAACAAAAAAACTCCAGAGAAAAGAAAAGCACAGGCTTCCCAGCACCAGCTAGGAGAGTTCCTATGTGTGTCTATCACAAAGTCCTGTTTCCTGGGCCGTTGGCATCAGGACCCACATGAAGCATCCACAAACAGGTAACAGCAGCTCCCCAGTACACCACGCATTGGTCAAGCAATGTTTTCACAGACCACACTGAACGACCTTGCCACAGTACTGTAGCTCTGCTGTGGTGGACTCCCGTCCATGTCCTGTCCCAGCTGACCTCACACAGTACGTCATGTTGGACAAGACCACAGCCTGAAGCCACGCAGCTTTAGGCAACAGCATCAGAAGACTTCTGGTTTGAAAAACAAGGCTGAAGAAAAGATGTATGAGAGACGGAATTAGAGAAGGACTTGCAGTAAGGAAAGATTCAAAGGCGTATCACAGACAAGATCAGGCCAGGATATAAGTCCTCCTAATGGAGTCTCAATGAGGTTGCGCTCACAGCTCTATGTGTATATACAAAGAGATAAAGCAAGGCACCCAAAACTATAAAACTAAAGATGTTTAAATTAGAGGGGATTCAAGGGGAGGCTAATAAAATGCTGGAAAGAATTATGTATCAACATCTACATAGAGGTTGAAGGAACATAACATGCTTTTCCTAGAAAAGTGGCAACTGAAACTGACACATGGAGAGGGTAGGAGAGATTGGGAGAGCAAGATAGCTCCACCATAAAGCGCAAGAGAAAATCACTTAGAGATGAAGCAGGTACTAAAGGATGGCATTAAAAAGAAGAAATGAACATGCAGCTACGGAAATGGGGGAAGGGTGTTTTGTTTCACGTAAGAAAAGACAAACTTAGGTTTAAACTAATTCTGCTTCCACAAGGGAATAATTTCAAGTAGCAGTTTCCAGTGCTAGGCTTGTGCAAATACCTCCTCCAAAAGGCTTTGTTGATCAGTGTGTAACAGCCCATGTGGCCCAGAGAAGTCACTGTGGCTCTGTGGACGATGACAGAGGTGCAGCATGTGCTGGCAGAGCCTTAGTGGTACGTGGTCACTCCGTTCCATCCCAGCCATTAGATCCCTAGGGGCATTGGGCCCTGCTTGCACCAGCAGCACAGTCCCCTGGCAATTCCTGCTACCACTGGAGCAAACAGGCGCTTCTGGTTTTGTCGGCACACCTCTGTGTCTGGCCGCTGCCAGCAAGCAGCTGCCGCCAGTCCCGCTCAGGTCTCCTGCGCCTGCCGGCTCCGGTGCAGCTTATTTCACACATGGACACCCAGCGCTGGCTCACTGCTACCCTGCACACACGGCTGCACATCCTGGTCTTCGTCACACTGATGCACTCTCAAGACTCCGCTCCGTTCACACACGCTTGCCCTCCGGCATCCTCCCCTGGCTTGGAAGGCAATTTCATGCTCATGGAGTGCTGGTTTTTGTCATACGCGTGCATGCAGGCTCCCGTGCAATTACCATCAGACGCTCAGAACGGCAATGGTTCAGCACACAGATACCAGCAACATTATCGGCACACAGCAAACTGTCCCCCCCCGGCTTCCACTTAGTGCACCCAAACTTACCCCATCCCCTGGCAGCTGCTGCCTGGCCCTTTGCCCATCCACTCACGGACACCGTTCAGCGCTGCCACAAGTTCCTACCGCGCGCTGCTAACAGCCCAGCTGGATTTCAACACCTTTCAGCCCTGACGGACAGTACACCACACCGAGCTTTGGGAGACGTAGGTGCTAATTTGAGAGCTTGCTACAGGCAATTCCTTTCATTTTCTCTGTGCCTCTGCTTCATATCTAGATGGTAAGAACAAATGTTACCGTCAAACCAAAAGTCCATCCAATAATTCCTACTAATAGCCTCTCAGCCTTCAGCAATTCTCAGGTTAGGAAACTTCCGAAACTGATGTTGTTTATATATTTAATAACTCTTAAGTGCTTTTGTCTTCCCTGTGCTTGCCTGGTTTCCCCTTAAATCTATGAAAACTTTCTCTGCTCACAACCCCCTTTGAGCTCAATGTATCAATCACCTGTTGCACAAACCCGACATCCTGCTGTTTGTTCTGGACTAGGCTCCTATCAGCCTCATTCAGTGTCCTCTGGTTCTCCTCCCGGAGAGACAAGAGCAGCTGACCCTCTCCACCTTCTCCATTCTGCTCATGATTTGCCTTCCTGTAAACTCTGCGGCACAGACGCTGCCTCTCGCTATAAATAACACCGCACAGCACGGGGCACTGAGGGTGCTCCATCTCAGCTGGAAATCCTTGGCATCGTCACAAGCCAAACCCGGTTACCTGTGTGCGCTTGTACAGCTGTCTGGTGTGGACCCACGCTCCTCTAACACCCAGGGCTTGCAGAGGGCTACTCCAGGCACCAGGGCTGGACCCAGCCCTGCCTGAAATCTGCAGGCCCCATTAGAAGCTGGTGAATTGGTTTTTGCTCTCATGCTTGACTCCATATTGGGTTATCTATGCGGAAACGTAATTTGTTTGCCCATATCAAAATGCTGCCACTCACCTGAGGGATTAACAGTGTGACAAAATCATTAGAAACCTTATGGAGTACTGGAGGCTGCCTGAGTTTGTGGAAAATTCATTCTTCAGCCTAACAAATGTCTTTTTCCAAACAACTACAACAGCAACACCCCTGTTTCTCAGTTCCCACTGGACCAGTGAGAAACGCACACACACACTTAAGGGCTCCGCTTACTCTTAGACCATCTAAAGAGGCAAACAACGCCCGAAGCTCCGGAGAAGCACAGAGGTCCAGCAGCAATGCCCCAGCACGGGGCTCCCCTTCAAACACCAACGTGGCATAGGGAACAAATCCCACGGCCCTGTCTTAACCCAACCTCCACGGGGAATGAATCCCACCATCGCATCTCAACTCCACAGCCACGGGAAGCCCCAGCGCTGGGTGCTGAGCCTTTCCCTGCCGCTCTGCTTCCACGGCTTCCCCTCACTCACGCGTCCCGTTTCCCCCAGGCACTCTTCACAAGACAAAATGCTCCTCTTGTAACTCTCCCCACTGCTCCCTGCCAGTCGCTACTCCTGCATGACGTTATGAACTGGCAATGAGTCACTGCCACTCCTGGGGAAGGGGGAGAAAAGCGACCTTCCTTTTGCTGATTCACTGCCAAAACCCCCACGTAATGCAAGCTGTCTGCTCCACATTAAAGCCTCCTTCCACAGCATGCCGGAGAGGATTTTTCTATTGCCCTGCCACCAAGGTGACACCATCAAACATTTTTTCCAAACAGTGCTCTAAGCGACACTGAAATTTGCATTTCAATTTGAATTCATTCTTATGGTTCAAATGAACTTCTGAAATACCTCTTCGCATGTGGTTAAGAACCACGCTCTCTTGCTCTACTGATATACACATATATATATTTTTAGCCTTGATCCCTACATTA